>NC_089843.1:170734383-171085383 GCF_035609145.1 Eleutherodactylus coqui | reverse complement strand
GTATATACGGTAAATGCAACTCTGCATACGAGTGAATGGTGGGTCATAGAATAGGTGGCTCCTTTTTCTACCAGTTTTCAACACAAGCACGATTGAACGTGGTGCTGCCACTGGGGGACCTGCTGCCATTTGCTCTATGATTAAAGGGGTATTCCCATCTTCCCTTTTCATAGCCAAATTGGAAAAACCTGACCCTCTGTTTCCAGCAAAACCTGTCAGAAACAGCTGAGCAATTCAGCACAGCACTGTTTCTGTAGCCCCTATTGAAGTAATGACAGCTACGGAAACAGCATAGCACTATGCTGTTTCCATAATTCCGTAACTGTGTACCCAGGCAAACCCATACAAACACAGGGAGAACATTCCAACACCATGAAGATATTGTTGTTAGTCATGCAAGTCCCTAATGCTCTTAATTGAAATCCTATGAGGAAAGAAACAACTCACAAACTATTGATCGACTGTGTCACACAAGTCTCCAAAGTTCTGTATATTCTCAGAGCAAATAGTTTTCTTATCGACGTGCAGATCAAAGAAGTAAAAAATTTCCAGTCACTCTGGGCATTTTCACATAAAGACTGTATAATGGCATCTTGTTTTCCTGAATGCAAATAATCCATTTGAAAGTAACTATCCTGGCACAGTAAGGAACTATACTTGTTAGCTTATAGCAGGTGCAAACGTCACACTAAATAGAGTGAATGTCTAAGCAGATAAAGTAATCCCACTTACAGCTACTGTAATCCTATACAAATCTGTGCCCAAAGCAGCTTCTTTCATCCTCAATGTTGGACTACAGAGATATGAGATTATGCTCATTACTGAAAAGAAAATATAATGACATGGCTTTCAACAGGAGCAGGTAAGACAATGGTTGCAGAATTTAAGTTGAGTCCAAGCGATGGCAGTCCCACCTATCAAAAATGCAGGGGCATAACTATGGGGGATGCAGTGGATGCGGTTGCACCTGGGCCTAGGACTCTTAAGCGGCCTGTAAGGCCTCTCTTCTCCATATAGGGAACCTAGTACTATGAATAAAGCATTATAGTTGGGTGCCTTGTTACAGGTTTTTCATTGGGCCATGAATCTTCAAGTTACGCCTCTGCAAAAATGTATAGTACATCTTGGCAATATGACATAAATGTCTAAACTGGCCAACTCTACTAGTAGTTCCGCTGAGTTCTATTGGAGCCAACTAACGCTGCAGCTCACAAAGACGAAACCTGCAGCTACCTGTCCCCTGTACATGTTGTACTTGACTTTTGAATAAGAAATTGGTTGAGTTCCAAAATCATCTCTTTGTAGGAAAGTCTTGCAGTGTTTTAGGCCTAGTTCACATGTAGTGTATTTCTTGCATATTTTCAGTACGGACAACACTGAAAAACTGCAACAAAGTACAGTGCTGTGGAAAAGACCAGCACTGCAATGAAAAGGTGTAAGTTCACTGTCCAATCCCCTGTTAAAGTTGCTATATATTTAAAGACATTGCAGCTCTACAAGTTAAATGGTGTTCAGGTCCTTTAACCCCTTAGTGACGAAGCCTGTTTGCGCCTTAGTGACGGAGCCAAATTTTGGAAATCTGACATGCGTCGTTCAACGTGGCATAACTCCGTAAAGGCTTTACATATCCCAGTGATTCTGACATTGTTTTTTCGCCACATGTTGTACTTCATTTAGATTGTAAAAAGAGACCAATATAATTTGTGTATATTTATTAAAAGTACCAATATTGGAAAAATTTTGAAAAAATTGTCATTTTTTCACATTTTCAACCGTAATATCTCAAATATGTCCAAACATACTGTACAAATTTTTGATAAGATATGTATTTCCATCTGTTTACTTTATTCTGAATGCACACTTGAAAAACTTTTGTGTTTTTTTTAACCATTTAGAGGACGTACAAATTTAACATTACTTTTCAGCATTTTGAGGAGCACTTTGTTTTCCTGCACCAAGCCAAGTTTGCAGAGGCTCATAAGTGTCAGAATAATAGATACACCTACAAATGACCCCATTTTAAAAACTACACCCCTTAGTGTATTCACTGAGGGGTGTCATGAGTATTTTGACCCCACCAGTTCTTTTCAGGAATTAGTTCAATTTAGGGGACAAAAAATAAAATTTCATATTTTTGCAAATATGTCATTTTAAAGACAGATTTTTTTCCTATAGAGCCCATGAAAATGAGGATTTACACACCAAAATGGATACCCCCATTTCTCCCGTGTTCAGAAACATACCCATTGTGGCCCTAATCTTATGTCTGGATGCATAACGGGAGCCAAAATGAAAGGAGTAGTCGGTGTCTTTCAGAACATAAATTTTGCTTGAAGGCGTTTTAGGCCCCATAGCACTTTTGTAGAGCTCTTGAGTGGCCAAAACCAAAGAGAACCCCCACAAATGACCCCATTTTGAAAACTAGACCCCTTAACGAATTTATCTAGGGGTGTACTGACCATTTTGACCCCACAGTTTTTGAATGAATTCAAGCCAAGCAAAAGGAAAAAATTGTGATTTTCATTTTTTTGTCAATTCTGTCATTTTAAAAACAGCTTTTTTTGTACAGCACACGCATGAATGAAGCCTTTCATCCCAAAATGGATACCCCTGTTTCTCCCGTGTTCAGAGACATACCCATTGTGGCCCTAATCTTATGTCTGGATGCACAATGGGGCCCAAAACGAAAGGAGTAGTCGGTGGCTTTAAGAACATAGATTTTCCTTGAAGGAGTTTTAGGCCCATAGCACTTTTGTAGAGCTCTTGAGCGGCCAAAATCAAAGAGAACCCCCACAAGTGACCCCATTTTGAAAACTAAACCCCTTAATGAATTTATCTAGGGGTGTACTGCCCATTTTGAGCCCACAGTTTTTGAATGAATTGAAGCAAAGCAAAAGGAAAAAATTGTGATTTTCTTTTTTTTGGCAATTCTGTCGTTTTAAAAACTGCTTTTTTGGTACAGCACACACATGAATGAAGACTTGCACCCCAAAATGGATACCCCTGTTTGTCCCGTGTTCAGAGACATACCCATTGTCGCCCTAATCTTTTGTCTGGATGCACAACGGGGCCCAAAATGAAAGGAGTAGTCGGTGGCTTTCAGAACAGAAATTTAGCATGAAGGTGATTTAGACCCCATTGCACACTTGTAGACCCTTGAGCGGCCAAAACGACAGAGAACCCCCCACAAATGATCCCATTTTGAAAACTAGACCCCCTAACGAATTTATCTAGGGGTGTACTGTGTATTTTTACCCTACAATTTTTGAATAAATCTAAGCAAAGCAGTAGGAAAAAAATTACAATTTTCATTTTTTTGGCAGTTGTATCAATTTAAAAACTGTTTTTTTTGTACAGCACACATAGGGATGAAGACTTTCACCCCAAAATGGATACCCCTGTTTGTCCCGTGTTCAGAACCATACCCCTTGTGGCCCTAATCTACTTAAAGGACGCATGGCTAGGCCTATAATGGAAGGAGCACCCGTTGGATTTTAGGGTACAACGGAATAAATTCCAGGCCCCATTGCCCACTTATAGAGTCATTGAGCGTCCAAAACTATAAAGACCCCCACAAATATCCCCATTTTAAAAACTAGACCCCTTAACGAATTCATCTAGGGGTGTACTGCGTATTTTGACCACACAGTATTTGAATAAATTTCAGCGAAGCAGAAGAAAAAAATTACAATTTTCATTTTTTTGGCAATTTTGTCAATTTAAAAACTTTTTTTTTGCACAGTTTACATAGGAATGAAGACGTTCACCCCCAAATGGATCCCCCCGTTTGCCCCGTGTTCAAAAACATACCCATTGTGGCCCTAATCTACTTACAGGAAACATGGCAAGGCCTGTAATGGAGGGAACACCCGTTGGATTGCAGGGCATAACTGAATAAATTCCAGGCCCCATTGCTCATTTGTACAGAATAAAAATTGACTCCCTAAAATCCCCCCCCCCTCCACGCCCTTTTCGGCGTTCCCTAAATCTTAGATAAAAGTAATAATGTGAACTGTGTAGTATTTCCAAAGACGGGTAATTATGGAGGCTGGTTGGGATGGGCACATGGGGCAATAAAACCGGGTATCCCCCCTCCTCTCATGCTTTTTGGGAGTCATTTTTTGACCTCAGTGGCGGGGATGGAGTGTAAAAAGTGGCGCTCTGTGAGTCTCCGTAAGCTTGATGAGGTGCGGCGGTCTCACACAGAAGGCGCTCAACAAGCTGCTCCTGGAACTGCAGGAAGGCGAGCGTTCCAGGGGCTTCTTGTAAATTGCGTATTACAGGTAGCGGTCTGAATAACGCCGGGCTCAGGCAGCCGTAGGTGGAATCTGCTTGTGGAGGCCCGCAGCGGATCCCAGCTGTGATCCCGGCTGTGACCCTGCGTACGGCCGCGTAATGTACTGCGCATAACTGCGTACTTACACGGGCGGTCATGCGCAGTACACTTTTTTTTTTGTTGTTTGTATTTCCCGCACCGTCGCTTAGCGATGACACAGGTACCCGCAGCCCGTATACAACTTAGTTGCGTATGGGCTGCGGGTATATCCATGACCATGGAGCACAATGGGCTCTATGTTGTGGATATCAGCGGTAAAAAAGAACCTGCTGCGTTCTCTTTTCTGCGAGTGGATTACGCAATTCCAACCCGCTAATGTGAGCGGAATTGTGTAATCCAATGCGATTGATCTGCGTATTACCGCGGATCAGACGCATGCGGAATCCGTAATTCCTATCCGGTCATGTGAGACCGGCCAAAGGTAGATCGCTACCATTTTTTCACGTGACCGGGGACCGCTCAACGAGGCCACCCGTCACTGCTCCAGGAGCAAGGAGATATTAAGTTTCCTGTGCTCCCCGACTCCTGCGCATGTGTCCGGTGTTTTGCCAGCGGTCGCATGCGCAGAATACGGGAAAGTTCACGGAAGAAGATTGCGTCGGGGTGCAAATATGGAGGCCTCCGGTAAAAATTTTTATCTCCTCTCACCGATCGCATCAGTGAGGGGAGATGAAGCTTCACCTTTTTTTAACTTTTACGTGATCGCCATTATTCTTTGGATAACGGCGAACACGTGATCAGGAACCGCTCACCGCGGCCCTCCGTGAAATCTCCAGGCTCTTGGCTAAGTTTTGTAGCCAGGAGCAGGGAGATTTTAAATTACCACGGCTTTTGCGCATGCGCCTGCCACATTGGTGACGGGCGCGTGCGCAGAAGCTGGGGTGAGGTCCGCGGATAAATCCGCAGGTCTTAGGTACGTCATTTCATCCTCCCTCACGGATATGATCCGTGGGGGGAGATGAAACACAAGCTTTTTTTAACTTTTTAAAACTTTTTTTTTACTTTTTGCACTTTTTTTTTTTTACCTTTTACCCCTTTTTTATTTTTATTTTTTTACTTTTTGCACTTTTTTTTTTACTTTACATGATCACTGTCATCCATTGGATGACAGTGATCATGTCTCTGGTGACATCCCTCTGCTCTTGGCTACACATAGCAGCCAGGAGCAGAGCAATTTTGAATTTCCCGGGGCTCGAGCCCCTCTGTGCACGCGCCCGATGTCAATCATCGGGCGCGCATGCGCAGACGGGGATTTCGGGTCCCGGGACATCGGGACATCGCAGAGGACCGGGGGTGAGTATCTTCACCTCCCCTCATGGATCCGATCCATGAGGGGAGGTGAAACTTTACTTTTGTTTTACTTTTTAAACTTTTTTGCGATCACCGCTATCGCAATGGATAGCGGTGATCGCGGGCCCGGGGACCGCTCACAGTGGTCCCCGGTAACACCTCCTGGTTCCCGGCTACCTTCAGGAGCCGGGAGCCAGGAGATTTTAAATTTGCCGGGGACACCCGGGCTTCTGCGCGTGCGCGTGACGTCATCGTCAGGCGCGCATGCGCAGAAGGCCGCCGGCGGTCCGGGAGGACCAGATCTCCGGGGGACACCGCCGACAAGCCGTGTGAGTATTTTCAGCTGCCGTGATGGATCCGATCCATCATAGCAGCTGAATTACTACTTTTTTACACAGTTTTATTTACTTTTTTGCGATCGGCGCTATTCATTTTATAGCGCCGATCGCAATGCCGGGGGGGACTGCCCGCATCCTGGGATGACAGCTCCATGCTGTCGGCTACCTGCGGGCACCGACAGCATGGAGCTGTCACGTCCTCAGGCCAGTGGGCATCAATCCAAAGAGGATGCATAAAACTACGTCCTCTAGGATTAAGGCCCACTTTCTGAGGACGTAGTTTCCCGATGGGGCCGTCGTTAAGGGGTTAAAGTTCTATTCACTGTAACCTTCCAGATAAACCTTTATGAGTATGTATACCAACTATAAAAGTTAATCTTAGTAGAATATAATACATTGAGGCTATGTTTGCCATTGTGTACCTACCCAAAATATTAACATGCGATAGTTGATGAATATTAGTAGTGTAAGAATACTTGAGATGAAGTAACATAGAAATGTCCTAGACCTTGGAGCTAACATGTTGCTTGGCCTCCATCTACTGTCTCTGTAGGCTTCCTTTACTGCAAGGCATGTAATGCATGGACCTCCAAGGCATTGAATGCATGGACATGCAAGGTCTATATGGTAAGAGGGCAAGTATATATTAAGGGGCAGCGTATGCTATAAGTTTTAACTCTATGGATAGTACACGGAAATGAACTGTTAGTGTTATACTGCTTACACTGTAGTACCATCGGATGATCTTCTTGCTAGGGCTGCCACTGAGTAAATGAGTGAGTAAATTGCAGAAAAGATAGCATTAGCAAATCTGAGAACCCACCAAGGCACTTAGAACTTGACTTGTACAAACGTTCACAGCACAGCCAAGAGCCTCCTCAAACATAGCCCTTACTCTTGGTAATTTTGCATTGTAGTAGGTAGCTCTTACTGAGACTTACTCGTACATGAGGACAAGCACAGGCACTCTCAAACCTTCCCTGGAAACGGATCTCCCCATCCTCCTTTTCATCGACTTGCCACAGGATCAAGATTAATGCAAAAATCTGTTCTCCAAAGCATTCAGTAAAATCTGGATAATCTCTATTTTCAGGCTCATAGTCTGGATTATGTATTGAGAGTCTGAGGTAGCTGAAGTCCAACACCTATCTCATACTGCGCCACATCTCTCACATAGTTTTTACTGAAACTTTGCTATCTGAGATTGGCTGATACAAGGTCAGTTGGAGCATGGAGAGACAATTCCCAATAAAGCATGGATACAATTATAATGCGTAAACTTCTAAACTCTCAATAAAATGCTTAGCAAGTAATTGTTACACTTATATTCTGACAAGTGTGTCTCAGTGAGGGGCAGCTTGAAGATCTGCTTCAACGGGGGGAATCCCATCGTTATTACATTTCATCAGAAGGAAAACAATGAACATAGAGGGCAGCAAGCACAGAATAGGAATATGGTCATCTCTATCTTCATAGATTCACTTCCAGCTTTGTGTTATATCAATCATGTTGAAATTGGCTGTGATAAAATATAAGAATGCCTCAAAACCATTTATTTAACTTAAAGGTCTGTGATATGTGATTTTATGATCACTGGTCATTAGAGATGAGCGAGCACGCTCGGTAAACGCAGATACTCGAGCGAACATCGCTCTTCTCGAGTAACTGCATACTCGTCTGAGCAAACGCTGGTTATCAATGTGTATCAAATTTACATAGCAAAAAGACATGCGCCAACTGAATTTGCTAAAGAATACTTTCAACAGTCAACATAGTTTTACTTTTAGATACAATATTTTGATTTAAAATTTCAGATGTTAAATGATTTGTAGAGATGAGCGAGCACCCAAATGCGCGGGTCCGCATTATTCGAGTCGAACTTTTCGTAAAATTCGAGAGCTCTACTCGAATACGGAACCCCATTGGCTACAATGAGAGACTCGAGCATTTTTGTATGTGGGACGCCGGGTGCCGAGCTTTTTTTTTTCTTGCTCTCTCTCTCTCCCCTGCCTGCCAGACAAAAAATTTGCCAATGACGCGTGCTGTGTCGCGACGGCGAGGGGCCAAAACAGGCACGTCACAGGGGGGAGGAGCCAAAAACTGGGGGGGTGGGGTCGAACACAGCTTGATGCTCATTCGAGTAGCGAGCACCATCAAGTATGCTAATACTCGAACGAGCATCAAGCTTACGTTCGCTCAACTCTAATGATTTGCTGATTAATTTTTCTAACATATTTTTACTTGGGTTGTCGCTACATCTTGAATTCATAAATATTTTCATGCCAGAATCCAGGCATCAAAAAGTTTTAAATTTTTGTGCAGGCCTCACTTGTGCAAAATTTGCAACTTTTCAGCATTTTCCACCTCCTTCACCAAGTTCACTATACTGTATACCACAAAATAATGTAAATTATAGTAGAAATCTAGTGCACATTTTTCCTGCTGTGGATTACAGCAGCTGGCACCCAGGCCACCCAAGATGTAATAAATGTATTAGGAGACTAATGCTTCTTAATACATTTGGAGCATCTTACTGAAGTAACACCTACCCCTTAGTTACCACCTGTAGCAACACGGGGGTTAATGAGTACGCCAAATGGTCACTTTTACTTCTTTGTTGGTTTATTCATACAAGTTTTAGCAGAACATAAATGAATGTGTCTCCAGAGAAATAGTAAAGTTTGCAAAAAGTCCTTTCAATTTAACCCTCCGTAATCCACAGGAGGAGCAAGTAAGTCCACAGCTGAGGGAAACAGTAATAAGTCCGTTTGTTTTCACAGACTGTGGTTGTCCAGGGCGCAGCTGTTCCTTAAGTTGTAGTGTCTCCAGACCCCAGTCCTAGGACAGGTGTTCCCCAAGGGTCCTGCTGGAACAACGTAGCTCTTTGTCCACAGCGTCTCTCTGCTCACAAGAGAAGTCAGGATACAACTGAAGTCTGGTTCCCCCAGACACACACACGTTCTCCTCACTTCTACCTGTCTCCTTACATAGCTTGCTGGTTTAGGTGTAAGATCTGGCCTGGAGTAAAATTGGACCGATCTACATCACAGAAGCTAACAACCTCTGTGACATATACCTTCCATTCCAGACCACACCCTGTTACACACCCCATAGTGTTTTTACATCCTGTCTAAGTGGGCTTTAATCCCCTGGGCCGTAAAAACATGCTCACTCTTGGTATTAAAGCCACATGTGCTGTGGACATGACAGTTCCATGCCATGTCGGAGGTAGCCGACAACCGGGAGCTATCATGGGGTATACCAATGGATAACTGTGATCGCATGAAAGTAAATAAAAAGTTTTAAAAAAGTTAAAATTCAGCTCCCCTCATGGATCAGATCCATGAGGAGAGCTGAGAGTACTCACCCCCATCCTCCGCGATGTCCCGTGGCGTTCGGGCCCTTTCCAGAACCTGACCCCGCCTTCAGTGCATGTGCGCCAGACGTAATACGTCACACGCACTTGTAGACAGGGAGGCCTGGGAAAGTTGAAATCTCCTGGCTACTGAAGGTGGCTGGGAGGCTGGAGATGTCAACCGGGGACCGTGTGATAAGGGCGATCACGGAAAAGTAAAATAAAAGTAAATGTTTTAGCTTCCCTAATGGATTGAATCCATGAAGGGAGCTGAAAATACTCACCTCCATCCTCTGTGATGTCCTGCAGCGATCTGGACCTGCCATGTGCTTCTGCGCATGTGCCAATGTGGCGCACATGCACAGAAGGCTGGAGAGCCTGGCATATTTAAAATGTCCCTGCACCTGTCTGTCAAAGATAGCTGAGTGCAGGGAGATGTCACTGTGGACCACTGTATGCAGTTCCTGGTCACATGATCACCGTTATCCATTGGATAACGGCGATCATGTAAAGTTAAAAAAAGTTTTTAAAAAACCCCTCTGTGATTGGAATCCGTGGGGACAGAGTTGTGCGTGGCGATAAACTCACAGACAGACGAGACTGTCCGAACCTGAGTGCGGAGAATCCTCAGTCTCTCAAGTATTCCCAACTAGATACATACACATAGCCTCCTATTCCCCCTCAAATACACAACCTCAGTCATAACGCTACACATAGGAAAGTTCGACTGATAAGCAATCAGTACAAGTCAGTGATATTCTCGGAAAAAGGAATTGTACCTCCGTTGTTTTGTTTGTTAAAATATTTTTTTTCCTTTGGTTTTTTTTCCCTTTTGGCTCCCTGCTTTTCTCTATTTTCCCTATCGATGTTTTATTCTGTATTGAAAAACTGTCAATAAAAATATAATTATGCAAAAAAAAAAGTTTTTAAAAGTTGACGTTTCATCTCCCCTTATGGATCGTATCCGTGAGGGGAAATTAAATTACATACTTAAGGTCCACAGCTTTGTCTCCCAATCGAATCTTTATCCATAGACCATTCCCAGCTTCGGCCCATTCGTCCGTCAGCAAAAAGGCGGACACATGCGTAAAAGTCAAGGATTGCCCAGGAAATTTAAAATCTTCCTGCTCCAGGCTACCAAGGCAGAGAGCCTGGCGATGTCATGGATGGGGGGCGGTGGTATGCCATGATTCAATGGATAATGGCAATCACATAAAAGTTAAAGTTTGATTTTCCCTCACCGATGCGATCGGTGAGAGGAGATGTAAACTCCTTACTGGAGGTCTCCGCATTTGAACCCTGACGCGATCCTACCTCGCGGACCCTCCCTGGATTATGTGCATGTGCTCGCCGGCAAAATGCTTTACACATGCACAGAAGCCGGGGAGGGCTCGGGAAATTTAAAATCTCCTTGCTCCCGACTACCAAAGGTAGCCAAGAGCCTGGGGCAGTGACTGGTGGCCTCGTTGAGCGGTTCCATATTAAAAAGATAACAATCTACCTTAGGCCGGTCTACAACCGAATGGACAGGAATTGCAGATTCTGCAAGCTTGATCCGCGGTAATACACAGATCAATCAAATGCATTAGATTACATAATTCCGCTCACATTAGCGGGTCAGAATTACATATTTGGGTCAAAGTACGCAACACACCCCTAGAGGAATCCATTAAGGGGTCTAGTTTACAAAATGTGGTCATTTGTAGGGATTCGCCATCGTTTTTTGGCTGCTCAAGGGCTCTACAAGTGTGCATTGGGGCCTAAAACACCTTCAAGCCAAATGTCTGTTCTGAAAGCCACCGGCTGGTCCTTTCGGTTTGGGCCCTGTTGTACATAGAGACATAATATTAGGGCCACAATGGGTAAGTTTCTGAAGATAGGACAAACAGGGGTATCCATTTTGGGGTGTAAATCCTTTCATGTGTACTATAGAAAAAAAAATGTCTTTAAAATGACATGTTTGCAAAACTATGAAATTTTATTTTTTCTCCTCTAAATTGCATCAACTCCTGGAAAAATATTGTGGAGTCAAAAGGGGTGTAGTTTTTAAAATGTGGTCATTTGTAGGGGTATCTATTATTCTGACACCTATGAAGGGGGGAATGGGTAGGGAGTCGGGAATTGTTATTTGTATAGCTCCAACTTATTCCGCAGCACTTTCAGGTAATTTTATTTATTACCCCCCAGCAAGCTGGGTACTCATTTTACTGACCTTGGAAGGATGGAAGGCTGAGTCAACCTTGAGCTGTCTACCTAAACCATACAGGGAATGAACGCACAACTTTCAGGTCAGGAGTGACAACTTAGGATTGCATTTTGCTACCATAACACTTTGCACCACACTAGGTTTTGTGTAGCAAAACAAAGTGTTCATCAAAATGTTGATAATCAATGTTACATTTGTACGTCTCCTAAATGGTTTTTAAAAAACCTAAAGTTTACCGCGAAATCGCGATTTTGCGCGATCGTGATTTTAACATTAACAAGTCCCATAGACACCTGCAGAAAAAACACGCTGCGAATTTTGCAGTGAAAAAGAACTGTAGTGGGTAGTCACCCTAAGGGCTTGTTTTTTGCAGGATGAGATGTATTTTTCAATGGTACTATTTTACCCTTTTAGTACGCAGGCTTTTTTAAATTTTGTTTTCAGTTTCTCCTCCCCACTTTTATTTATCTACTGCTGTTTAAAGACTTGTTTTTTTGCAGAACAAGCTGCATTTTTCAGACTGCTATCATTGTTTTAATTTTCCCACAATGCAGCTTTTTGAAGGCTTGTTTTTAGCAGGACATCCTATGGTTTGTATAAGTACAATTTTGATAGCTTTTTATTTAGTTTCTTCTTGTAGTTAGGGTGACCAAAAAAGTTTAATTCTGGCATTATGTTTTGAGTTTTTTTCAGATGATGTACACTATGTGGGTTAAATGATGTACTATTTTATTAGAGCGGCAATACCAAGTATGTTTTTTTAATTGCTTTGATTTTCTAAGGGCTCCCACACACTTGCGTTTGCGTTTTTTGTTAACGAGATTGTCAATGGGACTTTCTAATGTTAAAAACGCGACGCACCGCAATGCACCAAAAACGCAGGTTGCACTGTGTTGCGTTGCGTTTTTAACATTAGAAAGTCCCATTGACAATCGTGTTAACAAAAAACGCAAACGCAAGTGTGTGGGAGCCCTTAAGATTAGAAGTATGGGAAAAAGTTTTTTAAAAAACTTAACACTCTTCATTTTATAGAACAATAAAAAAAAGTTCACTTATTTTTTTTATTATTTTTTTTTTTAATTAGGCCACATAGGGGACCTAAATTTTCTCTCGTTGGACCAATTCTACAACATATATATTATATTTCTACAGGCATCCTAAAAAAAACATGTCACAGGCAATGGCACCCAAATAGCACTCTGCGATCACATTGTTGGAACTTACAATCAGAATATTTAAATCCTGCTGTCAGAATTGACAGTGGCATTTAAATGATTAAATTCAACGATTGGAGTGAACTCTGATTGCTGCTATTGCGACCAGGTTACAGTTGTTGCAACCAGCAAGACAGCTAACGCCAGCTGTGTATAGGGTAGGCTACACACCGATGCGGCAGATGTTTCCTTCATCCCCACAAGGAAAAAGAATTCCCTGCTGCACCTGCCACATCTGTGACATATGTAGCAAAGGAATTATTCATCCCTGCGGGGAATAAAGAATTCCCTACCACAGCTGTCACAGATGACAGCTGCTGTAGGGGATCCAGCTGCCGGCATCCTGTAATTGTTCTTCAGGGAAGAGCTTTAAAGGGGTTCTGACATGAATAATGTTTTTATGCTTTACCAGCCATTGTTCCCTCGTCTGCCTAATGGGCACAGGGAACCCACGATTTAATGGCTGTTAAAGCATAAAAACATGATACTTACCCTGTCTTCTGTTGTTGTTGACATCAGGGGGGTCATCTCCCGGCAGGCGCTGTTCTTCTGCTTCTTCCTCCACGAGCCGCGCCGCTCCGGGATCGCGCGCATGCGCAGTGGAGAGGTGCCCTCTGACAGGAGTCAGGACGTGCTTGCTGTGGGCGGCCCGTCCGTTCACCTCGGAAGTGGCTGACGGACGGAGCAGAGCAGGAAGCGGTCATTTTGACCGCTCCTGCTCTGCTTCTACAAGCCACAGACGAAGATGCCGGCCGGAAGGGACACGCCTGGCGATCGGTCCTGGCCAAGCAAGGTGAGTACAATATTTTTTTTTCAGTGTCAGAACCCCTTTAAACATAAACCCTTCCCTGAAAAACAAGAAGAAATGGTGAATAAAATTTAAAAAAAAGAATACTCACCTTTCTTCAGCTGCCGGGGCTCAGCTGCGTCCAGCCGGCTCTTCTCCCTGCACTGCTCTCAATAGTATTCAGCAGGCGGGGATTTAAAATCCCTGCCTGCTGAATGGGCTGCCTCTGATTCGCTGAGCACTGTGACCAATCAGAGGCAGCTCTCACCTATTGAATGACAGCTGAGAGCTGCCTCTGATTGATCCCTGCACTCAGCTAATCAGCGGCAGCACTCACCCATTCATGAATTCATGAATAGGTAAGTGCTGCCTCTGACTGGCTGAGCACTGTGACCAATCAGAGGCAGCTCTCAGCTATTGAATGACAGCACTCACCCATTCATGAATTCATGCAACAGATGTGTTCTTTATCCCCGCTGGGACATGGCAGCGGCGGACAAGTAAGTTGTTTTTTTTTATACACTAAAATTATTGTTTTTCAGGGAAGTGCTTATGTTTAAAGCCCTTCCCTGAAAAACAAATACCGGGTGCCGGCAGCAGGATCCTCTACCGCAGCTGTCATGTGTGACAGCTGTGGTAGGGAAGTGAAAAATTCCTCTGCTGCATCTGTCACAGATGTGGCAGATGTAGCAGCAGGGAATTCTTTTTACTAGCAGCGGAGAGGTAGGTTAATTTATTTATTTTTTTACACTAAAACGATAGTTTTTCAGGGAAGGGCTTATGTTTAAATTAAAAACATGTTGGGAGGAGAGGGTGAAATTTTTTCGAGCACCCAAGTGCCGCGTGGTGCTCGGCTCGAGTAACGAGTACATCAAGCAGGCTAATGCTCGAACGAGCATGCTCGCTCATCTCTATTAAAGGACCAACACTTTCAGTATTAATCTTTTTACTATTTATATAGTCCAAGAACAGTTAAGGGTTAGTTTTACTCTCTTTGACAGTGAGTCTATCTGTCTCTATCTTTGTTGCTTTTATCTGCTTTTTACATTTTTTTTCTCCTTATAGGTTTTTAGTGCTTCTTGTTTTAGTAGTTTAAACACTTTATTTTTGTTGTTTACTGTTCCTTTATTGGGTCACACTAGTTTTCTCCTACTCCTAATCTCTTTGTTCATGTAAGGTATAAACTGCTCGCAGTGAATATTTAAGATTTTTAAAAACATTTCCCATTTATTTTCTGTAGTATTATTTTAAGGACATTGACCCAGTCAATAACGTTTAGGGCATCTCTAAGCTGATCAAACTTTGCCTTCCTAAAGCTTAGTATTTTTGTAGATCCCTGATAAAACTCCCTATTGAAAGACAAGTAGAAATGTATTATATTATGGTCACTATTTCCTATGTGTCTCCGACCCTGCACCCCTGTTATTCTATCAGGTCTGTTAGTTAATATTAAGTTCAAAATGGCAGTCCCTCTAGTTGGGCCTTGTACAAGTTGGGAAAGGTAATTATCTTTAGTTATTGACAGAAAATTGTTATTATTAAGAGATCCAGTTTTCAGCTTCCCAGTTTATATCCCAACATCTTTCTGGTTTGCATAAATTTCCCAGAGGAGCATTGCTTTATAAGTCTCCGTATTAGCTTTTAGGTATCCCCATACCCCTTCTGGGTGCTCCCCTTGAGGAGAGACTATACCATCCCCTGTTCCACTTACCCCCTAGGTGTACTTCCACACATTTTGGGTGCTCTCTTTAAAGAGACACGACACCGCTTCTATCCCGATAGTTAAGATTTTCCCATAATAATTACATCATTGTGACTTACTGCTTTAATATGAGTTGCTGAGTTAATCTGCTTCTTTTTGCTTCGGATTGGGTGCTCAGTCTCAATAATTTGTGAGTATAGTTCAGGGAAGGTAAGTTGGCATTATGGCCTCCCTAACCATTATGCACTAATACTTTCTCATAACTGTCCCACTGCAGTGACTGGAAGAAGAACACAAATCCTTGATGAATCTGCTTCGTATCCAAGTATCCTATTCTTGATGACACTACTTAATATACTAAGCAAGATATCACAACAAGCAGCAGGCATGTCATCCCCGTTACCAATTATATGGAAGCCAGCATGATTGCCTTTTCACCTGCAAATCTGAGCCTGCTTATTAATCGTACACACACCAGCTAGCAGCAGGTCTCCGATGAAATGTGAACAAACACTTTTAGATGAAGGTTCATAAAAAGCAAGGGAGGACGAGGCAGCACAAGAGGTTGCGTGCCATTTATGGTAAAGGCTAGATATTATTAGGAGGCGTACTGCTAAACACACAGCACTCGGCAGCTTTAAACATCAAAGCCGGAATGCAATGATCATTTATTTCATTAGATACTGCAGCTCATGATTAGATACAGTTTTAAATGCACAACATAGTCTAAACGACACGTCTGATTTTCAATGGTATACTACAATGACAATTTCTTTCTATAGAACTTTATGCTGTACATGTCTATAACAATGTAACTGCCATCTCGCCTTTGGCAAACGTCCCCAATGGCACTGTATGAACCAGAGCTGAATTCTAAACAGGTATTAGCCTCAATCAGTATTGCCTTGTTTCATATGTCCCAATTGACTTATGTAATTAGTACTGTATACACAGAGTGCCCTCTGCTGGTTAGTCTAAGAAATTGTTTGCCTCTGTTGTACTTATTTCTAATTGGTTTTGTTGTGGTTATATTTATTATGGGCCCCTGAAAGCACCTTCGTTGTATGTGTTTTATATCCTAAATTCACATTTCTTATAGTAAAAGAGGTAAAATCAAGAGACATTAATTTTATATATAATTATATTATTTTTAGTATTTTTAAAATAGTGTTCACTGAACATGTAAAACACTGATTATCATGTAAAATATGGACTCTTGAAAAGTGTCAAAACATAAGATTCCTCTTCAGTACTTTTAACGTACAGTAATACAGTATTAGGAAGTTGCAAATGTGTGGAATAATGTAATTATCTGAACTATTTCTGTTAGCTGCAGATGCTGTTTTGAATCTAATTTCCTCTGTTTTCTTAGTCTGCTCCTCTGCAAGATAATCTGTAATCTGGATCTCATTTGGATTTTGCAGCTAGCAGTAATCTGTGTACTACCGAGATAAACTGAGAACAACCACAAGAAACTTGAAAACCCCTCAGCTGATTACACTGGAAAGAGCTGCATGGTTGAGACTTCTGGTTTATATAAGGGAGATTTGGTAAAACCTCGGACCTGGAATACTGTGTTCATTTCTGAAGACCTTACCTACAGAAAGACACTGATAAAATAGAACAACTCTGAAGATGGGTGACAAAAATGGTGGAAGGTCTGAAGCATAAAACCTATCAGGAAAGACTTAATTTGTATTACCTGGAGAAAAGAACAGAGGGGGGGGGGGGGGGGGCATGGTTGAAACCTTTTGAATATGTTAAAGCTTTAGATAAAGCTCAGGAGGTAAGTTTTTTTTATTAAGAAGCTAAACACTAGAACCCGGAGGCACAACTTGAGATTAGTTGGGGAAAGTTCAGAAGCAATGTTAGAAAATATATTGCTGAAAGAGTAGTACACGTTTGGAACAAACTCCCAGCAGATGTGGTTGGAAATCAACAATAAGGGCTCATGCCCACGGCCGTGACGGACTCCGCCAGCGGAATATAGCAGCGGATTCCGCCACGGCGCCCCTCAAAACCCCCATACCACTCCGGATCAGCTGTGGCATCGTGCATGGAGGGCAGCACGCATGTGCAGTAGATTCGTGTGACGCGTCGTCAGTGTCAGATGACGCGGCCGGTGGTGGGCGGGGCTGCATATTCACACGATAATTCCGCTGTGCTACAGCGAAAGTATAGCATGTTGGCCGGCTTCCATTGACTACAATGGAAGCCGGCCGCGCATACTCCCGCAGCAAATAGGACATGCCGTGTTTTCTTTCACGCTGCGGAATTCTGCTGTGGAATTCCGCGTCCCGAACATTGAGCTATTAGGTTCATTAGAACCTAATAGCTCTGGGGTAACGCCACGGATTTCCGCCGCGTAAAACGTGGCAGAAATCCGGCCATGGGCATTAGCCCTAAATGAAGTCAAGCTGCCTAGGATAGGCATAGATCTATCCTAAGAGAAAAATAAAAAGTAAGATAAGAGCAGAGAACATGGAATATGTCTTTTTTTCTGCCGTAAATCCTCCATGTTTACATAACAGCAGACCGGTTGTGTAATCTGGACTAAATACTATATAACTAACTGTCACAGTGTTGTCATATTGTGAAGCTCAACGGTTTAGAATTTTAACTCCTTCCACTTTGCGCCATACATTTACAGTATAGCACAGACTCAGACCACTTAACCCCTTAGATGCATTGGTCAATAACAATCACAGTATCTAAGGACTTTGACAGATAGAGGGGGCTCTCTCTGTCCGCCCACTGCCCTCCACAACACAAGGCAGTACCAGAACCTAATAAACTGTTAGAATAAACACAATCTCCAAAGTACATGGATTAATTAATCAAGACATATGCTGTCAGCTGCTTAGAAGATCCAGCAAACAAAAAATAAATGCAAAAATGTATCTCCATATAGTTCTGTTTCTGTAACTTCTCGTAGATATAAAATTGCAGTGGCAAATACATTACTCTTCTGTCATAGCAGCTTGCATTTGTAAAAGTAACTAAGGCAATCTACTCTTAAATAGTTGATCCATGGAGGTCTCAGGTGGTAGACGCCTGTCGATCTGCTATTGGTGACCTATACATAGATCATCAATAGTTAGAATTGGGTCAGTCCCTTTAATAGAAGTTAATCAGATATATGTACCCCAAAATGGTGCCATTAAAAAGCACACAATCTGCAAAAAACAAGTCTTCATATGGCTATGTTGATGGATAAATAAAAAAAATATAGCACTTGGACCCAACTACGTCATGGCACCTCCCCCTACCTCTGGTAAACACAACTATTAGTCTATTCCCAGTTCACTAATCGGCATAACTCTGGGAGGATCACCATTGAAATCCAGGCTGATATTAACAAACTGAATACATTGACATATACAGATAATGAAGTTGACTATTTTTTATATACAATCGAATGTATGCATGGATGAAAGAGGTGCGTCTCCTGTCAACACATATCCTCCCCTTGTACCTTATCGGCCATGCGGAATTGGCCCAACCCCAGGGGCTGTCCTTAAAGGGGTTGTCTCGCGCCGAAACGGTTTTTTTTTTTTTTTCCATAGGCCCCCCGTTCGGCGCAGGACAACCCCAAGGGATGTGTTAAAAAAAAAATACATATTACTTACCCGAATCCCCGCTCTGCGACGTCTTCCTTCTTCCTTCTTCTTCCTTCACCAAGATGGCCGTCGGGATCTTCACCCACGATGCACCGCGGGTCTTCTCTTATGGTGCACATTGGGCTCTGTGCAGTCCATTGCCGATTCCAGCCTCCTGATTGGCTGGAATCGGCACACGTGACGGGGCGGAGCTACAATGACCAGCTCTCCGGCACGAGCGGCCCCATTCACCAGGAAGAAGACCGCACAGCGCAAGCGCGTCTAAAAAAGCAAGAAGACATCAGAATTAGACGGATCCATGGCGACGGGGACGCTAGCAACGGAGCAGGTAAGTGAATAACTTCTGTATGGCTCATAATTAATGCACTATGTATATTACAAAGTGCATTAATATGGCCATACAGAAGTGTATAACCCCACTTGCTGCCGCGAGACAACCCCTTTAAGCAACTATATCTGAAGGGCTCTGGCTGCAGACTCCTTAATGGCAGTAGCCTACCATCAAGGTTACATGGCTAGACTTTATCTTTATTATTTTGCGTCGTTTCTTTGACTTTAGAAAGGGAATTTAGACAGCTATCTCCAGATTCTGAGCTAGGATCTATTTGAGCAATAGAAAAGCCCTTTTTTCCTTCTGCATAAAAAAATGTGACACCTTTTTGTGGGAGAATTAGAAATAGGAGATCGAGCTATCTATGTGGGGTTATATTATCGATACCATTCCCCACAATATAGGATACAGATATATCTTCTCACTAGTGAACCTACCATAATCTGGTTTGCTGTCAAAACATCTCCCTTCTCCCTTTATCTATAGGGGTGGGTAGTTATCTATTTATTTAATCTTGTGGTAACCATCGTTTTTCAAATTCATCTATAATCAAACTACGGTTCCTGATGAATTGCATCATCTGCAATGAAACACGTTGAACCGCGAACCGCATATCATGTAACAGTACGCATCTCCTATGCGTCTACTAGGATGACTACTAACTTTGCACACCTGGGTTATCTTCCAAATTAGTGTGCTCTAAAGTCCTTTCTTTATTATTATTGTTTCTGGGAAATTGGTACACATGAGTGCATCGTTCACCATATGTAGGGATGACTACAAGTTCATGTGACCCCCAATTTCCCCAGTTATCGCCACACCTTCATCCACACAATTTTTGTTGTGGTGTGGCAAAACGTTGTGTGTGAGCCCTATATAAAAATAATTTTTAATATTCTATTTAATAAAATTTGAATTTTTAGTTACGTCTATTCTGTGAAGGGTTCTAAAATTACTATAGACTGCTTTTGCCTCTGTGAAAAGTCTTAAGATAACAAATGGCAGGTTTCTTGTCAAAGAATATCAGCTCGAATAATTGGCTTACTGAAACAAGCACGTTTTTTTCCGAAAGTGATTATCAAACTCAGTCTACTACTAATAACCTCAGGTCCTGTTTTAAAAATCTTACTCAGAAGTACAGGGCGTTCACTCGTTGGTGAGAGATTCAGGGCCTGCAGAAATATGTTGAACATGGCATAATTCCACGTGGTCTCCGCAGCCCAATCTTACCGCCTCCACGATTTCGTAACCTGGACTTTATGTCCAAATGGGCCAAAGAATGCACAGAATCATCTCTGAAATTGATCGTTCTCCTACTGGAGGAAGAAAAGAACACTGAAGGCAGCTATTGAACAGGCAAAGAGCTTTGAAACTGATCTGGAATTCCCTCAAAAGGAAAGGACCCTTCAACAAAAATCCACCAATACACATCCCTGATCAAAGATAGAAAACATGCCCAGTTCATCCGGGACTTTAGGGATAGCAGAGCTTACAATGAAAAGGGTACCAGATCAGATACAGAATTAAGTTCTTCGGATTTTGAAATATCAGAGGGGGAAACCGCAGTAGGGGGGGAACGTTCTACCTATCAACCTCGACGAAACCGCGGGAGAACACACAACCGCAGTCGGGGTCAAGATAGACCCATACCCTCGGAAGAGAGAATCCTGGGACAACCCATTGCCCAATATTTTTTGAGGGGACGCAGGAACCCAGGGTTGAATCAATAGCACCCCCACTAGTTAGGAGAAGATCTACAAAACAGCATCCCCCCTCACTATCACAGACCGTCTTCGACGGAACTGATGGCGCCAGAGTTGTCAATTTCTCTAAACATAATCTTGATGCCTTGGAGATAAGCGTCTTGGAGAGGGGGCTGTCCTTCGTCCTGACGACACGTTACGATCCGTTTGTCTGGACGAAGGACATCTCCCTCTTCACCCGCAAGCTAAAATGGCGTAAATTCTTTTTAATTAAAGATAAAAATCAAGTCATTGAACTAGGTCTCTAACCAGAGGACCTACCCGGGCTCCAGATACTGCTGGATCTGGAAAGTGAAGCTCTAAGACCTCCAGGCTGTGGCCCCCTTCACCAATCTAAAGTCACCTAGTGTTGCCAACTCCCCCCCTTCCCTACAGTGTCCAGAAATTCATATTTTTGAGGCCTTGGTCCTTAGGGACCTTAAGAGTGTACAGAGTACTCCCCAGAAAGGATCAAATCTAACACATAAAGAACTGTTAGCTCTACGTGCATTAGAAACAAATACCAGTATTATTGTCAAGCCTTCGGACAAGGGGGGGAATGTTGTAGTCATGGATCGGGATAGCTATATAAGCATGTGTTATCAGTTACTCCATAATAAAGCAACTTATACAGTTTTGGCACGTGATCCAACATCTGTATTTCTGACTGAATAAGGACAACTGCTGACACAAGCAAAAGAACAGGACCTCATTGATGCAACTGAGTTTAAATACATGGTACCTACATCTCCGACTATTGCAACGTTTTATGCTCTTCCAAAGCTACACAAGGGCACCGACCCCTTACGAGGGAGGCCTATTGTCTCCGGGGTTGATAGCTTAACGCAGAACATTAGCATCTATAATGATCGAATTTTACATCCGTTCGTCACATCCACGCCATCATACGTCCGCGACACAATGGACGTGCTGAGACACATTGAGGGCATAACGGTGAGTGCCAATACGTTGTGTGTGTGTCTTGAGCCCTATATAAAAATAATTTTTAATTTTCTATTTAATAAAAGTTGAATTTTTAGTTACGTCTATTCTGTGAAGGGTTCTAAAATTACTATAGACTGCTTTTTCCTCTGTTAAAAAGTCTCATAGATATAAAATTGCAGTGGCAAATACATTACTCTTCTGTCATAGCAGCTTGCATTTGTAAAAGTAACTAGGGCAATCTACTCTTAAATAGTTGATCCATGGAGGTCTCAGGTGGTAGACGCCTGTCGATCTGCTATTGGTGACCTATACATAGATCATCAATAGTTAGAATTGGGTCAGTCCCTTTAATAGAAGTTAATCAGATATATGTACCCCAAAATGGTGCCATTGAAAAGCACACACTCTGCAAAAAACAAGTCTTCATATGGATATGTTGATGGATAAATAAAAAAAAATATAGCACTTTGAATAGGCAGATGAAAAAAACAAAACAAAAAAAATTGCCGCATCCATAGAGCCAAAACTAATGACGTACTTAAGGGGTTAAATGTCACATGGTAAGTATTTAAGAGAGCATATGCTTTAGACATCATTGGAACATTAGAAGATAATAATAATAGCATACTTACCAACTTTGTAGAAAGGATCCCAGTACATACAGTATGACTCTTTCATCATCTTAGTGATTATCAACCTTCTAAACTAATATAGACCACACACCCTAAACAAATACAGATCCAACCATCCATAGGGCTCGAGCAGACGGCCGGGTTGGAATTCTCAGAGGGATGTGGCCCGTGGCTCAGCAGTGACCTGCGGCATCTCCTCCTCGGCTTTGCTAAGTGCCACAGAAACGTCACTCCCCGTCTCCGCTCTGCGCATGCGCCGGCTGCCCGGCAGCCGGCACATGAAAGAGCCGGGGCCGCAGGAGCAGGAGAGTGACGTGCTGCTCTCTGCAGATGCTCGGGTTTCTCGCAGCCGGATCCGACCCGGCCATCTGCAGGCGGCCTAAGAAATCCAACAAAAATGTTGTACAATATGTGAAGTATCTTCACACACAGTATGTGTCTTCAGGACAGTTTCCAAGTTGTCCACTTCACCTGCCTAAGTGCAGGAGCATTGCTTTGCTTATTGGATTCGGTGGTCTGCTTTGCTTGCACCTGCTATGATGTCCTATACAGCAATTACATTTTCCTATGAAGATACAATGGCCACAGATATTATCTCTAAAGTTACTTTTTAGTAGCATCTCGCACTGAGAGCTCAGTCACACGGGCGTTTTTTCATACGATTTTTTGTGCGCATACCTGATGCGCTCAAAAAATCGCGTGACCAAAGCCAGTTGCATGGTGGAACAAAACGCTGCTAGCAGTGTTTATCCGCCCAAAGGGCTCGGTCACATGGGCGTTTGCACACTCTAAAAGAGTGCTGCCCGCTATCCTCTGCCACAGCTGTGGCAGAGGAGAACGATGTTCTCCCATTGAATTTAACGGAATCGGCAATAAGGCCGACTCCATTGAAAGCAATGGGCTGCCAGCAAGAGCTGTATTAATTTTCGGGGAAGGGCTTCAAATATAAGCCCTTCCCTGAAAACCATTCTAAAAAAGTGTAAAAAATTTTAAAAAATCTATACTCACCTTTTTGCAGCTGCCAGGGCTCAGCCGCGTCCTGCCGACTCTTCTCCTGAACTGCTTTCAGTAGTATTCAGCAGGCGGGGATTTAAAATCCCTGCCTGCTGAATGGGCTGCTTTTGATTGGCTGAGCACTGTGACCAATCAGAGGCAGCTCTCAGTTATTGAATGACAGCTGAGAGCTGCCTCTGATTGGTCACAGTACTCAGCCAATCGAAGGCAGCCCATTCAGCAGGCGGGGATTTTAAATCCCCGCCTGCTGAATACTACTGAAAGCAGTTCAGAAGAGCCGGCAGGACGCGGCTGAGCCCTGGCAGCTGCAAAAAGGTGAGTATAGATTTTTTTTTTTATTTTTTACACTTTTTTAGGATGGTTTTCGGGGAAGGGCTTATATTTGAAGCCCTTCCCCGAAACGTAATACAGCGCGTGCAGGCAGCCCATTGCTTTCAATGGAGCCGGCTGTATTGCCGGCTCTATTGAATTCAATGGGAGAACATCGTTCCCCTCTGCCACAGCTGTGTTAATAATGAAATCCTGTTTGCCTGTGTAGTGAGGGTCAGCCAGGGCAGGAGCAGGAGAAGTTCTCCTGCTGAACTGTTCTTATGCTGATCACATAATTTTTAAATAAAGAGAGAAGTTTTCCACACCTTTGGTCACTTCCTACTTGCTTTTACTTGGAGTGCTGCGCCTTCTCCACTGCCAGCTTTTAGTCCTATTCTTTTGCTCTATCATGCCCACCCAGGTGGTGTGTCATCTGGTCAGTCAGCACCTCCACCATTGAAGTTACCACTTCACACTCTTCACCACATATGTAGTTTCATTGTTCACAACAAACATGACCATAGGAGTTTTTCTCCACCCTTTCTCTTTCCTCTTTGTCCAAAACCAATAGGGACCACATACCAGACAACCTACATAAGCATAGACCATGAACCACACCCATTAAAGCAATAAGGCCCTAGACCAGATTACCCTTTATAGCAATACCAGCCCATACCCCGCCTAATAAAGACCTCAGAGCGGTAGTCTGGGAGATCCCCTTTTTTCTGGAGCCTCTGGAACATTCTGGGAGAGTTGGCAAGTATAATTAATGGGAAGTGGGGGTCTATTAGTTGAGAACCCACCAAGGTGAGTGCCTTGTTGGCTTATCTTAAGCTTTTGCTTATCTTTTAGCTATGTGAACAGCACTATATTGAAAATCAAAAGGAGTTGCCAAATAGGCATGATGTATTCTAAAATGCAAAACTCAATTAATTCTAGTGATCAACAGGAAAACTTCCAGCTTACATACCACACCAATGCTATCCTTTGACATATCTCAAGGAAATGATAGAAGATAGACATGAATATTCAATTTAAAAATTGACTTGGCATCATTTACTAAGAAACAGATTCAGAATTCTGATATATAAATGTTGAAATAATCTAGAAGGAATGTGAACATTTACATTAAAAAAACCAAAATGATTGTAATTCATAACTACTGATCACTACTGCACCTTTTTATTTAACAATGTCCATGAAACAGGAAAACAGATTAAGTCCCTTCTACAGCAAATACTAAAATCTATTTATATGCAAATAAGCTATCCATTATTATTAGTATGAGATGAGATTTAGGCACAAAGTAAGAAATAAATTATCACTGGAAACCATTAACAAATTCCATTTCAAAACATAACATTTTATAAGAGCCCGCACTCACACAGTGCTTGATTTAACTTAAAGCATAACAGCACTTTCAAGTGGCTTTTCAGAAAAAGCTGTTGTGTGTGTGCATGTATACATGATGAATAAGAGTTTCAAGACATTGTATGACTTGTATCCTGTGTTTCCCCTCTGCAAGCTTCATCTGTAATTCTCAATTGTCCGTGAGCTTGTAGGTGGAAACTAGCTGCTATGATGTCTCTTGGACACAGCGCACAGAGAGGAGGAAATCTTGCTCCCCTAATTCTATCTCTCATATACAAAGAAGCAGCAGCATTGAAGACATTACAGAGAACTACTGAGCAGTATAGATGTGCTTACATGATGTGATTATCTGTTTTGATAAATCTGGGTTTATGAATTTGAGTCAGAAGTTTGATTCACAAAAGGGAAAGGTGGAATATAAGAAAAATAAAGGGTGTCATAACTTCTGACTTGCTCACAGTGCAATTATTTATTTTATTGATTATATAAGTGTCTGCATATTCCACAATAGAATGCTATCACATACATCACTATCCCCAATAGGGTTCCTATCTAATATTCCCATTTCACATACTGTACAAACTAGAGTCAAGTTCATAGGCAACCATAGGTGCGATGTGGGGCCCTGCAGACAATGTGACTCATTGCTTAAAAAATTAACGAAGACGTAAAATAAAAGTTTTCATTTAAAGTAGATCACATATGCACATTTCTATCTACATCTACCAATTACTGATGCATTGGTACAGTAGTGAGGAATTTTTCTGGAAAGCCATAAATGAGAAGGACTCATAAGAGCTGTTGTTATCAAATCAGCAGTGGCAATTCAAGTAGCTCATGTATTATTAATTCACTGGGGACTCTCGTGTTTGTGTTTGATCCTAGGTGAGCTACTGTAATATCTCAAGTTCAGTCTGAAAGGTAGCTGTGAGACCACAATTTTTGCGAAGTAAGGAGCTGTGACATCACAACTTTCTTCCCTTTAACTATTGCGACATTCCAGCTGTTTCAATGTAGTCAGCTCTAGTGACATCACAAGCAGATTTTAAGTAAGCTAGAGTCGCATCTTAACTATCTGTCAGGTAGGCTAATGTTACATCACAAATCGATTTTAGTCAGGTAAACAACTGTCAGTTTCTGAGATGTCACAAGTGAGTTCAAGGGAGGTAAACCCCTGTGACATCACAAGTGTGTAAAGAGTAACTTGTTTCATTTTTTGCCATAAATGACTAGTAAGGGCAAATATAGGAAACTTTGTAATTGTTACCATACAGTGCGGCATGGGGTCCCGCGGTCGGCGCGCGTCGCTCCGGCGTCGGCTCCAGCAGCCTGGAGCCCTGTGTCGAGGTCATCCCAGCAGCTTGGGTTGGCCAGTGGGCGGCGGCGTGGGCGTGCCCGCCCGTAGGGTGCCGCCCGCACTCCTCTGTGCTTCTTATACAGCAGTGGGTGGAGTTGCCTCCTCCCACTCTCCGCCCCTGGGCGGAACCTTGTGGTTAAAAGACTGGCAGTGAACTGAGCTCATTGCCAGTTGTTGGTTCTGCATGCACCTAGCCAGTCTGTCTGCGGTTCTCCTCAGTCAGTCCCTAGTTGTCGGTCAGCTCCCTCTGGTCCCCTGTTACTCAGTCTGTTTTAGTTGGTTCTGTTTGCCTGTAATCTAGTCTGGCCCAGTCAGCACTAGTTGCTATCCAGCACCCTGCCAGTTTGCCTGTGAGTTCCATCTCCAGCCTTGTCAGTTTTGTTGGTCTGATTCATCTGCCTCCTCTGTCGGCACTCTGTTCCCCCCATTAGGTAGGTTCCTGCTTGTCAGTCGCCAGGCCCCTAGCCAGGGCAGGGACCGCCGTCCAGTTGTCCGCCTGGGGTTAGCCAGGGCCGAGGCAAGTAGGCAGGGACAGTGGGGGTGCGGGAGATCAGGGCACCCCAACTGGCGCTCGGGGGGCAGAGTGCCGTAACATAATAACTGGCCCTTAAAATACTGTTTTTCTTTTCATGGCGGCGATCAGCGCCCTTGCAAACCAGCTGCAAGACCTGGTGCCGGTGATCCGGGATTTGTCAGCTCGCATGGTGGCCCAGGAGCAGTGGGCATTGTCGCAGGAGCAGAATGCCGTTCCCAGTCCCGAACCCAAGTGCCCTCTTCCCGAGGTGTTCTCTGGGGAGAGGAACAAGTTTTTCGTTTTTCAACAGGCGTGTCGCCTGTTTTTTCGGATGCGTCCCCGCTCTTCCGGCTCGGAGGTCCAGAGGGTCGGGCTCATAATGTCCCTGCTGCGGGGCTCTGCCCAGACTTGGGCCTTTTCCATTCCCGAGGGTTCCCCCTCCCTGCATTCGGTGGACTCCTTTTTTCAGGAACTCGGGGGCATCTTCGATGAACCGGACAGAGTGGGGTTGGCGGTTTCACGGTTGCTGGCGCTGCATCAGGGGTCGCTTTGTGTGGAGGATTATTGCTCCAATTTCAGACGCTATGCGGGTGATACTGCATGGAACGATAGTGCCCTGAAAGACGTTTTTATGCAAGGTCTCTCAGACGCGGTCAAAGAACTGTTGATCTCCCATCCCGTTCCCGGGTCCTTAAAGGAGGCTATGGAGTTAGCAGTGAAGGCAGATAGGAGGCTCAGGGCTGGGAAGCAAGATAGACCGACCCATAGAGTCAGGGAGGTCATTTGTCCTGTTCCCTCCCCGTCCGTACCAGTCTCTGTTCCCGAACCTATGGAACTGGACCCGCTGGACCCCAAGGAGCGACGCCGGATTCGGTTATTACATAATCTCTGTCTCTACTGCGGGAAAGCTGGACATCGGGTGATAACTTGCCCCTGGAGGCCTCAGCGTCCACAGTCTGAATCGGCAGAAAGACTTCCAGTCCTAGGCGACTGCAGGGAGAGTCGCCTAGGACCTCAGGTACGTCCTAGACTTCTGATACCCTGCCAGGTTAGATTCCGGAACTTCTCCCGCCTAGGGCAGGCGTTTATTGATTCCGGAGCAGCTGCTAACCTGATAAGCACGCGTCTTGTTGAGCCCCTGAGGGCTGAATTTGTGGCGCTGAAGACGCCAATTCGTTTTGCTAGCATTGATGCTACTCCTCTTGCTTCGGGCTTGGTACGATGGAGGACCCCAGTGTTACAACTCATGGTGGGGGGTCGCCATTCGGAAGGTCTATCATTCCTGGTGATGGAGAAAATGTCGGTAGACATGGTACTAGGGATGCCGTGGCTGGCGTTGCACAACCCCCAATTCGATTGGGCCACTGGGGAGCTAACCCAGTGGGGGCCGTCCTGCCATAGCCATCGTGCTCCCCCTCCCCCCTGCTCAGTCGAACAGAAGGGGTACCGGTCCTCTGGAAATCGCAAAAGGAGGGGTCGCACGGGGTGCCATAAGTCTTTGTCGAAACCTGTTGTCTCTTCGGTGATGCCCACCTCCGGTCCCCCGCCGCCCACCCTGGTCTGTGATGAAGTGGAACACAAGGCCCAGGAGGTCCTGGATTCTTGCCGGGGTTCAGGAACCTTACAATTTTTGGGGGCCCGGAAGAGTTTTTTGGAGTATGATAGCTCAGATGACAGTGATTTTAAAGTTAGAGATGTCTCAGATTTTGAAGGCAGCGTCATTGGTAGCGAGGATGGGTCAAAAGACAGTGGTGAATGGTTGGACATTGACTCGGAAGACGACCTGAAACATGACGATAGGTCAACGGTTGGCCCTGAAGGAAATGGGGCAGCCACAGACCACCGAAGTCATGGACCTGAGGAGCAGTCCATGGTGTCCGCTCAAGAGGGTCACATTCTCGGGTTGGTACAGCGTTTTCACAGCCTTTGCCAGGATAAGCCTGGTCGAGTTTCCGGGGGCCCGGAGGTCCCCCGTCAGAGGGGGGGTAATGTTACCATACAGTGCGGCAAGGGGTCCCGCGGTCGGCGCGCGTCGCTCCGGCGTCGGCTCCAGCAGCCTGGAGCCCTGTGTCGAGGTCATCCCAGCAGCTTGGGTTGGCCAGTGGGCGGCGGCGTGCCCGCCCGTAGGGTGCCGCCCGCACTCCTCTGTGCTTCTTATACAGCAGTGGGTGGAGTTGCCTCCTCCCACTCTCCGCCCCTGGGCGGAACCTTGTGGTTAAAAGACTGGCAGTGAACTGAGCTCATTGCCAGTTGTTGGTTCTGCATGCACCTAGCCAGTCTGTCTGCGGTTCTCCTCAGTCAGTCCCTAGTTGTCGGTCAGCTCCCTCTGGTCCCCTGTTACTCAGTCTGTTTTAGTTGGTTCTGTTTGCCTGTAATCTAGTCTGGCCCAGTCAGCACTAGTTGCTATCCAGCACCCTGCCAGTTTGCCTGTGAGTTCCATCTCCAGCCTTGTCAGTTTTGTTGGTCTGATTCATCTGCCTCCTCTGTCGGCACTCTGTTCCCCCCATTAGGTAGGTTCCTGCTTGTCAGTCGCCAGGCCCCTAGCCAGGGCAGGGACCGCCGTCCAGTTGTCCGCCTGGGGTTAGCCAGGGCCGAGGCAAGTAGGCAGGGACAGTGGGGGTGCGGGAGATCAGGGCACCCCAACTGGCGCTCGGGGGGCAGAGTGCCGTAACAGTAATATATCTTAAAACAGAAAAATAGTTCTTTCTCCACTAATCAGGCTTTTCCCTTGCATGCACACCCTCTCTCACTATCAATTTATTGCTCCGATCCATCTTTAGTGATGACTCACAGACAGATGAGGTTAAGTAGAAATCCATGAAAGGAGGAAATCAAGAGCTGCTGAGAGAGAGAAGCAGAGAGACAAACAGATGCTGCTACTGGCTAGTGATTTACTCTCTCTACTGCATTCACATCTACACTGATCAGTACCACTGTATAATGTCTTCCATGATGATGCTACTTCTGAGATTATGCTATAGATAGTTATGGAGCAGAATATGTTGCTTTCTTTCCATGTGCAGTCTATAGGATATATCCCCATATCCTGACTGCTAAAGAAGCCAACTCTTGACCTCTCTCTACCTAAAACTAAACCTCTCTAAAACTGACCTGCTGGTGTTTCCACTCTCCACTAACCGACCTCATCCTGACATCTCCATCTTAGTGTGTGGTGCCACCATAACCCCCAGACAACATGCCTGCTGCCTTGGGGTCATATTCGACTCGAATCTCTCATTTAGCCCCTACATCCAATCTCTTGAACATCGCAAGAATCCGCTCTTTTCTCACCATGGACACGCTTAAAATGCTTATTGTTGCCCCCATCCACTCTCGCTCTTTTTATTGCAACTAGTTACTGATCGGCCTCCCGCACACCAGACTCTACCCCCTCCCATCCATCCTGAATGTAGCAGCCAGGCTCATCTTCCTGTCCAGCTGCTACTCAGACGCCTCTGCCCTGTGCCGGTCACTGCATTGGCTGCCCGTTAAATACAGAATTCAATTTAAACTCGCTACCTTCATCCACAAAGCCTTCCACAGCGCAGCGCCACCCTATATTGCCTCCCTCATCTCAATCCATCACCCAGCCTGGGCTCTCCACTCTGCTAACGAAACTAGACTGCACGCCCCTCTAACTCGAACTTCTCATTACCGCCTCCAAGACTTCTCCAGAGCAGCACCGGTCCTCTGGAACACACTACCAAAGGCTACCCGGGCAATCCTGGACTCGAATAACTTCAGGCGTGCTCTAAAAACGCACCTCCTCAGGGAGGCATACCCTAAACAAACTCCTCTGTATGCCACCTGATAATGTGCTCCCTGACTTATTGACTGCACTCCCTGCTAGCCGTCATAAACCACCCTTGCAGTCATAACGATTTTGCCGTCACACGGCTATATGTCTGACCATTGTCTATGTGTATAGCATCCCTCACTCTCCCCCTCACCATACCGTGAACATCTCCAGCCCCTTTACCTTCTGTATCACCCCATTACTTGTAGTATGTAAGCTCGTTGGAGCAGAACCCTCACCCCTATTGTTTCCATCAATTGATTACTAATGTAACTGTGGTTCTGTAATTTTTGTACTTTTGTCTTTCTGTATTCCTCCTGTCTATGTAAGAGCTGTGGAATATGTTGGCACTATACAAATAACGATTATTATTATTATTAGATATCATAGCAGCTATTCCCAATCCACAAGTTCAGGGAAAGCTGAGAATTAGAGATAGAGTCTGCAGAGGAGGAAACTGATAAAAAATGCAGAATATAAGTCAAAATGACCAGATAGTGTGATCTCTAATGTACACACCCATCGCTTATAATGAAAGGTCAGCTGAAACAATTGTTACACTTACGCTTACAGACACGTAACATACTGTGACATCGCAAATGTATATCACTCAGGTAAGGTTCTGTGACATCACCAATAGTTTTAGATAGGTAACATGCTGTCAGCTAAGAGGTAAGAAAATGTAACATTATAACTCCCATCAGGCAAGGTACTGTGACATCATAACATTGTCAGTCTGGTAAGCTGCGGTGATATTGCAAGTGGGTTTCATATAAACTGTTTTTTCAGTTAGATAAGTTGTAGTCACAAGTAGAGATGAGCGAGCACGCTCGGTTAAGGCAGTTACTCAAGCTTGCATCGCACTTCATGAGTAACTGCATACTGGTCTGAGCAGCTTCGCGGGGGTGGTGGGGGTGAGCGGGGGGTAGCGGGGGGAGGGTGAGAGAGATCTAATCACGCTACCCCCCCCCCGCCTCCCCCCCCCCCCCGAATCTGCTCAGACCAGTATGCAGTTAGTCAAGAAGAGCGATGCTCGCTTGAGTAACTGCCTTAACTGAGCGTGTTCGCTCATCTCTAGTCACAAGTGAGTTTCAATTAGGTATGCTGCTGTGACATCTCAGTTTGTGTTAGCCAGGAGTACAAATCCCATAGGCACTATCATTGTAACAGTTAAAAATCAAAAAGTCCATATATGTTTTTTTTTACAGAGACTCAATGCCTATTAGAGCATTAACAGCAGCTGATTGAGTAATAATCGATAGAGATGGACGGAGAGTAATTTCAAATATTGGTGAAGTAGTTGGGTGGTGTAAGATATAAAACCTTTTTCTTCGCTTTTAACCGTGAAAATTCACCTTTTAATAAAGTACATATAGAGTAGTATATTAATTAGGTAGAATGAATAGCTGCCAGCTATTCATAGTTTTAATGAAATGTCAATAGCCGTTGTGCATTGATAAAGTTGTATTTGAATGTGTTAGTAACGATCAGCGCAACTACGTCATTCCGTCTTCAGTGGAACGCACGTTTGTGTTCCACATCGTAACGCTGCGGTCATGTGACATGCGACTGGTAAACTACATCATCATATGATGCCATGATGCCGCGGGACAAGATGGGGAACACTGGTTAGGTCATGTATGTTTATATATATATATATATATATATATATATATATATATGTTTGTTATTTCTATAATCTCTATGCTTGAAAAAGGCTTGTTTTGTGAGCCGAAACACGTTGCTGTTTATATCTATATTAATAAAACTGACATTCGGAACTACCTGAATTTGAGCTGATATATCCGGTGAATGGGGGCCCTCAGGGTGATTCTACTGCTTTTCTGGATTAGGGGTGCACTCTGCAGAGGCACTCCTATGAAGTAAGTGCTTCACTTATATTTCATGGTTTCACAACCTGGAGCGCTGGGATTTTTGTATGGTTAGACCACTTCCTTATACTAATATCTACAATAAGTTTGTGTTTTCATTTAATTCCTTGTTCCTGATATGTTAGAACAAGTTTACACTTTAGCCTTAGAAAAAAAGTTTTGAGGTAAAAAAAAAGTTTTATCCATTAAATCTACCGCACGCTATTTCATTATGACAAACTGTGCAAAGAGCAAAGTGTTTATCACACATATAAACTAAAAATAAAATGTGTTTTTATTATATTACATTTCTCACAGTTTCCTTAACTGCAAATGTTTCCTTTCTTTTTAAGCCACATTTTTAAATTTGCTATTGTCAAATGCCTGTGGTTACACTATAAAGGGCGAAGTCAGATGAGCGATTTTTTTGCACGCTAAAAAAACGTGCCTGATAGAACCATTGGTTCTCTATGGTGTGATCACATGTCTGTCTTTTACAGGCGCAAAATACTCGCACCTGCAAAAGATAGGACATCCGTGTGCCAGGAAGGTCCGTGATGAGCATAAAATATCCTCGCGGGGAGTCCCCTCATCACTAAACACTGTGACAGCACTGTCACTGTGTTCAGTGACAAGGGAACTCCAAGCTGTGATGAAGGAATCCTCTGCCACAGCTGTCACAGTTGTGGCAGAGGATCGCAATCTTCTCCCATTGCTTTCCATGGGGCCGGCCCCACTGAAAACAATGGGCACGGAGCTTTGGTCACGCATATTTTGCACATCCATGTAGCGTATTTTTTCGTGCAGCACAGATGCGCACAAATACACAGTCCTCTGACTGAGCCCTTATACACATTTAGCAAAACAAGTCTAGTTACCCCATGATGATGTACTTGACATTAAGGCTGGATTCACACGGGATGGATTTCCAGCGAAATTTTCGCAAATTGGCAGTACCAAAAATCTGTGAGAATTCCGCTGGAAAACCACAGCTGCCGGTTTTGAAGTGGCTTCGCCACCTGCATTTTCGCTGTGGCCATCTATCCCCATAGAGAGGAGAGAGGCTGCGGCGGAAAAAAAAAAGAATTGACATGCTGCGTCTTTAATTTCCACGACGCATGGCCGTTTCTGCACCGTTTGTCTGCAACAGATTGGCCGCAGCATGTGGACAAGAATTTTGCAAAATCTCATCAACTTTGCTGGCCTAATCCCTGGATTAGGAGCCACGTGCAGAATTTCTGTGCAGACAATCCACCGGTAAATTTCGCAGCAAATCCGTTCTGTGTGAACCCAGCCTAATCTTACAATTGGAAGTGATCACAACCCTGCAAAGATATAATTATTTTGATTATTATTGTTTTTTTTTACATAATGTCTGCATATCCCATCAGACATGGAGTTTTAGGAGACACATTGATACACGATACTAGATATACTAGAAATCATATGACTTTTTCAAGATGCATAGGATATTCTACTACAGATAGGTTCAGCTTTGACAAAAATGCTGAAATTGTTTTGTTTGATATACTTTTCAGTCTACCTTTTGCTACATATAGATGTAGCAAAACTGAATCATATCAGGTGCAGCACATTATGTTATTCAGCTGTTTGAAAATATTGCATCATTATAACCTAGTTACCACTACTCACAATGTATATAGCCCAAGGATGTACAAGTATATGACCTAAACTATATAAACAACTGTGTGGCCAATGTGAAGTACTACATGAAACATTATAAATATATACACATACAGTTGCAAACAAAATTATTCATCCACCATTGCAAATTAGGTTTATCTGCCAAACCTACAAACTTTCAACTGTTTACAAAAAAAAATAATCAAACAAAAACTATTTAAATACCTCAACACAACTGGTATGACAAGGGTCTTTTCCAAATTCAAAAGAAAATAATTCCTCATAAAAAACACACATTTGCAAAAGACAGGTTTTCTCAAGCATACCTGACAGAACTAATCATGGGCTTCAATAGTTGCATCAGGTGTGCTTGAGATAAAACACATCAAATATGTCGACTGTCTAGGACTTTATGACTGTGACATTTGATTTCATGTTAGAAATGTAGCTAACTCAAGAGAGTAGTCCAAAAGTTCAGAAAATATGCCAGTGCCTTGAACAAACAAGGAAAAGGATACAAAAACATAGAAAAGGTACTGAATGTTTTGAAAGATACAGTTGGAAGCATAGTTCTCAAGTTCAAAAGAACACTGGCTACACTACCTAAATGTGGCAGAAATTGGCTACCACCAAATGTCTGAGGAGGCAGATAGTCAAAATCCTCGAGTGACTGTAAAAGATCTGGAGCAAGATTTGGTGGCAGTAGGTATTGAAGTTTTCATTTGCACAGTAAAGCGCTGATGGCCTTTATTCGTTAACTCCAAGAAGTATAGCTCTACTGACCCAAAAGCACAAAATGCTCAAAACAATATAAATAAGCCACAGATGTTTTGGGATCCTCTTTTGTGGAACAATTAAAGAAATCTGGAACTTTCCAAGCCTATGGATTATTGATATGCCTGGATGAAGAAGAATGAAGCATACCTTGAAAAGAACACTCTACCTACAGTGAAGCATGGCTGTGGATTGGTGATGTACTGGGGCTGCTTTGTTTCTGCTGTGGAGGGCAAGATGGAGTTAATCAAGTATCAGAAAATCCTAAGAGAAAACGTCATGTCTTCTCTGAGACTGAAGCTTGGGCGTCATTGAACCTTTCAACAGGACAATGATTCCAAGCACACCTCAAAGTCCACCAAGGTTTGGTTTCAGAAGAAGTCTTGAAAGATTCTAAAGTGGCCATCATAGTTGCCTGACTTGAACCCAATAGAAAATCTTTGATGGGACATAAAGAAGGCAGTTACAATATGCAAACCAAAGAATAATACTGAACGTGAGTCCTTTTCCCATGCGAAATGGAAAAAAGATTCCTCGGGAATGCTGTCGGAAGCTGGTGCCTAGTTATGCATTTAGTTTGCAGGTCATAGCAGTAAAAGTGTGCTTTACCAACTACTAAAAAGTAATATCATGATTGGGTTCAATAATTGTCAGAATGCAGGAGTCATTAAAAGTGGCATTTTGTGTTGAATTTGGAGAAACCACTTATTATATCAGTTGTGTTAAACTATTTACATTGTTCTAATTTGATTGTATTTCTGCAACAGCTGAAAATTTGTCACTTTGTCAAATAAATGTAATTTGCATTGGTGTTGAATAATTTTGATTTCAACTGAATTTGTAAATCAACAGCTGAAGGACAAAGAGATCCTCATAAAGAGCAACATAACAAAGTAAGAGGTTCCCTTTAAAACTTTAATTTTTTTTGCAGGCCCAAGAGTTTAACTGTAATGAATGCTCTGACCAAAGATCTGTGTGTCTTCTTACATAAAGGTGCTTGCGCACCGCCTTACTGCTCAAATGGTCATCTTGGCCACGCTTTGATCATATGTTGACTTAGGATAAAGCAGAAATTCTACCAGTAGTTGCATGTAAGACTATACATACAATATGCCCATACATTGTGCTCTACTATAAATCTTTAGGCATCTTTACTATACTTGTGTCATAAATAGAGATGAGCGAGCACCAAACTGCTCGGGTGCTCGTTACTCGGGACGAAATTATCGCGATGCTCGAGGGTTCGTTTCGAGTAAGGAACCCCTTGAAGTCAATGGGCGACCCGAGCATTTTTGTATATCGCCGATGCTCGCTAAGGTTTTCATTTGTGAAAATCGGGCAATTCAAGAAAGTGATGGGAACGACACAGCAACGGATAGGGCAGGCGAGGGGCTACATGTTGGGCTGCATCTCAAGTTCCCAGGTCCCACTATTAAGCCACAATAGCGGCAAGAGTGGGCCCCCACCCCTCCCAACAACTTTTACTTCTGAAAAGCCCTCATTAGCAATGCATACCTTAGCTAAGCACCACACTACCTCCAACAAAGCACAATCACTGCCTGCATGACACTCCGCTGCCACTTCTCCTGGGTTACATGCTGACCAACCCCCCCCCCCCCCCCCGCATGACGCAGTGTCCACAGCGCACACCAAAGTGTCCCTGCGCAGCCTTCAGCTGCACTCATGCCACACCACCCTCATGTCTATTTATAAGTGCGTCTGCCAGAGGAACCGCAGGCACACACTGCAGAGGGTTGGCACGGCTAGGCAGCGACCCTCTTTAAAAGGGGCAGGGCGATAGCCCACAATGCTGTACAGAAACAATGAGAAATATAATCCTGTGCCACCGCCATCAGGAGCTGCACACGTGGGCATAGCAATGGGGAACCTATGTGCCACACACTATTCATTCTGTCAAGGTGTCTGCATGCCCCAGTCAGACCGCAGTTTTTTATAAATAGTCACAGGCAGGTACAACTCCGCAATGGGAATTCCGTGTGCACCCACAGCATGGGTGGCTTCCTGGAACCCACCGGCTGTACATAAATGTATCCCATTGCAGTGCCCATCACAGCTGAGGTAACGTCCGATTAAATGCAGGTGGGCTTCGGCCCACACTGCATGCCCCAGTCAGACTGGGGTTCTTCAGAAGTGTACACATGTAGTTACAACTCCGTGTGGACCGACAGCATGGGTGGGTGCCAGGAAGCCACCGGCGGTACATAAATATATCCCATTGCATTGCCCATCACAGCTGAGGTAATGTCATGTTTAATGCAGGTGGGCTTCGGCCCACACTGCATGCCCCAGTCAGACTGGGGTTCTTTAGAAGTAGACACATGCAGTTACAACTCCCTGTGGACCCACAGCATGGGTGGGTGCCAGGAAGCCACCGGCGGTACGTAAATATATCCCATTGCATTGCCCATCACAGCTGATGTAATGTCAGCTTTAATGCAGGTGGGCAAAAAATTAATTGGATTACACTGTAGGCGAGGGCCCACAAAAATTGGTGTACCAACAGTACTAATGTACCTCAGAAAAATTGCCCATGCCTAACCAAGAGGGCAGGTGAAACACATTAATCGCTTTGGTTAATGTGGCTTAATTGGTAACTAGGCCTGGAGGCAGCCCAGTTAAAATAAAAATTGGTTCAGGTGAAAGTTTCAACGCTTTAATGAGCATTGAAACGTATAAAAATTGTTTACAAAAATTATATGACTGAGCCTTGTGGGCCTAAGAAAAATTGCCCGTTCGGCGTGATTACGTCAGGTTTCAGGAGGAGGAGAAGGAGGAGGAGGATGAATATTATACACAGATTGATGAAGCTAAAAGGTCCACGTTTTTGATGGTGATAGAGAACAATGCTTCCATCCACGGGTGCAGTCTACGTATTGTTTAGGTATCGCTGCTGTCCGCTGGTGGAGAAGAGAAGTCTGGGGAAATCCAGGCTTTGTTCATCTTGATGAGTGTAAGCCTGTCGGCACTGTCGGTTGACAGGCGGGTACGCTTATCTGTGATGATTCCCCCAGCCGCACTAAACACCCTCTCTGACAAGACGCTAGCCGCAGGACAAGCAAGCACCTCCAGGGCATACAGCGCGAGTTCAGGCCACATGTCCAGCTTTGACACCCAATAGTTGAAGGGGGCAGAGGAGTCATGGAGGACGGTCATGCGATCGGCTACGTACTCCCTCACCATCCTTTTACAGTGCTCCCGCCGACTCAGCCTTGACTGGGGAGCGGTGACACAGTCTTGCTGGGGAGCCAGAAAGCTGGCAAAGGCCTTAGAGAGTGTTCCCCTGCCTGTGCTGTACATGCTGCCTGATCTCTGCGCCTCCCCTGCTACCTGGCCCTCGGAACTGCGCCTTTGGCCACTAGCGCTGTCGTATGGGAATTTTACCATCAGTTTGTCCGCCAGGGTCCTGTGGTATAGCATCACTCTCGAACCCCTTTCCTCTTCGGGTATGAGAGTGGAAAGGTTCTCCTTATACCGTGGGTCGAGCAGTGTGTACACCCAGTAATCCGTAGTGGCCAGAATGCGTGTAACGCGAGGGTCACGAGAAAGGCATCCTAACATGAAGTCAGCCATGTGTGCCAGGGTACCTGTACACAACACATGGCTGTCCTCACTAGGAAAATCACTTTCAGGATCCTCCTCCTCCTCCTCCTCCTCCTCCTCCTCCTCCTCCTCCTCAGGCCATACACGCTGAAAGGATGACAGGCAAGCAGCATGGGTACCCTCAGCAGAGGGCCAAGCTGTCTCTTCCCCCTCCTCCTCATCCTCCTCATGCTCCTCCTCCTCCTCCTCAACGCGCTGAGATATAGACAGGAGGGTGCTCTGACTATCCAGCGACATACTGTCTCCCCCCGCCTCTGTTTCCGAGCGCAAAGTGTCTGCCTTTATGCTTTGCAGGGAACTTCTCAAGAGGCATAGCAGATGAATGGTGACGCTAATGATTGCAGCATCGCCGCTCACCATCTGGGTAGACTCCTCAAAGTTTCCAAGGACCTGGCACATGTCTGCCAACCAGGCCCACTCTTCTGTAAAGAATTGAGGAGGCTGACTCCCACTGCGCCGCCCATGTTGGAGTTGGTATTCCACTATAGCTCTACGCTGCTCATAGAGCCTGGCCAACATGTGGAGCGTAGAGTTCCACCGTGTGGGCACGTCGCACAGCAGTCGGTGCACTGGCAGATGAAACCGATGTTGCAGGGTGCGCAGGGTAGCAGCGTCTGTGTGGGACTTGCGGAAATGTGCGCAGAGCCGGCGCACCTTTCCGAGCAGGTCTGACAAGCGTGTGTAGCTTTTCAGAAAGCGCTGAACCACCAAATTAAAGACGTGGGCCAGGCATAGCACGTGCGTGAGGCTGCCGAGCTGCAGAGCCGCCACCAGGTTACGGCCGTTGTCACACACACCCATGCCCGGTTGGAGGCTCAGCGGCGCAAGCCAGCGGTCGGTCTGCTCTGTCAGACCCTGCAGCAGTTCGTGGGCTGTGTGCCTCTTATCTCCTAAGCTGAGTAGTTTCAGCACGGCCTGCTGACGCTTGCCCACCGCTGTGCTGCCGTGCCGCGCGACACCGACTGCTGGCGACGTGCTGCTGCTGACACATCTTGATTGCGAGACAGAGGTTGCGTAGGATGAGGAGGGTGGTTTAGTGGAGGAAGCATACACCGCCGCAGATACCACCACCGAGCTGGGGCCCGCAATTCTGGGGGTGGGTAGGACGTGAGCGGTCCCAGGCTCTGACTCTGTCCCAGCCTCCACTAAATTCACCCAATGTGCCGTCAGGGAGATATAGTGGCCCTGCCTGCCTGTGCTTGTCCACGTGTCCGTTGTTAAGTGGACCTTGGCAGTAACTGCATTGGTGAGGGCGCGTTCAATGTTGCGGGAGACGTGGTCGTGCAGGGCTGGGACGGCACATCGGGAAAAGTAGTGGCGACTGGGAACTGAGTAGCGCGGGGCCGCCGCCGCCATCATACTTTTGAAAGCCTCCGTTTCCACAACCCTATACGGCAGCATCTCCAGGCTGATAAATTTGGCTATGTGCACGTTTAACGCTTGAGCGTGCGGGTGCGTGGCGGCGTACTTGCGCTTGCGCTCCAACACTTGCGCTAGCGATGGCTGGACGGTGCGCTGACAGACATTGGTGGATGGGGCTGAGGACAGCGGAGGTGAGGGTGTGGGTGCAGGCCAGGAGACGGTATTGCCTGTGCTCTGAGAGGAGGGTTGGATCTCAGTGGCAGGTTGGGGCACAGGGGGAGAGGCAGCGGTGCAAACCGGAGGCGGTGAATGGCCTTCGTCCCACCTTGTGGGGTGCTTGGCCATCATATCTCTGCGCATGCTGGTGGTGGTGGCTCCCCGGCTGATCTTGGCGTGACAAAGGTTGCACACCACTGTTCGTCGGTCGTCTGCACTCTCAGTGAAAAACTGACAGACCTTTGAGCACCTCGGCCTCTGCAGGGTGGCATGGCGCGAGGGGGCGCTTTGGGAAACAGTTGGTGGATTATTCGGTCTGGCCCTGCCTCTACCCCTGGACACCGCACTGCCTCTTGCAACCTGCCCTGCTGCTGCCCTTGCCTCCCCCTCTGAAGACCTGTCCTCAGTAGGCGTAGCAAACCAGGTGGGGTCAGTCACCTCATCGTCCTGCTGCTCTTCCTCCGAATCCTCTGTGCGCTCCTCCCTCGGACTTACTGCCCTTACTACTACCTCACTGATAGACAACTGTGTCTCATCGTCATCGTCCTCCTCACCCACTGAAAGGTCTTGAGACAGTTGCCGGAAGTCCCCAGCCTCATCCCCCGGACCCCGGGAACTTTCCAAAGGTTGGGCATCGGTCACGACAAACTCCTCCAGTGGGAGAGGATTCGGAACCCTTGCTGCCCATTCTGGGCAGGGGCCCGGGAACAGTTCCTGGGAGTCTGCCTGCTCCTCAGAATGTGTCATTGTAATGGAGTGAGGAGGCTGGGAGGAAGGAGGAGCAGCAGCCAGAGGATTCAGAGTTGCAGCAGTGGACGGCGCAGAACTCTGGGTGTTCGATAGATTGCTGGATGCACTTTCTGCCATCCACGACAGGACCTGCTCACACTGCTCATTTTCTAATAAAGGTCTACCGCTTGGACCCATTAATTGTGAGATGAATGTGGGGACGCTAGAAATGTGCCTCTCTCCTAATCGCGCAGCATTCGGCTGCGATACACCTGGATTAGGAGCTCGGCCTGTGCCCACACCCTGACTTGGGCCTCCGCGTCCTCGCCCGCGTCCTCTAGGCCTACCCCTACCCCTCAGCATGGTGTATTACCAGTAGTTAGGAAACAGAACGCTGTAATTAAATGTGCCGCTTATTGGCCTGTGGTTGGAGGCTGACTTCGCTTACGGAACGCCAGGAAATAATTTTGCGCAAGCCTGCTGTAACACTTAGCTGGCTGCGTATGAATTAGGAGGACAACTACACCCAGCACAGACCCAGTACACTGAGAACAGTCACAGGCAGCCCAAATAGATTTTTTTTTCCCAAATGTTTTTGGAAAGGCCCACTGCCTATATTCAATAAATATATGTCTTCTGTCCCTGCCTCACCGCTACTGGCCCTGGAGTATGTAAAATAACTGCAGACTGTTGTACTGTGGACAGGAATACAGCGGTGATGTAACAGCCAACACAGAGCCAGGAAATAATTTTGCGCAAGCCTGCTGTAACACTTAGCTGGCTGCGTATGAATTAGGAGGACAACTACACCCAGCACAGACCCAGTACACTGAGGACAGTCACAGGCAGCCAAAATAGATTTTTTTTCCCAAATGTTTTTGGAAAGGCCCACTGCCTATATTCAATAAATATATGTCTTCTGTCCCTGCCTCACCGCTACTGGCCCTGGAGTATGTAAAATAACTGCAGGCTGTTGCACTGTGGACAGGAATACAGCGGTGATGTAACAGCCAACACAGAGCCAGGAAATAATTTTGCGCAAGCCTGCTGTAACACTTAGCTGGCTGCGTATGAATTAGGAGGACAACTACACCCAGCACAGACCCAGTACACTGAGGACAGTCACAGGCAGCCCAAATAGATTTTTTTCCCAAATGTTTTTGGAAAGGCCCACTGCCTATATTTAATAAATATATGTCTTCTGTCCCTGCCTCACCGCTACTGGCCCTGGAGTATGTAAAATAACTGCAGACTGTTGCACTGTGGACAGGAATACAGCGGTGATGTAACAGCCAACACAGAGCCAGGAAATAATTTTGCGCAAGCCTGCTGTAACACTTAGCTGGCTGCGTATGAATTAGGAGGACAACTACACCCAGCACAGACCCAATACACTGAGGACAGTCACAGGCAGCCCAAATAGATTTTTTTCCCAAATGTTTTTGGAAAGGCCCACTGCCTATATTCAATAAATATATGTCTTCTGTCCCTGCCTCACCGCTACTGGCCCTGGAGTATGTAAAATAACTGCAGACTGTTGTACTGTGGACAGGAATACAGCGGTGATGTAACAGCCAACACAGAGCCAGGAAATAATTTTGCGCAAGCCTGCTGTAACACTTAGCTGGCTGCGTATGAATTAGGAGGACAACTACACCCAGCACAGACCCAGTACACTGAGGACAGTCACAGGCAGCCAAAATAGATTTTTTTTCCCAAATGTTTTTGGAAAGGCCCACTGCCTATATTTAATAAATATATGTCTTCTGTCCCTGCCTCACCGCTACTGGCCCTGGAGTATGTAAAATAACTGCAGACTGTTGCACTGTGGACAGGAATACAGCGGTGATGTAACAGCCAACACAGAGCCAGGAAATAATTTTGCGCAAGCCTGCTGTAACACTTAGCTGGCTGCGTATGAATTAGGAGGACAACTACACCCAGCACAGACCCAGTACACTGAGGACAGTCACAGGCAGCCCAAATAGATTTTTTTCCCAAAATGTTTTTGGAAAGGCCCACTGCCTATATTCAATAAATATGTCTTCTGTCCCTGCCTCACCACCACTACTGGCCCTGGAGTATGTATAATTACTGCAGGGCGCAATGCTCTGCACGGCCGATATACAAAAAAAAAAAATGTGCAACACTGCAAAAAGCAGCCTCCACACTACTGCACACGGTTAGATGTGGCCCTAAGAAGGACCGTTGGGGTTCTTGAAGCCTAAAATACTCCTAACACTCTCCCTATAGCAGCTCCGGCACCAACAGCACTTTCCCTCCTCTATGTCAGAATAAATCTGTGCCGAGACGCAGGAGGGGCCGATTTTTATACTCGGGTGACACCTGATCTCGCCAGCCACTCACTGCAGGGGTGTGGTATAGGGCTTGAACTTCGCAGGGGGAAGTTGTAATGCCTTCCCTGTCTTTCTATTGGCCAGAAAAGCACGCTAACGTCTCAGAGATGAAAGTGAAAGTAACTTGAACATCGCGTGGTACTCGTCACTAGTAACGAGCATCTCGAACACGCTAATACTCAAACGAGTATCAAGCTCGGACGAGTACGTTCGCTCATCTCTAGTCATAAAGCTTTGATTAATAAGTGTTGAATCTTTCTTGACTTTATTTACTTTCTCTGTAATTTACTGGTAAATAACCGTTCATTTTCATGTAGTTTCTGTATATTATGCTTTATTTTCCAAGCCAATAAAAACTTAATACAATAATAACAAAAAATAGTAACAGAGCATGCAAGACTGAAAAATGACATATGTCGATCTAATTCAATCTATTACCCCCAATGTTGATTCAGAGGAAGGCGAAAAACGCCATGAGGTAGAAGCCAATTTTCCTACTTTTCCTTCCCAACTCCAAGTCTGGCATGTAGAATAACTCTCTGCATCAACAACCCATCTGAAGTAATCAGTGACTAGAACACATAGTACTGTTACACTCAAGAAAGGCATCCAGGACCCTCTTGTACTCATTTAGGGAGTTTGGCATCATGAATGATCATTGATGTGTTGTAACTATCATCATTCACAGTTCACAGTAACACTACTAATGTCTTCATATTAACTATTGTTTTCCAATGTGCCCTCAAAACTTTAGCCGTCCATGACTTTTGGATACTTTGGCAAGGAAAACAAAAACTAGATTTCAACAATGATCCCTATCATTCACAGCCATATATAATTTATATAAAAGACATGGTAGGATTGACAAATTTAATCCATGCAGGCAGGTTTTAATTAGAAAAGGCCACTAATGAATGTGAGGTCTATTATTTAAATGGCACATTGAACACACTTGATTAGATCTGATTGCTGGTGACATTTAAGCAAAAATATGAATAAATCAAAAAGGATTATTTTAAATTTGAGCTTTAGAAGCCGAACTTTCCACACCCCATCTGGAAGCCAATATGCAGTTCAATGTGTTCTGCTAACTTTCAACGTTGTATGAATTTTATGCTCAGTGATTTTATTACACACCGAAATATGGAACTCATTTTTGTGCAAATAAACTAGTGGAATTATTAGAAAAAAAGGACACCGGAAACACTAAAAATTATGCTCCTTTTCCTTAATAAAATGCTATATCAAGTTTCAATCTAAAGAGTTTCCCCTCCGGTGTTATAAGCAAGTGAATAAAGGGTCTGGAATAAAAGGCAGCGCTTGAACTGCTCTTTTGCTGTTTGGGTGGAAGCTTACTGTAGAATCCTTCCCCCACTGCTCTGTCTGTAAGATCAGTTTCATACAAGCATATTACGAGTGTATTCATAATATATGCTTATGTGAAACTGACCCAATGACAACCAAGCAGCCTGAACTTTTTATTGAAGCACATTTATGGGTATTGATAAACTACACCAGACATTTTTGATTATTGGAGGTCATTTAGAATAGGGGAACCTGGGCTCCCATTCCCAGTGGAAAAGTGTTCATGTATGTTAGCTTACTTTCAGTTAAAATAAAGGGGAGGTATGGAAGTTGCACACTTACTTGACATTGTAATAACTAAGTTTATACTATGTGACATTTTTAAAGAACACTTGTCACACAATAGACACTGCTAATTTATATCCATTATATGATTTTTAGAAATTATTTTAGAATATATTTTATGCTTTATCAGTATAAGTAACCACTTTAAAACTGATTTAAAATTGATTTTGTAGACATAGGTGAAAAATGTAAAACTGCTCTCTAACCAAATTATGGATTATACAATATACAGAGCATTTGATTAAATAGAGAACATTGATTAATAACATGAAACTTCCACCATGTATATCCAAAGACAGAGCAGTAAAAATGCAGTACTCAGACCTACCTTTACCTTTATTTATTCCTGCATAAACATAACACCGCAGGCTAGGACAGAGCCGGCACAGCGATGGCCACTTTGCATCCTTTACCTTTGGAGGCTGTGACAAATTGTAAAGCCATGTGAAACAGCCCAAAGTCTATCTGCTCTGTTGTAACTTCCCATGCTATGTTTATCCTGTAATATAGCAAAGTTATAAGTCCTGTGCTTAATATGGATGTCATACAGGGATGTCCCTCGCCTGGGTCCCCCTATATAAGCCGGAACAGAGAGCTGCCCGTTCTGCTGTGGAGGGCAAGATGGAGCTAATCAAGTATCAGGAAATCCTAGGAGAAAACGTTGTGTCTTCTCTGAGGCTGAAGCTTGGGCATCATTGAACCTTTCAACAGAACAATAATTCCAAGCACACCTCAAAGTCCACCAAGGTTCGGTTTCAGAAGAAGTCTTGAAAGATTCAGAGAGCTGCCCATTCTGCTGAAAATGAGCCATTCTTGTATTATAAGATTGACCATTCCTCTGAATGGCAACCAAATAATACTACAATTAAATGTCTGGCTGGTCATAGCTTGTGCCAGCAAAATCAGCTGCTTGCCAGGTTTGCCTGCATCTTGAAAGACATTGTGTTTGATGAGACAACCCTTTTAATAGCCTATGCATTACAATAATGGTTGGTACAATAGGGATATTAGTATTTCAGCATTTGTTTAACATAAAGTTTTGTCTTAAGGAAATGTATTCGATTTTCTGTTCTGAATATACAACACAATTTTTCAGCAATGATACATATTACAGATATGATTTTGTCATATCTGAACACAGTATGAGAAAAGACAAAAGTCCATCCAGTTCAGCCTGTTTCCATCCCCCCATCCCCTTGTTGATCCAGAGGAAGCCAAAAACATTCTGTAGATATACACTATATGACATTGACTGGTTCAGCAATGCCTTTGTGAACATACGTGTTTCAAGGCTTCTCAAGGTTACCTGTTTATAATAATGAATACTGGCAGCACTTGACGACTTCCTTTAAAAAGCAAGTCACATTTTCTGTACTGCAATTTCCTGTCCTTATAGGAGCATATTCTTCACAGAAATCCCCATTACACAATATTGCAAGCAAATGAGATTAAACAATAGTTTAAATCTTATATTTCATATATCATTGCATGAGTAACAGAAAAAGTAGAGTATTATGTTCAAAGCTCACATCCAATGAACCATAGCATTTATAATTGTAATTCTGACTTACATGCAGAACCATATGCATTATTCAGACAAGTGCTCTTGAAAATAATTACAAGTGTGTCCCAATGGTACAAGCTAATTTCCTAGACAGGTATCAATGAGTTGGTTCAACATAAAAAACAAAGTCATAAACGACATGAATAATATTACGTCACTACCGAAATATCCAATATTCTCATTTTTTATTTAGCAATGACCTTCCCCACTTAGTGACCTTGAAAGATTACAGTATTGAAATTAATGAGCTGTAATATATATATATATATATATATATATATGTGTGTGTGTGTATGTATTTATATATATATATATAAATATACACATGCATTCATTACACACATACTGTAGCTTATTAATTTCAATACACAACAAAGAAAGCAAACAAGCATGCTTTGTAATTATAAATATAATTTACAAATGAATTGGGCATTGATTTGCTTTTAATTTTCTCTCATTAAAGTATGGGCTCAGTCACAGGGGTGCCAATGCACCTGTGTTACTGCACGAAGAAGATGGCCGCACTGCAGGTGCAGACGACTATCTGCACCGCCGGAAGAAAGAACACATGACCGGCAATGGAGCCGGTCATGTGTTCTTTCTTCCGGCGGTGCGGAGAGTCGTCTGTACCTGCACTGCAGCCGTCTTATCCTGCAGTAACACGGGCACATCGGCGCCCCGTGTGACTGAGCCCTATAAGCAATTGTGAATCACTTTTACCTGCTATGGTACAAATGAAAGTGACAACAGGAGAGGAGGTACAACTGAAAAATAACCCCAAAAAGGAAATGGCTTTGTAGGAGGTGGGCAAATTACTTTCTCCTTAGCCTTCTTGACTCATGCTTTCAAATTGTCTTATTTTTGGTTTTCAAGTAAGGCTCAGCCTCATTAAAACTAGTGAGTACACCATGAGGAATTGTAGGTAGTTAGCAGCCCTGCTGACAGGTGTAATTATTGCTTGGGACAAGTGACATATATAATGTAAGGGTACAGGAAGCTACCTGGATTTTCATGAGTTCGATGTCATAGATGTAGACAGACCTAAAAGTGTGCTAATGTGATGTCCATAACGTTGTTCCGTCTTGTGTGGAAAGATGTGGCCCCAACATGGTGGAAAGATCTGGACTACAGGCAGCAGAGTAGATAATGGCTAAAGGGCTGAAAGTAGTACGCAAATGACTTGTTGTGACCCAGTCTGAGAAAACATGTAACAGTGATGTGCATAAACGGGGATATGCTATTTTTAGTTATAACATAATGTTCAAGTAATATCTGCTCGCTTATAGAGTGGAAACCTCTCTTCCATTAATGTTAATTAAAGTTTAGTGTTTAAAAATCTGACTGCTGCCTCCCTCTTCCTCTGTTACTGTCGCTCCATAGTACCATCCATATGTTACAATAACTTAATGTGGTACCTCCAGACCAATCAGATTGTACAGGTAGTTTTCCTGCTTTGCTATGGAACACCCACACATGCCATCTCAAGATGTGTCACCCAGCCCAGTCTCGAGAGCATGGAGGAGACAGATCATTACATGAGAAGAGCTGGGCAAGTCTGTAGAAGGGTATAAACTTAGTATCAGGACCAGTATCTGCTCCTTTGTCCAAGGAGTACTGCTAGAGCCCTACAAAATGACCTCCTGTGGGCTACTGGTCTGCATATTTCTGACCAAACTGCCAGAAACCAACTCTATGAGGATGGCATGAGGACTTGATGTCCTGTAGTGGGACCTGGACTCACAGTGTAGCACTATGCAGCTTGATTGGCTTTCTCCAGAGAACCGCAGAATTGGCAGGTCTACTGCTGGTGACCTGTTCCCTTTGGTTCTAAACTGAACAATCACTGCATTAGGAACACCTACTCAATAACTAGTTGGTCATGGCAGTCATGGCTTTCAAACGTCGGGGGAACAGATTCCACAAAGCTACGAATCTTCTCCATACTTAATGTGACCAAAAGTTGGTGCAAGGTTTGTGGATAAGTGGGGGCAGATCACGCAGTCAAGTGCGTTTTATGGCAAGGCAGTGTGGAGAATTAATTGTCATGTTCCTCAAGTCACTCCCTAGTGATCTGAATTTGATGACACAAAACTTTGTCCAGTTGAGAGATGGCACTATGGTCAGTGAAGACTTTGTGAAGATATGGTGCAAATTGTCAGCTAACAAGTCCCTGTAGAGTTCAACAACTCGAGCATTGTGGCATGATGGCAAACAGACCTAGGCTATGCCAGGAAAATGCTCCTCAGAATATGACACCACCACCACTGGCCTATTGAACCCCAATGATATACCCTTGGGATACAATTTCACGCTGTTTACACCAAATACAGACCCAGCCATGCACATGGTTCAATAGGAAATGGAACTAGTCACTCCAGACAACCTTCTGCCATGTGTCCATGGTCCATTGACGTCTTTCTGGGCCTATGTGAGGCATTGTTGGTGAAGAAACAGGGTCATCAGGGGTACCCTTGTCAGGCCGCATCCTTAACCCCTTCAGTGGCAGTTTTATTATTACCATGTCATGCCTCACAGGGCAGATTTTTTAAATGAGTCAACAATGCAATTTAATCTTCCAAGCATTTATTAAGAAATGCAAAAATCACATTGCGACATTTTTTGTACTGAAAGAATACATTATAACTGCGCTGAATATGCAGTAAAAACCCGGGAAGATTTCGGATGACAGATCAGTGCTCTACACATTTCAGCACTAGAATTGTTCACGGAAATCTTCCAGAGTTTAACTGCATGGTCAGTGCAGCAAGCCTCAGAGATTTTCCAGGCGAGCCACTAAAGGGGTTAAAGGTTTAATGTTCTATATCTTCTGTATGGAACACCAATTATCTGGTCCTGCTGCACTTCCTGAATAAACAAGTGCATAACTTCATTATTTAGTTGCAAACAGCTTTAAGTTTGAAAAGTAGCAGCTAGAAAAGGAAATGGAGTAAACATTTTGAGTGTTTCAATTCATGCAAGACTAGAAGATTAGTGCTCCATACAGCTTAATGCTTAATGACATACACTGAGGACTTACTAAGGTTCTGCTTGATTTTAGATTTTGCCATGTGAATTCTTACCATTACTCGTTATGTTTTAAGCTTTTTTTCTCTAATTTTCTATATAAAAGATGTTATATAAAATATATCAACTGTTGGGTCACAGCACATCAACAACAGAATTGAGCTACTACAGCAATTGCCTATCACTCTATGTGGTCCACTGTGGTCACAGAGAAATCCTTCAAACTACTTACCCTCCAAATTGCTTACTTTCTTCTTGTCAGTGTTGCCATACAGTAATTTCCCACCCTGTAGAAAAACTTTCTCCACTCAGATGTTGATTTAGGGACCTTTCACACAGGACAGAACAGCGTTGCAGAATATCCCATCCTGCTGAATATTCAGTCCCAAAATGCGTACTGCTAATGTGCAGATTTTGGTGCAGAATTGAAAATAGCAGAATCCTGGCAACATTTCTGCATCAAAATCTGTAGTTAGCAGTGCAGATTTTGGTGCAGAATTCATTGGCGGCATATTCCACAACGCCATTGCAGAATATCTTGCCCCGTTTGAAAAGTCCCTTAGGTGCCAAGTAACACTGCAACTTTTTGCTATAGGAGACAAGTGTGATTTTGGAAATACAATATGGCAACTGAAAGCTGAGTTCAGGCCAGCTTTAGGCCTTAGTCAGACGGGCGTTTTTCGCCGCGATTTGCGCATGCGTCCGGCGATTTTATAAAACCATTGCTTTGCAATGGTATCGGACACATGAGCGCTTTTTATGCGCTCGTCCGATAAATTATAGAACAGAAATCGCAGATCGCACCTATCTGCGATCTGCGATTCCTGTTTTCTTCTCTATATGCGCTCAATGGGGCTGGCGGCAGCAGCGCCGATCCCATTGGGAACATATAGAAGACAAATCCTTCTTCTCTGCCACAGCTGTAACAGCTGTGGCAGAGAAGAACGATGTTTGCCCATTGAATTTAATGGAGCCGGCAATACAGCCGACTCCATTGAAAGCAATGGGCTGCCGGCGTGCGTGGGATGAATTGTCAGGAAGGGCTTAAATATATATGCCCTTCCCTGCAATTCATCCAGAAATGTGTTAAAATAAAAAATATATATATACTCACCTGCTCCCGGCAGCCGGAGTTCCGTGCGGCCGGCCTGCAGTGGGTGTGAAGGGGGTGTGAGTCAGACCTGCCCCCTGATTGGCTCAGCGCTGAGCCAATCAGGGGGCAGGTCTGACTCACACCCCCTTCACACCCACTGCAGGCCGGCCGCACGGAACTCCAGCTGCCGGGAGCAGGTAAGTATATATATATTTTTTATTTTAACACTTTTCTGGATGAATTGCAGGGAAGGGCTTATATATTTAAGCCCTTCCCGACAATTCATCCCACACTCGCCCGCAGCGCATTGCTTTCAATGGAGCGGGCTGTATTGCCGGCTCCATTGAATGCAATGCGCTGGACAGCTCCGGCCCGTTTCTAATGAAACGCGGCTAGGAGCAGATGTTCGGGCGATTTTCGGGCACCGGTCACGCGATTTGCGGATGCGCATCCGTCATGCGATCCGCAAATCGCGCGAAAAAACGCCCGTCTGACTAAGGCCTTAGTGGGTAGCAAAGTGGGCAGTTTGCTAGAGCCCTCATTTCCTCTTTGGTAGATGGTAATATCGGAAAATTGAATTGCAATAGTATGTGAAAACTATATATGGCAGTAGTATGTGAGGGATTTTCGGGAGTATTATTTGGATCCTGCGTATTGTTAGGGTATTATACGGCAATATTATCTGGAGTGTTAATTAGACATTGTATGGCAGTATTATTTGACTACTCTGAATGCCTGTATTGTATTGAACTATTATATGGCATTGTAAGACAGTATTCAGGCATAAACACATCCTCAAATTGGAGGATGAAGGACTGTAGCTGTAACAAACCTTATGTCCACACCCTCTAAACTTGCAATAATCTTAAAACCCTTTTTATGCTGTATATATTCCACCTCAGGCACTATTCATTATGTGAGTCTTCTAATACCCAAGAGCAGCATTTCTACATTGAGACACTACTGAAGGAACAATTCCTCCCTTGTGTAAAGTAAAAATGCCTAGTCTCCACATAGAAAGTAATGTTCTTGTGTCCCCCATAACAGGGGACGTCTGTTGGTTACCTGAAGTATTTAAGGTTTATAGGAGGTCGTAAATGGGACTTAATTATCAGACATCATAGGTTTACTTATTCAAAAGTCTTATGTAGTAAAACAAGCCATGGGTGAAGCGAACAATAGGGGATTTAAGTTAGTACTGATTTTCGATCTCACTTATAAATGTGCCAATATTTCATTTTGCTCATTCTGCAATAAACTAAAGAGAATCTAATTTTTTAACTCAGTGGAGCTGCATAGTAACTCTTGGAGATTTGTTGAGCCTCATTACTTTTAATTTGAAAATAGTGCACTGTTTCCAAAGAATCATAAAACAACTAAAACAAATGCTGTTTAATTAATATCAAACTGGATTTCTCAACTATGAACCTCGAGAACCTCAAACAGTCAACGTGTATAATTTCCATGGAGTTATTAGGATGAATTCAAGTATTTAATACGGAAATTATCCCACCAATTCCCAAGCTGATAATCCTGATGATGTATTTACATGAAGCTGTCTACAGTGCCTTTTCTAAACTTAGCGGCTACCAGATGTCTACAGGTCACTTTATCTGGAGAATATGTTAAAGCGGCTCTGATGGAGCTTCTATCATTCCCTATCTAAATGTAGAATAAAGGTCCTTTTACTCACTACGACTATCGCTAAAACAATCGCATGGCTGAACGAATTGTGGACGAACCGACGACATTTTTTAATAAAATTACTCGCACCTAATAATCTGTATTTTTCCTCATTAACTAAGTAAAGTTCAGCAGTCTGCAGGAGAGATTATCTGGCCAGCAGATTCCATTGACTTTTTCCCTTGCATACACAATGAGTTTATTGCTCTCTCAGGGAATGAGTAAACACTGCACTCATTGTGCATGCAAAGCAAACAAATCCCCTGGTAAGTCACTGAAAGGACTGAATGAACTGCATTCAAATGGAACAAATTCTCAGAGGCTTAACGATGGATTTTATGCCGGCTAAAAACCAGGGCTGAACAACAATTGAACGAATAGTGCACGACTGTCCATGCTTACAAGTAACAATTATCGCTCACTTTCGACCGTGTGAATGAACTTTAAGCAATAACCATTGCGTGTAAAAGGGCCTTAAGGTAGAGGGGTAAACCAAAAACAAAAATTTGCCCTAAAAAGCAGATTAGAGCTTCTGACGGATCATTATCCATACTGTGGTTCTCTGTCTGCAGCATTGGGCATCACACAATAAGTATATTCTCATGTTTACTCTTGGAGAATGATAGAATTAGACAGAATTTAGATTATTCTAATATCAATAAATCATTATTACTATTATTATTGTATGTGTGTGAACATATATCTATACCTCTCAAATGACCCTTTAGTTTTAAATTACCCGTATAGTATTTTACAGTATTGTGAATAAAGTATACATTTTACATTTGGTTAGGGATGCACATATTAGGATTACTTTTTTTTCTCAGGCAAATTGTTGTTTTTGATTTACCATAGTGCCCTTCACCCTGGGGGTCTTTGTTTGTATGAGGTATTCTAAGATAGAGGGCTGGCACTGTGCCCATGGACTTATAGCTTTAGATTTATTAATTCTGTCCAAGTAGTAGACAACATAAAACCAGGTTAGACAAGCATAAACTGTGCCAAAGGAATCACAATGGTGCATGCTGTATGATAGGTTTGTCACATCTTGCTAGACATGTTACAATGCTTTTACTTACACCACCTGCTAGCTGGCTTACTTTACACAATAATGGTGCATGCTATTAGTAAACCTGGCACATTTTATGTCTCATTTTAGCCCCCCCCCCCTTTTCTATACACTTTTCAAAACTTTTCACTGAGACGAAACAGTATTTTAAAAATCATAAAAAATGTCATAGATGAACGACTGCCTGTTTACACGTCGTTTGGTTTTTGGTTCTCCAAGAGACTCCGACAAGTGAGTGAGTTGTCGCTCAGTGCCGTCGTGGCAGAGAACTACAGACCATATTCACTATTTCCAGGGATAATTCAGACATTAATCACCCCGTATAAAGATACCTTATGGGTGGTGACACACAAGTGTATTATGGCTGCATTTATGCTGCCATAATGCATGCGATTATTCTAGCCTGACTGGTTATCCTGACTTAAACTCTGAGCATCATAGATTTCTAGCATACCGACCGTCAGGCCTAAATATTTGTCTGTATGTCGCATATGCGCAAGCCTAATACACCGGCCTAAGGGTATATTCATACGGACATCCACAGCAGATTTTGTCTAATATGGTTTTCAATGGAAATTCGCTGTTGCAGAAATCTGCGTATTTTCAACGCAGATTCCTGCTGAGGATTTGCATGCAGATAATAGCCTCATACTATGAGGCTCCATTTACAATAAAGCAGATGATAAGAAGCAGAATAGAAAATGTATAGGTTCACTTGTGCTACAGTACACCTATTGTTAGAATATGAGGAGTCACAAAATGGTATACACTTACTTCACCGAGGGGATCTGGAACCAACCATTATCCCCCATTCCAAGTTCGCCTCAAATGATGTAGACAATTGATATATTATTTTTTTCTTTATTCACACGGTACATTAAGTGTCTACATCATTTGAGGCAAACTTGGAATGGGGGAAATGGTTGGTTCCAGATTCCCCTGGTGAAGTAAGTGTATACTATTTTGTGACTCCTCATATTCTAACAATAGGTGTACTGTAGCGCAAGTGAACCTATACATTTTCTATTCTGCTTCGTATCATTTACTACCGAGGCTGAACACCCCTGGTTTATGGTTCATGCTGCTCTCCTAATTGGGATTACCACCTGAGTGATTTATTAAGGCTGAAGTGGACCTACATAGTGTGGAGTTCTGCCTGTTGACAGACTCCGCACCAAATAAGTCCATTTTTCAAGATCTATTGGTACTAGATTGTTATACTTCTCCTATATCTGAAGCGCAGACACTTCATTCTATTGTAATAAAGCTGATGAGGAATCCGTATCACAGTTACATTTGACTTTTTTTCTGTGACATGGATTTAAAATCCGGATGTGAAGAAGTTCATGGCGGAATTTGGGGTCCTGCTTTTCGTTTTGCCCAGGGCCACACTTTGTCTAAAACTGGCCCTGCAAATGGGAGGCAGTGAAATGTGTCTTCAGAAACATATTTATATCTCATGGTTCCTGCTTGAAGTAGGAAAAAGATTTTAAGCTTAAATCTCTCATTCAGAGGCTTCTAATTTTGGAGTCTAGTCATAAAATATCTTCTTTCTATTAGCTAGCGGAGGCGATTTCCTCTATTCGACACCAGGACTTGAGCTATTAGACCAGAGATCTTTGGGATCTAGGGATAAATTGAAGATACGTTTTTTTGAATATGGTGACAAATTTGAAAAAGGAAGTGGCTAGATGGAGCTCTGCATCCCAGACATCATCAGTCTCAGATCATATCCTTGAACTGAACGATATCCAAAATTAAGGAATATCTAACTTTCCCCTTCCAATTATTCCAGATGGGGTCTTCCTGGCTTAGAGTAAGATTTCACAGAGGAAAAATTATATTTGGGAAGAGTGTTTGAAAGTAGGCAAGAGACCAGGGCATGGTGGATTTATACTCAAACTCTACAAAGTGTTTGGAGCAGAGTTGGGCCCATTCTTACTAGATTCTTTTTGGGCAATATGAGAGGGACATCCCTTTTCTGGTCAAGCATTACTAGCCCATATTCAAGCTTTCCTCAAGCTTGGCAAGGACAGTTCCTGGTTGCATTAATATGGACAATACCATAAAAACGTTGTCCTTTGTGTGTCTGACTCACTCCCGGGCAGTCCTCTTATGTTTGCTCTCAGTAGATGCTGAAAGTATTTGATTGGGTGAGCTGGGACTTCCTGGGGGCAATTGGGTGCATTTTATGGCATTGTACCACAACCCAACTGCACAGGATAGGGTTGTGGTACAACTAACGCTATACAACTAACCCTGGAGTGGGTATCCCAGTCATTCTTGCAGAGTTTGAACAACGTTAAAGGGGTTTTCCAGGACATTAAAATAAACAATAAACGATTAAAATGGAGAAATTAAATACTCAATCATCCCAGGGGTTCCCTGTCCAGTGCTGCAGCACTGATGCCCGCAAGTAGTGACGCGCCATTCATTGTGCATGTGACTGTTCAGTCACTCACAGGCTTCTGTGGTAATTCTTCTGTGGCTACTGCAGCCTGTGAATAGCTCAGTAGTCATGTGCACAATGAACAGCATGTAACAGGGTCCTAATATTTGCTCCTTGCATAGCTTGATGTCATATGCCAACTGCATGTGTATATATTTTTGTCTGTTTGTTTTGTGCTGGGGCTTGTGCTCCTGAACTTCTAATACCCTAGCAATGCCCCTGGCGATTGCAGGGATTTCCTCCTTCTCTCCTCCTCAAGGCTTCAACAGACTAACATATGTGCAAATATGCTCGCTGCAATGAAGCATATTTGTGCATGAACAAGAATTGTTTGCAGGCTCACACCCTTCCCTTTGATTTTTTTAACCTGGCATAGACTTCTATGGTAGCTTTCGGTGTAACACGCAGAAATATAGGGCAAGTCCTATATTTTTTTGTGCGCAGGAATCGAACAAGAAATAGGCTCATTAGAATGAACCTATTGAAATCAAAGGGTTCACTTTGTTACGTTTTGCAGGTGTGAGTTCCCGGAGTGCAAAAAACGTGCGCAAATACATTTGGCTTCTTAAGCCCTCATACCGTGGAATGCTGTTCCTGTTTCTCCTTCAGCCCTAGGCAGTCGGACCTGTAGTCTCTCTGCTGTTGTGAGCTACACGCTACTACTATTAGGGCTGCTGCACACTTGCAAGGATGATGTCGGGCCGTGATTCATGGCTCAACATTGCCCTCACAATCCTTCTGAAATGCCCTGGATGCGAGGCGTTTTCATATAGAAACAGCCTTGCATCCCTGTCGGGGTCCCCTTTATTCCTACTGTGGCTGTCACAGCCGCAGTAGGAGATTGCAATGTTCTCCCACTGTTTTCAATGAGGCTTGCGCAGCTCGACTTTTAAAAAAAAAAATTTATAATTATGCATTTTCACTCCCTCTTGCATTGCGAGAAAATTGCGTGATTTTCTCGCCAGTGTGACGGGCCCTTACTGCTACTTTCTGTACTAACGGAGTGTTTCCCTTTCCGCAACTATTTTCCTTCTTACTATTCAAGCCCTCCAGTGTCTCTGAATCTACAAAATAACTAGTTTTTAACCCTCTAGCTACTCCGACACACTGTCTGGAGAATGAGCCACCACCTAAAATATAGTATACAGTGCCATAAAACATTATAAAACCAGTATTCAAGCCTAATAAAACATTTACGCATCGATATACCCATATGTCACATAACCTGGTGTGCAGATTCTTGGGGTAACAGCTGAATGTTTCGGGGTACCATACCTGGCTATGTTATAGAACAACTGTAAATGGACTGATTTATTCTTCCTCCATGTGGACCCACACAATTACAGTGTATTGAAGCTCTCCATAATATAAAGGCCGGTCTGAGCAGATCTTCAGCGTTTTTTGTCTACCTTTTACTGACAGATGTAATATAATGAATTTTCAACATGTACTTAACAAAATTGGACTGTTATTGAATGTTGGATAACTTGAGGTCTAGTGCTGCCAAACAATTGTCAGTGAATTGAAGGTTTAATGTTATTCTGATATGAGGTTTGGAAGCAGTCAGTATTTTTATGCATTTTACAACAAAAAAGGAAATGAGTCTAGGTCAATAATAAAAGCCGCATGATCTTCCATGGCCCACTTGATCTTCTGGAATATCACTTTATGGATCATTTATTGAGCTAGACCATTAGCCACTTGTTCTTTGCCAGGAGACATAAGGTAGAAATGGAATAAGCTATACAGTATATATACATTATGCCTGAGCGCATCATTCATGCATACATTGTACTTATTTATGGTACATAGGGGTTAAGAAAAAATATATATATATAATTCTTAACGCCTATATACCATAAGTATAATGTATGCATGAATGATGCGTTCGGACTCTAAGCACTAATGTTTTACTGGTGAACTTTTATTGTTACACATGTTCGTAGATGCATTATAAGAATAATAAAAGTGTCAAAAACTTTTCAGAAGAAAATGTTATTTGTGTAAAGTGTAATTAAAAATGAAATTTCTTCACTTGAGCTGATATACAGTAAGGCCTTAGTCACACGGGCGTTTTTTGCCGCGATTTGCGGATCGCATGACGGATGCGCATCCGCAAATCGCATGACTGGGGCCGAAAAATCGCCCGAAAAAACTGCTCCTAGCATGAATTCATGAATGGGTGTGAGTGAGAGCTGCCTCTGATTGGCTCAGCGCAGGGACCAATCAGGGGCAGCTCTCACTCACACCCACTCACACCCACTGCCGGCCGGCCGCGCTGAACTCCGTCTGCCGGGACAAGGTGAGTATATATTTTTTTTTTATTTTTACACATTTCTGGATGAATTGCAGGGAAGGGCTTATTTATTTAAGCCCTTCCCGACAATTCATCCCGCGATCGCCGACAGCCCATTGCTTTCAATGGAGCCGGCTGTATTGCCGGCTCCATTGAATTCAATGGGCAAACATCGTTCTTCTCTGCCACAGTTGTTACAGCTGTGGCAGAGAAGAATGATTTGTCTTCGGCCCCATTGAGCGCATATAGAGAAGAGAACAGGAATCGCAGATCGCAGATAGGAGCGATATGCGATTTCTGTTCTATAATTTATCGGACGAGCGCATAAAAAGCGCTCATGTGTCCAATACCATTGCCAAGCAATGGTTTTATAAAATCGCCGGACGCATGCGCAAATCGCGCGAAAAAACGCCCGTCTGACTAAGGCCTAAATGTGACTTCAGTACTGCCCAGCATCACATATCTATCTACAGAGGCATAGCTATGAGAGTAGCCTCTGTAGATAGATATGTGTCGATATGAGAGACTGTAGTAGACCACCTCTGCCTTTTCAATGGGAAGTTTGCTTATGTATATATGTACGGTATATGAATATGCATAAACATGTGCACAAAAAAGGAGTTGCAGACAGCAGGAAAGTGATATGAAGATGTTGAAACTGTAACTTTTTCCCCTACCGCTCCTCTCTGACAGGACTGTTGTCTGTATCTAATGCTGCCTACCTTCTGCCAGTAAGAAACCTCCAAGTAAGGTCTCGTGGTTTTAGCGCATTATGGGCGCGATAAAAGATCGCATCCAATAGAACCAATGGTTTCCTATAGAAGTGTTCACATGAAGGAATTTTAGACACGCAAAAAACTTGCACCTTAAAAAGATAGAACACGCATGTGCAACTCGCATCTAAGGTCTGTGCTGTGTGAAAAGATAGGAGCTGACCGATATTTGGTGCTTGATGCGCAGGAATTTCCATAGACTCCTATGGGAGTTGGATAACGCACCACGCAGCTCCCGGTCGTGTGAACAAGCAATTTCACTGCTAATTATACACAAGACTTAATAGCTAGAAATCGCCCTTTCACGCTATTTTCTCCCGAGTGTTATGCAATATTTTTTGCAATGCTATTAGAGCGTGAAAAGCACGTGTGAGCGAGCCCTAAAATTCACCTTTCACCAGTAGATGACAGAGAGCGTTACATACAAGCAGTAAATGTCTATAAGCCAGAGGAGGAGAACAGATATAAGGCCCAAAAGGGAGGTTTTAACCCTTGAAACCCACCCTCCCCAGTATGCCCTGAATGTTGCCCAGTTATGCCATGCCACACAGCTGGCTCATATGGGGCAATGCACCTTCCTGCGTACAATGGCACACTGGGTTAGCAAACAAGGGTGGGTACATGCAAGAGCCAATACATTTTTTCACTGCTTTTTGTATTGTAATAACAATTATTGTGGCTATTTAGTATATTTTATATGATTTTTTAAAGATGATTTTTAAGGTATGGGTCATAATTGTCCTATCTTATACCCCCAATATTGGCACATGTGTTGCAGCAGTAGGGACAAGCCTGCTATCTTTTAGTCATTCTGGGATTTTTTTTTGGCCATGCTTTTTATCATTCCATTATTTTATACTTTTTTAACACAAAATCAGTTCATTATTTTTTATTTACTACACTGCAAAAAGTCATCAGAAATTCTTTAGTGTACAGTTAATGTTTTTAACTCACTCGAGTATCCGTTACACAACGAACCGCAGAACACATTTCTATCATTCATACTACACTGTACCATATGATTAATCGGAAACAGGTGCACGGCTGATCTTCCACTCTTCCTGCTATAAAACCAATGTATATGACCGTATCAAGCTTTTATATATCTTCTGTTAAAATAATCTGGTCTTTATTGAAAAAAATACAGTTACACAGCTACATTGACATAAAATATATGTGTTGGATTTAGCTTGTATGGATCTGCTTCATAATTAAAACACCGATTTCATATTGCATATAGATACATTTTTTAATGTGCCTGTTCTTCCACTAAGCATATACTGTGTTTTATAAACTACACTAGTGAATTGGAGTAATTTTATTAAGCCCTGTTTTCATGGTAAAGTTTTATTGCAGTTTTTTTTCAAAATAGAAGAAAAGTATAATAGAATATTTTAGCTAAAAAAATGTATGCAAAACCAATAAGGTATTATAGTGAGTTTTCATGAAAAAAAAGTTTGCTACCGTGTTAGCCAGTGGAGCAAAATGTGATTGTTCTCAGCAAGAGGAAACAAGTGAGATATGTAGATATAATACCTTTTAATGGCTAACAAAAATGACATTATAGCAAGCTTTCGAACCTCTTAGGGTCCTTCCTCAGGTATTATGAAATAGATCCGAAGAAGCATGCATATATATATACACATACTTATAACAAGGCACAGACATGGTGGGATTAATTTGCACTTAAAAGAAAACGACAACAGAATGAGTAGAGAAACAAATACATACTTAATTAGTCCACTTATAAAGTTGTGAAGTAGTGATAGGGGGTCATCACGCCTGTGTGTTATCGCTGCTACAGATTGCTCATACCTCCCAGTCACACATGAATCCTCTTGAAGAATTTAAGCCTCTGTTGAAAGTTGTTATAAATTTGTACTTCTATGGCTGCAAATCCTTCTATGGCTTTGTGACTTGAAATGGCCTTTTAATATGGTGTCTTTCATGTGTTCTAGAAAAGTGCTCAGCCACAGGTAGTTCTGTCTTTTTCTGTTTAATTATGTGGTGGTGATATCTCATCCTCGCTTTCAGTTTTTGGCCCGATTCTCCAACACACAGTCCCCCAACAGAACATTTACTGCACAGGTTTTCAAAACCCCCCAAGGTAGCCAAATATTACTGTATTTCAAAGCTGACAATCCTATTACTATCTCCAAACTTTGCTCTGCTAAACTAAAATGCTAATCATGTTTATATACTAATGGCTCACACAAATGGTGAAACAGTGCATAGACCATACATGGCAGCTTATGGGGTCATTCTGTGGACACTGAATGATGTTTGATCGTTCGTTATACAAAATGTTACATCATCTAAAAAGATCTTCAGCTAACTAATAAATGACTACTAGAGATGAGCGAACGTACTCGTCCGAGCTTGATGCTCGGGCGAATATTAGGGTGTTCGGGATGCTCGTTACCCTTAACGAGCACCACGTGATGTTCGGGTTACTTTCACTATCATCTCTGAGAAATTTGCGCGCTTTTCTAGCCAATAGAAAGACAGGGAAGGCATTACAACTTCCCCCTGCAACGTTCAAGCCCTATACCACCCCCCTGCAGTGAGTGGCTGGCGAGATTAGGTGTCACCCGAGTATTGAAATCTGCCCCTCCCGCGGCTTGCTACGGATGCATTCTGACATTAGTTCAGGGAAAGTGCTATCGTGTTGGAGCTGCTATAGGGAGAGTGTTAGGAGTATTTTAGGTTTCAAGAACCCCAACGGTCCTTCTAAAGGCCATAAATCTTCTCTATATGCGCTCAATGGGGCCGGCGGCAGCAGCGCCGACCCCATTGAGAACATATAGAAGACAAATCATTCTTTTCTGCCACAGCTGTAACAGCTGTGACAGAGAAGAACGATGTTTGCCCATTGAATTCAATGGAACCAGCAATACAGCAGGTTCCACTGAATGCAATGGGCTGTCGGCGATCGCAGGATGAATTGTCGGGAAGGGGTTAAATATATAACCCCTTCCCTGCAATTCATCCAGAAATGTGTTACAATAAAAATATATACCGGCGTATAAGGCGACGGGGCGTATAAGACGACCCCCCAACTGTCACCTTATACGCCGGCAATACAGTGGAGCAAAGAATAAAAAGCATTACTTACTTCTTCAGACGATCTGCGCCGCTCCTGCAGGCTGTCACTCCCTCCTGGTGTTTGCAGGCTCTTGCTCCCTCCTGGTCCACGGCAGACTATTGCTTTCTCTACGAAAGGCTTGAAATCCCTGCCTCCAGAAACACATGTGCCTTCAGCCAATCACAGCCAATGACAATGATGTCATTGAATGGCTGTGATTGGCTGTGTTTCTGGAGGCGGGGATTTCAAGCCTTTCGTAGAGAAAGCAATAGTCTGCCGTGGACCAGGAGGGAGCAAGAGCCTGCAAACACCAGGAGGGAGTGACAGCCTGCAGGAGCGGCGCAGATCGTCTGAAGAAGTAAGTAATGCTTTTTATTCTTTGCTCCACTGTATTGCCGGCGTATAAGGTGACAGTTGGGGGGTTGTCTTATACGCCCGGTCGCCTTATACGCCAGTATATATTTTTATTGTAACACATTTCTGGATGAATTGCAGGGAAGGGGTTATATATTTAACCCCTTCCCGACAATTCATCCTGCGATCGCCGGCAGCCCATTGCATTCAGTGGAACCTGCTGTATTGCTGGCTCCATTGAATTCAATGGGCAAACATCGTTCTTCTCTGCTACAGCTGTTACAGCTATGGCAGAGGAGAACGATCTTTACGCTGACAGTGCGGGGGGGGGGCACTCTTGCCGCTATTGTGGCTTAATAGTGGGACCTGGGAACTTGAGATGCAGCCCACCATGTAGCCCCTCGCCTGCCCTATCCGTCACTGTGTCGTTCCCATCACTTTGTAGAATTGCCCAGATTTTCACACATGAAAACCTTAGCGAGCATCGGCGAAATACAAAAATGCTCCGGTCGCCCATTGACTTCAATGGGGTTCGTTACTCGAAACGAACCCTCGAGCATCGTGGTAATTTCGTTCCGAGTAACGAGCACCCGAGCATTTTGGTGCTCGCTCATCTCTAATGACTACTTTTAAAACATTAAGTTATACAACAGCAATATGACCCATATAAAAAAAAGTAACAGCCCCTGCTGTAATGAGCACCAACCGACAATAAGCGTGTTGATCATCACTCATTAATAATGATTAAAGGTGCAGATGATCACAAGTCTTGGGACAAATGATCATTACTACAATTCTTCAACACTATATAGATTGCATTCATTGGCAATACATCCCCTTGCTTACATAGGGGAATGTGCTGCCAATAAGTGAGCATTCCTATGCATGCATGAGAGAACTAAATCAGCCAACGCATGAGCATTTGCAGACACATTCAGATGGGACACCCATCAGCCCATGTTAAAGGGCCTTTAATTCATCAATCAACTTCCTTAAAAATGTAATTGATAATTAGATTTTACTGCCTGAACACAAACAGAATTTAAATTTCACATTTTGCTCAAGATATGAGTCTAAAATTGCCAATTGAAGACAACTTGGAAAAGTGGTTAATTTTCCCACGAGTGGCCAGACTGCCAACAATACTCCCAGGGTGCAGTAGCAAGTTCATACAGAAAATGACAAAATATCTCATAAGAACCTCCAAAAAACAGCAGGCTTGATATCAGCTAAAGTGAATACTCCACAACAACAGGCAGGAAAGAAAAGAATTGATAGTAGGAAGACAAAAACCAGTGCTATCCAAGAGTTACATTAAATATTGTCTCATACTGGGAATTGTCAGTATATTCTAAGGACACATGAGTCAAAAGTGGAATTTTTGGGGGGACAACACCCACAAGTCTCATTATATCCAGTGGCATAACTATAGGGTTTGCAGTGGTTACAGTTATGGACCCGAAGCCACAACTTGTGTACAGAGATGTAATATGTCTGTATCAGCCATTGATCATATTATGTATACACAAATATATACGGGGTGAGATTTGGGGTTTGTCATAGCTGGTGAGGATAGCAGAGGAGCTCAAACTGAGCTTTGAACTTTAAGCCTTTATCAACCTCTTTGACTACATGTGTATGCATTTTACTAATTTCCTTACTTAAAGGGGTTGTTCCAGTTAAGAAAACCCCTGTCACCCATGCCTTAAAATAACATCAGAAGTTACTTACCTCTTCCTGCCTCCCCCCCCCCCCCCCCGCCACCCCCACTGCTGTCTTCAGCTTCCATGTGATGTCACTTTACAGGCTGCAGTCAGTCTGAGCCCATCTGCAAACAAGCTGTAGCAGCCAATGACAGCGATCAGCAGGTTTAAAGGATGTCACAGCAGCCTGGCAACAAAGACAGTGGAGACTGTAGCAGCGGGGGACGAGCAGAGAGTGAAGGGATGTAGGTAACTCCTTATTTGGTGTTTTAATGCATGGGGGACTCAGTGACAGGAGTTTCCTCAACTTAGAAAAACCCTTTAATGGGGGATGGACCAATTTGAGGAAGCTTTAAGGGAGGTTTCTATTATTGTGGAAGCATTTTAGTTCAACAGTAATTATTTTCTGTCACCGCTAATTAGCTATATTGAATAAAATATCACTTTTAAGTAGACATGCTTAATAAGCTACTGCTTGAAGTGCTGAATTGAGTTGCTCCATGGCCAAAATTATAATAAAAAAGATAGTGCAGAAAATATTTTGATCTCTAATGCTTTGTGCTATAAATCTATTAGTTTATAGTCTTTCATAAACTTTATGAGGCATTCTAATTCTGATATTTCATTTTTATGGCAAACAGTGTAATGAAAAAAGAAGAGTCATGTATGAGGCATTATTCAAACTTTATGACAAACACCACACAAGGAATAGGTTCTGGCTCAATGTAAAGCAATTCTCATTTAATTACACATCTAATTTAATTGCATTCATCAAATCTAGGGGATGTAATTATGTTAAACTAAACAACACCAACATATTAAGTAGATATGTAGGGAAATAGGTTCTTCTGAAATTATCATTTAACAATAATGTCATTACTTTACCCTATAAATAAAGGATACGTGCAACTATTCAGTTTAGGGGTGATCTATCAGAGGTTGGCTGGCAGATTTTAGAATGGGGTAAGTACACACACCTGGCCCATGAGCAGATGCGCACACTAACAGCTCTTTCACATGAGCGCTGTCCGCCCGCAGTATAGCCGCATGCAGAGGCGTAACTTGAAGCTCCTGGGCCCCAATGCAAAACCTGTAACGGGGCCCCCCACTATAACGCTTTATTCATAGTACTGGGCTCCCTATATGGAGAAGAGGGGCCTTATGTTACTGCAGGAAGGCTGCAGTAACATTGCTGCTTCATTGCCGGTCATGTGTTCTTTCCTCCGGCGCTGCAGAGAGACGGCCGTCTTCAGGTACGTCCGTCTCCTTCCTGCAGTCACATGGGCGCATCGGCACCGGTGTACGGATGCCGATGCGCCCGTGTGACTGAGCCCTTAGAATTGAAGTTGGCACACCTTTACTTTTCCTATTTACGACATAAAGAATGGTCATGCCAAATTTCACGTTTCTGCAGTACATATGTGTGTAATTAGTTACATTACATAGGGGTCACTTACTTTTGCACTTAGAATTGAATAATTAAGTTGTGCCCATTTACTTTTTCTTATTTAGGACCCAAACAAAGGTCCTGCCAAATTTCAAGTTTGTACAACATCGGGAAGTTAGAGGATCAGATTAGGTACATTATATAAGGGGTCACTTACTCTACACTTAGAATTGAATAATCAAGTTGTGACCCCTTCACTTTTCCTATTTACGACCTAAAGAATGGTCGTGCCAAATTTCATGGTTGCGTGATACAGATGTGTGTTATTAGTTACATTACATAGGAGGTCACTTACTTTTCCACTTAGAATTGAATAATCAAGTTGTGACCCCTTTACTTTTTCTATTTAGGACCTAAACAAAGGATGTGCCAATTTTTAAGTTTCTACAACGCCGGGAAGTTAGAGAATTAGATCAGGTACATTACATAGGGGGTCACTGACTTTTCGCTTAACATTGAATAATCATGTTGATGGCCCTTTACTTTTCCTATTTAGGACCTAAAGAATGGTCGTGCCAAATTTCAAGTTTGTACATCACCGGGAAGTTAGAGAGTTAGTGACAAGTCAGTCAGTCAGTCACTCAAGTAGTCAGTCAGTTAGTGAGGGCTTTCACCTTTATATATATAGATTTACTGAGGGGGAATATGGGGAGAAGGATGTTTGTTGTTTTTATCCTGTTCTCTCCTCCCATTTCTTCTGACACTCATGGTGTTAATGAAATATTTACATATCATGTGATGTGTATTGCTTGATTGGGTAGTATTGCTTTTTTTTGTATATATTCTTTATTTTTGATTGGCAAAAGAGAAATGGGGAGGGTTTACAGAAAGAAAAATCAGGAAAGACAATGCGTGATGGTAGTATTGCTTTTTAAAACTGAAGTTTTTTCATTTACTTGCATGCTATGATTAAGAGTGGTAATACTGGAAATGCGTAGGAGCTGTTATGCTAACACTACCTGGATCATTTTTATGATGCAATGAATAAATGTTAATTTTTAACAGAAGTGCAGGGATTTTTATAAAAAAAAGTTAGATACAATTATATATCTCCAAAGGTCTATTAGAGCATCCACGTGCACTCTCCAGCATTGGAAACTGGTTGCAATCATGAACTGCGGGATTGGGTGAACTGACTTTTCTTAGGTTTTTTTTTCAAGTTAATTGAGGATGTACTAATTATGTACAATGCTAACGTTCTGCATCCTTTTACAGTTTACGCCTGTAGTTCATCTACAAGATTAATTACGTTTGTATACAAAGTACATTGCTGTACTTAACTGGGTTACAGCCTGTAATATAGTGCTGCATATGCAAGAACTGCAGCCTAGCCACACTCACACTCCAGTCAATGATTGGCATCTCTGTCTATGCACAGTAATAAGCATAGAGCTGTCATTCAGTGGATGAAGGGCGGTGTGGTTGTAGCTAGCCTGCAGCACATGAATATCGAGGACTACTTGAAGTAGTCCTCTATGTGCTGCCACTGATAACATGTCTTTCTCAAAAACTACTGCATAGATCCACACAACAGACATATCACTGCAGTCAGTGTGCCTGTCACTACCTTATGCTGCCTTGAGAGAGGGGTGGAAAAAGATGGCGACAGAGACTCTTTAAAAAAAACCTCCCAGCTCCTTGAACATGTATGGTTTAGTAAATAGTTTTATTTATAATAACTAATCATTACATAACTAATAAAATAACAATTCTTGAGCATCTTTAGTAGAATTCTGCATTTTGTGGCTCCTGTGTTATTCTTCTTTGAAATGAATGAATAAATTAGTAACTGACATTACCAATTCCCTTGACAATGGATCATGTCTCTACATTCTCCAGCATTGTCCGATTTGTAGGTACACACTCTACTGAAAAAGGGAATGGTGCTGCTCAATTGTCAATTTATTTGTACATTCCGAGCAGTAATGGCACAATGCAGTTTTAATTGCATTGTCTATTTGGGCTTTTATTGCCTTAAAGGGGTATTCTGGTCAGTGGGTAAAATCTTGTCCACTGGATCGGTGAAAACTGATAGCACGGTGCGATTAAACTGTGGGAGCTGTATCCCCTATCTTTCACAGTTCACGATCCTTTCGCCTACTAATAATTCTATTCCATGGAGGATTGTCCTTGAGCGCTGTATGCCTCTTTTGTTGTTTATCTTTTCCCATAGACCTGAATGGCAGATGCATCCGCACGTGTCTCTGAAAAGAGTCAGATTTTTGTGCGCCGCGCATTCTTCACTGACTGGGTTGAGCAGGGAGATGCTCATCAGTAGTATATTAGAGTATTTCTTGACTTCAGCAAAGCATTGGACAAAGTGTGTCATACCATACTTATTGAAAAAATGACCAAATATTGATAAGGCAACTGTTAGGTGGATTCACAACTGGCTTGGTGATTGTACTCAAAGAGTGGTCATAAATGGCTGCACATCCATAGAAAGAATGTGTCAAGTGGGGTACCACAAGGTTCTGTCCTAGGCCCAGTGTTGTTCAACATTTTTATAAATGATCTGAAGGAGGGAATTGAGGGGAAACTGATCAAACGTGCAGATGACACAAAGCTAGCATGGATAGCTAACATAGGAGAAGACAGAGAGAAGATTAAAAAATATCTAAACAAGCTGAAACAATGGTCTATAACTAACAGAATGGTATTTAAACAGGAAAAATGCAAAGTCCTACACCTAGACAAGAAAAAATGAATGAGAGGAATTGGACTAAGCCGCAGCATACGTGAAAAAGTCTTGGGCATACTAATAGATCACAGGCTGAACATGAGTCAACAGTGTGATGCAGCAACCAAAAAAGCAAACACAATTCTGGTATGTATTAATAGAAGCTTAGGGTCTAGATCAACAAAAGTAATTATACCCTTTTGCTCTTCCTTGGTCAGATCTCATCTGGAATCCTGTGTCCAGTTCTGGGCACCCCAATTTATAAAAGACATTGACAAACTGGAACAAGTTTAGAGAAGAGTTACCAGAATGGTGAGTGGATTGCAGACCATGCCTTATGAGGAACGATTAAACGATCTGGGAATGTGTAGCTTTCAAAAAAGAAGGCTGAGAGGAGACTTTATTTCTGTCTACAAATATCTGAAGGGCTGTCACAGTGCAGAGGGATCAGCCCTATTTTCATTTGCACAAGGAAAGATTAGAAATAGAGATGAGCGAGTATACTCGCTAAGGCTAACTACTCGAGCGAGTAGTGCCTTAGTTGAGTATCTGCCCACTCTTGTCTAAAGATTCGGGTGCCGGCGGCGGGCGGGGAGTGGCGGGGGAGAGCAGGGAGGACTTCATCTGGACTTCATCCTGCAATTTGTTTCAAAAAGTATCACACACTAAAAAATTCTAAAAACATTTTAATTTATCTAAAATTGCTAATAAAATCATTAGGTAATTTATTTGTGTGGTTTTCTATGTTGTTGTTCCAAGTAATCCACCAACCTCTTTCCTGCACAAAATAAATTGGAGCTGAGGATAATGCATGTGGCAAAAAAATTGGATTGGAAAGGGTTAAAAAAAAAAAATGAAACGTTACTTACTGCAAATGTTTTAACTATAGCTATCTGCAAAAGGTAACTCATATGACGTTACATATCAGCATGTGAGACATACCCGTATCTATGCTATGACAAGATGGTATGTTGATGTAGGAATATGTATAGAGATGAGTGAGCACCCAAATGCTTCGGTCCGAGATTTTCATAAAATTCGAGAGCTCTACTGGAGTAACGAACCCCATTGACGACAATGGGAGACTCGAGCATTTTCTTATGTCGGACACCGGGTGCCGAGCTTTTTTTTTCTTCTTGGTTTTCTCTCTCTCTCTCCTCCCCCCATCCCCCCTGCCTACCAAAAAATTTGCCAATGACGCGCGCTGCGTCGCGGCAGGGAAGGGCCAAAACAGGCACGTCACAGCAGTGAGGAGCAAAAAACTGGGGCGGGGTCGAGCACGGCTTGATGCTCGTTCGAGTAACGAGCAACATCGAGTACACTAATACTCAAATGAGCATCAAGTCGGCAGAGTATGTCCGCTCAACTCTAAATATGTAGCAATGAACTTACAACTATAAAACATAGTAAATAGTATCTAGTCTAATCAATCACACGTTACTTAAACTTATAAAGCAAAAAAAGTCGTATAGCATTTACCCCTGGTTTCTTCTTGGCGAATGATGATGTCTTTCTTGTAGTGCAGGCTATAACCTAAATCTACCGGCTTCCACTTTAAAGGACTATTTGTATTGTCTGGTTCATTGTATTCTTGCTTCACACCTTCCTTCACAAGAATAACTGTCTACTGAATTAATTGGATGCTAACTGTTTATTGAAGTAAATATACTGCGATAGGATAAATGTATAATACCTCCTTCATTCATATGCCGGAATCATGAAAAAAAATCAACAATATATGTAAGTCCTAGCTTTCTGTTTATTTAATCTCGTTTGAAGGGATCACTCATGTTTATCTCTTTAATTCAATCTTCCAATTCTAGCTCACTTATTTCATATGTCAATCATATTGATACGCCCTATGTGTTCAATATATACATGTAATGAACAGTCTGTTTATCAAAAACAATATTGGTGATTTCTAGGAAAACTGGACCTGGCTGGAATAAATGAATCTGCTATTTGAATTCAGCACATAGAAATCTACAAAGATCAAAGCAATCATCAAATTTGATGTAGACCGGTGTAATCATCCACTAATTCATCATTAATTTTATGCAAAAATGAAAACCTGATGACAATCGGCCCATGAATAGAGGCAGTCATTCATCTATGAACTGCCTCTTTACTCAGAATGACGGCAGGTGGCCATAAGAGATCTGGTGCCATTCAATAAGCTATTATCACTCCTATGTAAAAGCACAGGAGCAATAATTTTTTTAGATGAATGTCGAGTGCTTAAGAGCTCTACAGTGGTGACGTGTAAAAGGGCCTAATCCTTATTCCAAGTTGTACTTTTAGCAAATGGAAAATAAGACAGGTTTCAACATAACTGTGTATAGTATACTACATAATTTACTGTATCTTCAGAAAATTATATAATTGAATTTATAATTAAAAATATAACAGTTTACTCATTTACTAAGGTCTGGGCTACTGTATGCCTAAATTTTGCCAATTTAGGTGAAAGAAGCTACCTGTTGTTTTTATTCTATTCCACTGCGGTGTGTATGGAAGGAATTCTGCAATAGATGATACAAACTAGACTTGGCATATGGAAAAATACATTACTTGGAAAGAAGTTTTCTCTAGAAATGCACTTTGATATGTTCCCTGCAGTGGAGCTGTTTGTTAAAAGCCTCAAAGATTGTGGTCGGAAAAGGCATACAAGAGAAAAGATTGGTTTCATAAAGCTATTGTGTTTAGTGGTCACATTCTAAATATTCTCTGAAATTGATGATTTCAAGGAAACGGCCAATACATAAACGAAACAATGAGAATTATATTAAAGGGAGTCTGTCACCAGGTTTGTGTTGCCCAAAGCTCAGGCAGCATAAACCTATGGCAGATATTTTTTTTATTCTGAAGTGCTGCAAGGTTTCAGAATAAACACATTTTGAAGTTCCATTCAGGAACTTAGCTTCGAGTCGCGGAGGCGGGCCACACCAGCCTCTTCCTGTCTACTGCATGAAGACTGGCAGCACTCTTCCTATACACTAAAAGGAAGAGAGCTGTCGCTCTGCATAATGCGGGCGGGGTGAGCATGGCTCGGCCCGCCTCTGTGACTCAGAGCTTAGTTCCAGAGTCAAACTTCAAAGTGTGTTTATTCTGCATAAAACATCCACAGGAACAAAAGGCATCCCTGTTCCAGTTGATACTGCCCATTGTTCAGGCAGCATAAACCTGGTGACACATTCGCTTCAAGCCAGAAAACCTGTCCTTGAAATGAATGAATTTCACTGCCACACCATACAAATGCAGCAAACTTTAACCCTGTGTGACTTCAGTGAAAAGTAAAGTTCTATAGGAATGGATGAAATGAGTGATTCATTAAGAAAACCAACTCTTTAAAACCATTGTTAAAGGGCCACTCATGTGAAAACACATGTTTCCATCTCTATAGCCAACACCTGAGTGCCTGTCAAGCTCTGCATGTGTCCTCTGTATATTGCAGAAACTTTCATGCAGTGCAGTCCTCTGTCTGATTCTTATCAGGCACCATCTTGATGGTGAAAATTTTGCTTTCCCTTTCAAATCCATCCCATAATGCATCAGTATAGCATTAGATGAAGCTGCATCATTTTTGCCTGCTGGGGGGACAGTTTAATTATCATTAGCTCCTATAGTCTCCTAAAAAGGCTGCACACCATAAGTATACAGGCAGGAGGATAAGCTGTGATCTCCTCTATTGTAATTGTGTGGCAGAAGCTGCGTTATCATCATTACTAACTGTGATAGGAGTGTCTGTGTCCCGCTGTTTCGGTGGTAGGGTCCATGTAATTGCATCGCACAGACTGAGAAATTGACCTCAAGTAAATCTGAGCTGGTCAGAATTAAGATCATATGACCATCTGAGGAGAAAGCGGACAGGAGTTTCAGATAGAAAGGAATAACTAACTAAGGCAACAATAGCTCACTTATATATACTGAGTGATAGTTACATCATGAATGAAAAAACAATCACAGGAGTGTCTCTTTACGGTGTATATTAATATGAATTTACTATACTCATTAGGCGAGCACTGTCTCCACCTCCTCATGGCCCTTATGGGCCTCTATGTATCTAGTAGAGAGAGGTGGAGGGAGCTATACCTTCATGAACAGAGAGATCTTATAACTACTATATGAGTCCACTTTGATAGATCTAATTAGCCAAATACAATGTCCCCACCTGAGGTCCCACATGAATTGAGAGGAAGTAACGTATGTGCGCCGCTGCTCTATTCATATCAATGACAGCGGTGGAAATTTTTGAGTATGAGTTGAGACTAGTAATAAAGAAAATAAGCTCCCGCGATTTGAAGTTTTGTGGTCTGCATGTAATTCTAACAGAACTATTAAAAGTAATAAGTACCTGTGAGTGTACAGTATTTTTATACACTATGGTTTATTATGCCATTTTGACTATCTTTCAAAGTCTGATAATTATTCTGTATTGATGCATGCCATGGATGATTGTTCATTCTTGTTCTTTTTCTCTTTTTTCTATGTTTTTATCCCCCTTCTTTTTCTCATTTTCCTTCCCTTTTTCATTTCTCTTATTGAAGTCCCTCATCTCCCAGATTGGAGTTTTTCTTTAGTTTATTTCAGTGGCCATTAGTGTAGTACCCCAGAGTTGGGGTCCCACAGTACTTCTATCAGGTCAAATGTGGATATTCTACGGAAAAGGTGGAAAGTCGTATGTGGGTATATATTTAATTATGTGGAAATATGTGTAGGTGGTCAACTAGGGTTAATTGTTAATGTTCCTAACATCTACCACTCTATGATTCAGCAGAATACAACCTAACCCCCTCTCACCCCCATCAATCATCCTTAGGTAGCTTGGTGATTGGTCAGTTAGTTTAGCCCTAGCTCAGGATTGGTAGACACAGAAGGTATAAAAGACAGAGAGTAGGTGGGGATAAGGAGTTCCATCTAAAGTCTAGCCATCTCAAGAGAGACTGAAGGAGACCGGGGACAAAAAGGAGGTCATCTATTATAAGCCAGTGAGGTGGGAAGAAGAATATGAAGTGTGAGTACGAGCCCAAAAGAATGTGAGAAAGTGAGAGAGAGGCCTTAGATGAAAGACACATAAGTTGAGTTTTGTTGGAATATGAGCAGAGAAGCGATAGATAGAGGGAGAAGAGAGAAACAGATGAATAAAGGGAGAAGAAACAAGTCAGTAATTTGTCTACCAAACATTAGCCAAAACCAGGGATAAACGCTGGAAGTGTTTTACTGCAATGTGTTGCCACAGCCTCAGTGAGAAATTGTTTCAGTGCAATGTCTACTAAGGTAATTCCAAGTCATCTATAACCTCAAGTCAATGTGATGCAACTGTTACTGCAAGTGAATGTGAACTGTGGTTGTCTGCTGCAAAGTTGCACAATTCCCTCTCTCCCATGCAATAAAGAGGTAAAAATTGCTTTTATCTGAAGTCTGTCTCCTGGACTACTTCCTGTCATTCACACAGCACTGCAGGAATGTAAGGACTACTACTCTCATTTGTTTTCCACTTGGTTATCCCATTTTGTGTTTTGTTGTTTTTGTCTGGAATGGGTCCCTACCCAGACAGAATAACGTTTATTCTATGGTAATTGTTTTCACCAACTTGTATGTGGCCCACCAGCTGAGGCCACAATTCCCTATGTTGGAGGGGAGCAGTGGAGCCACCGGTGACAATCACCTTATTCCCTGCTGGTTCTCCCTGTCTCCCTTTAATTAAAGATGTGAGCCAGGTACGATGCTTTCCTTAAGGAGATATTTATTCAGAGAAAAAAAAAACACAGCAAAAAGGTAACAGGTACTGCAACATAGCGGTACCTTTGGTCCACAGACCCCATTGGTGGCTTATTACTGTCCCCTTGCCTGATTAACCACCCAATATGCTATGTAATGTCTTTTATCCAGCTTAGCTGATGAAGGGACTTATTTGCCTTGAAACGTGTTTTATTGCAGGCGTTATTTGAATAAAAACTACTCTACTTCACCGAATCTGTTATCAGTAACCAGTATGTGTGAATTTTCCAGTAATAATGATGTTGCCTTCTGTAGATGGTTCTTGCATTTAGAAGGATTAGAAGACCATTCGAAATGGATGACATGATGACTGTCAGAGTCTCTGTCCACGACCATCCAGAGCCATGTTGAGACTCAGAGTGCTTCTGTTCTTCTGACCTCCATTATCACTTGAGGCATTACCATTCCGGCAGTTTTCCAGTGATTTGTTCATTTTTCAACAAAGTAAATAATACTTACTTCTTCAAGCATGACTCTTCATATAAAGAATAAACATTCTACATATATAAACCTTCCATTTTATAAACTGTACAGTACCTAGAACCTATCATTAGTCTATGCCTGTGCTAGTACACAGGAAGCTTATGCTCATATGTCTTACCTGGCATCTGAAAATCATTCTGCAAAGAAAAGTGTCTTGGAACCATGCTCAGGAAAGAAGCTTGTTTTCTTCTAGCTTGCATTGTCCTTGGTGCTCTGTAAGTAGCTTTACCATGAGTTTTTTCATAGGATTCAGAAACATTATAAGAGCCAGGCGGTGGTATATCCTAAAATACAAATAATACAATAAAGCATTTTTATGTTAATATATGAAAAATCAAGAGAATATGTATACATAGTTTAAAATGGTAAGCTAGGGGTTAATCGTCTCATAGGTATGCGAGTTATCTTCTATCTATAGTATGTTTCATTTGAAAATGAGTCAAAGACCAGAAATCTTAAATTATGTATAACACAGCCATTGCCTGGAATCCCCAATGACATGAAACCTAATCTGGGTATTTCATTACACAGTGTCACTATTCTGACATAATTCTTAATAATCAGATAGGAAACGTTTTAGTTTTTGACCTTAATGACTGAAAATACTATATTAGTTGTCACACTATTGCTTAATGACTAAGAAGTCACATTATAGGATGCTATTACTCACTGAGGTAGGCTGAATATATGACACACATACGCTATTTGCTCACAGAGTGAAGTAAAAAAGCTGAATGACATTATTATTATTTTAATTACAATATATTTATAGGGCACCACGATTCTCCATATATTGTAGTGATATGAATATTTGCATTTCAGCGGGCTCATGATCACAGTAGTGCCATGTCCACAGACTCCAAAGTAGGTTCTAGACTCATGACACAGACACATAAGCATTCTGTATGCCATCATATGGTGCCTCCATAATATGTCATGCATTGTAAAACCTGCTATGCTTCTTCTCGGAGTGTGGTGAACACCTCCGCCTGATTAATCACTGTATTCTATCCAGCCATTTCTGAGGAAGGGGATGTGCCCCTTATTGTGTCAAATGTGCTGGATATTTATTAATCAATAAAGAAGAATTGGGTTAATTCCTTTGTCTCCTACAAAGTAGCGGTATGTTTTCTTGCAATGTGAGAACGAGTGAAAACGCAAGATTATGAAACCGATGATTTTCAATGGCTTCATACTCACTTGCAATGTTTTCACTGAAGCCCCGCAGCGCTAAGAAAAATCTGCGCTATCGCCCATTGTTTTCAATAGGGCAGGCGGCAGCAGCGCCAGCCCCATTGAAAACATGGGGAGTACATCACACTCCGCTGACTCAGCTGTGATAGCTCTGGCAGAGGATTCCTTCATCTTCACGGGGACTGCAGGGATGAACAAATGCCCTGTCACAGCTGTGGCAGAGGTTGGCGATGCTATTCCATTGCTTTCAATGGGGCCGGCACTGCTGCAGCCCCATTGAAAGCAATGGGAGGAAGGCCATCACTGCGGTGATGATTTTCGAGGAAGGGCTTGAAATATAAGCCCTTCCTTACAAATCACCCCTAGCTGTAAAAAAAAAAATGAATTCACCTATAAGAGCAGTCCGGCTCTTCTCTCCGGTCCATAAAAAAACAGATATCATATTTTAATACAGCGCACTAAACTATAGTTACTAGTTACTATGAACTGCCTATTCTAGCCCACTGGTGTTTTATTCTCTCTTGCGCTGCGAGAGCAAGAGAAAACACTCGCCTCGCAACGCAAGAAAAACGCTGTAATATCGCCAGTGTTTTCAATGGGGCCAGCGGCAACAGCGCTAGCCCCACTGAAAACATAGGGAGAATACTGCGGACTTCTGCCACAGCTGTCACAGCTGTCATGAATGAATAGCTAAGCACTGGCTGTAATTGGCTGAGCCCTCAGCCATCAGCACAGCCCTTTCAGGAGGCGGAAAAATCCCCGCCTGCTGAAAGTGCTGGACAGCAGTGCAGGGGAGCCAGTCGAAGGACGCGTCTGAGCAGCAGAGAGGTGAGTAAATTTTATTTTTTTAAACCAGCTAATGATGATTTTCAGGGAAGGGCTTATATTTCAAACAACTGCTTTCAATGGGTCGGCAGCAGCGCCGACCCCATTGAAAGTAATGGGATAGCATGCTGGACTTCTGCCACAGCTGTGACAGCTGTGGCAGAAGTCCGCGGTATTCTCCCTATGTTTTCAATGGGGCTAGCGCTGCTGCCGCTGGCCCCATTGAAAACAGTGGCGATATTACAGCATTTTTCTTGTGCTGTGAGTGTTTTCACATAGAATAAAATGCCAGTCTGTGTGAGCCCTAACTGCTACAAAAATTGTGTTGCACAGTGTAATAGGGGATGGGTAGCACTCTCCTAATAAATACTTATAACCATGAGTCACCTTTATTCTGCCCTGCAGTTATTAAAGAGGCTTTCCCAGACTGTAATTTTGAACGCTTATTCTTCAGATAGGCAAGTGACCAGAGATCCCTTTCTCAATACTTGCATCTGCTTCCTCTAAAATGGGACATTTGCTCACAGCCTACAGCTCAAACCTTCACTACTACATTTGAAAAAGGATTATTAACCCCAAATGTTGCACTGTTCTTCTGGAGTTGCACAATAAATATTTTTCCTGCATTAATATATGTGGGTTCTTGATTTTTCTACTTTTTATGTCTAGAAAAATGGACCCAAAGTAGGTGCTTCAGGGAGATTTTCTAGTTGTTCCAGTGCAGATCAGAGCAGAGGTTTATTCAAATTTGAGAGGTATGCTGTGCAGGCAGTGCGATCGTGTGCTATCACACCCATATTGGTGCTTTTTACTGCACCTTTTGGCACTGCTGGGACTGCCCACAGCGGCGCAGTTCCAGTGGTGCCATGTCTAAGCAGGCTGGCCAGCCTACTTATTCCCAGGTATTGGGAAATCATGCAGTTCAGTGCGTGATTTCGAGCAGACGGGGAGCTTTGGTGCGCAATTGTGTGCCAAAATAGAGCATGTTGCATTTGTTTATCACTTGTGCGAAATGAATGCAGGGATAAAAAAACAGTATGAAGGAACCCACTGAAATCAATGGGTTCTATTCCCTGCATATTCTGCACACAGATTTTGCATACACAAATTCGCCTGTGTGCGGCTGCCCTTAGACCTGCAAATGCAGTTCTCCAGCATCCTGCTCACAATTTGGAGTGAACCATAGAACTTTAGTAGGGCATGTAGTGATTTCTACAGTCAAGATGGCGGACAGAAGCTGAACTATTCTCTTCTAAAATGCAAGTTAGAGGTTGCATGATGGAAAATAGAAGAACATTGTTATATTGTGAGTTAGGGGTGATGGGAGTAATTTAATGTACCTGCTAGAGTTTGTCTTTAAGTTGGGTAAACACTTTGAACTACCAATATTACTGATATATGTCAATTAAATGTGAAAATAAATTCAAAAACTAAATTTCAAAACTATGTCATACAGCGCAGAACACAATAGTGCATTTATTTTAAATACAATGACATTTTCAATGCTTTAAATGTGCTTTTTACCTTCATTATGCCAGCAAAGTAATTATCTCTGAGAGGATTCATAGTTCTTCGAACAGTGATATGACATTTAGTTATAAAAGTGTTCCGTTTATACTAAATAAATAAATGCACTTCATGCCCAAGTGTAAAATAAAGGATGGGAGAAGTTCATGTAGTCATATATACATTGCACTGCAAAGTGCCAAATCATGAATGTGACAACTGATTAAAATGATATTTCTTACTTTATGGAACAGACTTGTATCATCAGAGTCATAGTAAAAGTTATTACACCAATAATATCAGTAGCTGTGGAAAAGGTGAGACTCTGCATGCAGTAGTCATTTATAAGGATAACCTTTTTCTTTTTCCTTTTATAGCTAGATGGAATATGTGTGATGCATGTCAATTATACCCATATGTAATTAGCGCCAACTAGATTCCGAATTATCACCTCTACAGATAATTGCCGATACCACTGTCTGATTTGAACATGGCATGATACTGCAAAGTCTTTGTGCAGTCCTAGCCATAGGCCTCTTTCACACAACCGTATGCATTTTTATGTTCGCCCATAAGCACCGTAAAATCACATAAATGAAGAATTGCCACAATTAAGTCCCGATCTTAATTTGTGTATTTTCAGTCATTCACACATTCACATGGGCGGCTGTTGTGTTCTGACAAGAAAATACACTGCAGCGCGGAAATCCATCGATCAGCAGAAATCCCTGGAATGATTATGCTTAAATAGAGCAACATGTTTTCTTTTCCCAGCATTGGATGCAGGTAAACTCCCTCCCCCTCCCTTTTTTTTCAGCTGCCATAGAAGTCTATGGGAGCTTCCGGCCTATCTCGGCAAAAGATAGGGCAAGACCTATCTTTTGATGCTGCGTATAAAATCAGCAACTATTTTTCTCGGTACGATTTTTTTTACGAGCCCAAAAACCATTCATCTGAATGAATACATTGGAATCTAACACTTTCGATGGTTGCGATTTTTTGACGCGGCTAAATTGCCCACGTAAATACGGACATATGAATAAGGCCTTAGAAGGAGGTTGTGCAACAGCAAGATACTATAAAGCATAATGCACCTCCTCCTGTAGATCCTTGGGAACATTGGAGGTCTTCTTGGAGTTCTACATGTAAGCTCTGATGTGCAATCATTAACATTTTAGCTTAGTTTATCAGGTGAATGGGCTGGAGAAATTACAACTAACAGATTTGCTTGGCTGCTTGGTTTAGGACTCATCTACACAGAGAATGCTGTATGTATATATATATATATATATATATATATATATATAGGGTGTAAGGGTACTAATTACTATTTACACGTTTGCCTTTACGTGAATTTAATCAAGGGCGCTAGTTTCGTATGATACAAATTGAAGACACTATTGTGACATACAACTAAAACCTGCATGTCACATCACTACCGCTGGGTGAGCACATATAACATATATTTCCCAACAAAGCACTGTAAAAACATAGCTTTTTTTCAAAGCTAGTCATCTCATGCCTCTCATATCAGGGTCTGTCAAGCCAAGAGGAAAGGTAAGGAAGAACACATCTGTATGTACATAGTAGCAGTACCAATTATGTGTGCGACAGAGCACCACTATTTATGTTCTATTGTATAAATGTATGTAGCATTTCAGAGAAAACATAGTTTAACCCTTATGGGAGTGCAGTATCAGAATGGCCTGCAGAGGGTGTTAGACAGGCATTCTGATAACTGAAAAGAAAGAAACCAGAGGGTTAAACCTGATGGGCATGACAGGAACTGGATAAAAGGAGCAGATCCTGCTCTTGTTGTGAACCCTAAAGCTCTATGGACTGTGTATGTATAATATACCTATATGCTGGGGGAAGTTAAAGCTTGGCAGTGCAGGACAGGCTGCAAGCTGGGGTCCAGTGAGGACCCGCAAAGGCCCTGAGGTTGACAGGGACGACAACCCTAACCTCACACCCAGGTGGGTGTTTAAGGACTGTGTATGCTGTGTATGAGATACCTGTTTTCTTGTACTGTGAATAAAGGCTGGAAGGAGCTAGATTTAAAGAAACTTCAGACTCCTGGAGCATATTTTCGTGCAAGGTGTGCCACTTTCTAACCGTGTGGACGGAGATCCAGAGGCGAGTGAACCCTGACTTGTCACACTACACATAATAACATCAGTTAACCATACCAAGGCAACATTTTCACATGCTGTAATTTACAAATGCTGTTAACTGTAAACTCCACATTGCTAGAGTCCCTTTGGGGAGGTACTCCCCCAGTCCACATATGTCCATAACTGTCCCCTTAATTGTGAACACTCACTACACTAGAGACCGGTCTCATATCTCTAGCAGCTTGAACTGTATCCTGGTCTAAGACACTGTCATCTCTGATGCGGGTAGGGAGTTTCTTGCTCCTTCCATACAGTGCAAAGTGATCACTGTCATCTTTGGCTCTCCTTTTGGTAGTGAATTTTGGTAGTGGTCACTTGGCCCCTGGAAGCTCCCCAGCATGGGGATGCAGCCTGCTGAACTGCCCCTCCAGAACAGCCTCTGCCGCTTCAACTACACTACACACTACTGCATCATGGCCCCCTCATTGCTGCATCACTGTCTTTTGTAATGTTACTGCCAGGCTTTTATATAGCACCTACAGTGCCAGACTGCTTGAGAGAGCAACTGAGCTGCTTCGATAAGAAGGGAGCAGGGCACCGCTCACCCCTCTTACATAAGGAAAGACCTTTCAATTTAGCCAAGCTGTGTGGAAAGAAGCTCGAAGGAAATTTCAGAGTAAACCATAGGTCTCTGCAATGTGAGTGTCTGTTCAGATTTTATGCTGCCCATTGTTTAGCAGCAAGAGTCTCATGACAGGTTCCCATTAAATCTTTCCTGGAACATAAGGAATCTATAGAGTTCTCCAATACATATTTACCATTACGTATATACGGTGTAAGCCGTTTACCAGCGTGCTTGATTTATTTTGTCCTTTAGTATAAATTCCACTCTCTGAGACTGAGGTTTTGCTCATATTCTATGTATCTAGGTAACGTGTTATCTTCATAAAGCAGACATCACAACCACAGGAGACACAATCTCAAAGTACATCAAAATTCAATCACATCTTGCATATGTGTTTTTTGTTATCAGGACATTCAGGTTCTGTAAGACTATGAGCTAATTTGTATTATATATTCATTATTCAGTGTAAGCTTTATTAATACCTTCTCGTATTTCTATTTTTGAGACTTCAAAAGACTAGTACGACCATACATTACCAAGTCTATTACATTCTGATGGTCTATAAATTTTAAAAATGCCTTTATTAGCCAAAAGATGTGATTCCATGTTAGTCATTTATATTATTGCTGAATTGTCAGAGTGAATAGTTAGTTCTGATGTGTTCCATGTATTTTTAAAGATTAAATTAAATTATTCTTGCATTATTTAATATCACATTTTTTTTATTCTAACACTGGAATCAGTCTTTTTTCCCTGATTCTACACTTCTACATTTTAAGAGGAAAAGAATTCATAGTGTATTTTAATGATAGCCTCTTTTAGGCTAAGCTCACATGGTGGATTTTGCCACTGATTAGATGTGGAACACATGCCTATTCTGCATAAAATCCACAGCAAAATCCACATTCCAAGAGTGTACTATTCAAGTGAATGGAAATCGGCAACACAGTCTATAAGATGCATTAATTTTCCACACTGATTTAAAATCTGCATACGGTAAAAAAGCTGTGACATATCACTTTTTTAGGTGACCATTTGAACTGCGGAATCCGTAACAGGAAATTTGCACATTGAATAGCCACACTGAAAAGGAATAATCCACATGCGGATCTGCAGCAACAGCATGAGCAAATTTACCCAATTTTCTGCTGCAGATTTTATGACAAATCTGTGTCAGAGTTTTCCTTTATGGATTGCACCTATGTGCACATACCCATAGGACGGTACAGTATATTAACCAACCATTGCATACACTTTTGTCCTAGGTGGCTTAATGAAGTCCATGAGAGGCCTTTGTCCCAAAGAGAGGTGTTTATTAGTGCTGGGTACACATCCAATAAGGTTCACTTGAATGTGGCGGATGGGCCCACATGCTTTGATCAAAATATGTTCTAAGAACCTTGCATTTTTATGCAGTTAGTATAAACAACAGTTGTGCAATTTTATTCAGATATTAAATGTGTATGTGTGCTGAGGCATGTGTTTCTGTTACTATAATTGTGGCAGCCATGAACCTTCACATTTAATTTTTTTTAGTACAGACTTTTTTTTTTTTTTTTTTAATTTAGTCTGTTCACATAAGAAAATGTTATGAGATATTGCAAGAATATTCCATAAACTTATAATAGAATCTGACTCATGGAAGCCTCACCAGTGGGGCAAATGTCTACTTCTGCATCGCTCCCTGCAACTTACAGGGTAGTTAACTTCAACATAGTTCTATGCTGTACATGGACCTATGCTGGAGTTCTTTGCACAATGACTGACTTCTAGCATTGCTGTGCAGAGAAAAACTACACTCTTAGAATATGCAATATGCATACTTTATACATACTTTTATATGGTGGGAAAACCCCTATAACAGAAAAAAGAAGATTGGGAGATGAAAAATGAAATATTTGTACTTGTGTTCTGATACATAAAAGGTTTTTCTGATTGCAGACATTAATCCCTTCCGGCTACAGCCATTACTTTTTTATGCTTTTGGTATTTCATCCCTACTTCTAAAAAAATCATAATTTGTACTATAAAAACTATTTGAAAACATTTGAAAATTCCTAAATGGAGTGAAAGGCAAAAAAATGTTATTTCTTGGAGAGGTATTTTTACAGAGTTCATGTATTAGTGAAAATGACATGCTATCCTTATTCTATGGATCAGTATGATAAGAGGAATACCACAGTGTTGTGCACACCTATATGCACAAAACAAATTGCGTCTATTAGAACCATTGGTTCCCTATTAAGTGTTCACATGTCTGTCTTCTAGAGGCGCAAAATACTCGCGCCGGCAAAAGATAGGACATGCGCACCTGTAAGGTCCGTGCTCCGTGTAAAGTTACAAATGTGACAGGGGATGAGGGGACCCCCGGAGGGTTCCGTTAATCCCCGCGGAGAGTCCCCTCATCACTGAATACTGTGACAGCACTGTCACAGTGTTCAGTGATGATGTATAAAGATGCTTGACAAAGACTACAAGACGTAGTTGAAATGTCACATATTCAATGTGATTGTGGAGAAATAAAACACATCCCTGTGGATGTAATCTTATTAGCACCAAGATTCTGCTGCCCTACGCATCTTTATACATAATTGGTACTATTGGGCTGGAATTCTGCCGTCTGTGGGCGTGAAGTGAGAATTGCTCCCCCAAGGACTGCTGGGGATCTGATAAGGAGTGCTTCTGATACTGACTATTTTCTCGACAGTGTTCAGTGATGATGGGACTCTCCGTGGAAATGAAAAAATTCCCTGTCACAGCTGTCAAAGCCATTTATTGAATGACAGTTGAGCGCTGCCTGTGATTGGTCACAGCGCTCAGCCAATCAGACCTAACGCTTTCAGGAGACAGGAATTTTTAAATCCCCTGCCAGGAGAAAATGTTTCAGAAAAGTGCCGGGGAGCCAGGGAGAACACGCGCCACTGCTGGTCAGCGCCAGAGAGGTGATATTTTTTTTTTCAAGCAGCTAGGGCTTATTTTCAGGGAAGGGCTTATATTTCAAAACCTTCCCTGAAAATCCATGCAGGGGTTGCCTTCATCCTATTGCTTTCAATGGGGCGGCAGCAGCCCCATCGAAAGCAATGATATAGCATCGTGGTCCTCTGTCACTGCACGGAGCTCGGTCATGCGCATTTGGCAGATACATGGAGCACTCTTTTTTTTTGCTTACATAGGCGCGCAAAAAAAATTGCTTGTCTGACCGAGCCCTTTTATAGCTTTTTATGTTATACTACTTTTTTAAATAGCTTTTTGTCGCTATCTTTTGACCCCCAGAACTTGTTTTATTTTTACCTCAATGGAGCTGTGTGAGGGCGGGCCTTAGGTTCTATTAGTACCATTTTGGGATACATTCTGTACAAATTTTCAAATGGTTTTTATTCCATTTTTCTCTTAGTGACAGGTGAGCAAAAGAGTGCAATTCTAACGTTGTGTATTTTTTATTAGCGGCATTCACCATGCAGGATAAATAATATGATATTTGAACCCTTTCATCATCGAGGGTTTTCGTATATTTTTGTACATCCCTTAACAATTTTCACACTCTTGACAAGTACAGATAATTCCTAAATTACAAAATGTATACCAACTCTCCAAATTCATATATTTTCTGAATGCAAACAATTTTGCGTCAAAGTGCAATTTTTCATAAAAATTGCTTAAAGGGGTTTTCTAGACACAGAATGGAAATTCTGAAAATGCTGAAATCTAGTAAGTACAGCTAAATATCAGCAACTACAACTTACTAGCACTAACCTCCCTATTGGAGTGCCAGAGAAAGCCTACTAAAGCAGACAATACTTTCCAACACTCTTAAATGCACATGTGCAATACATTGCAATGCTTCCGCATCTGTCCTGCCATCATGCATTGCTTACAGGATGTTGAAAGCTATAGCAAGGGGAGGAAGTAACAAATGCAGACAAGATGTCAGAGGAAGTGGAGATATTTTTCCGGCGGAACGTCATGTGAAAAGAGACCCCTTAAGAAATTCATCTAGGGGTGTACTGCGTATTTTGACCCCACAGTTTTTTTAATTAATCTAAGCAAAGCAGAAGGAAAAAATTACGATTTTAATTTTTTTGGTAATTGTGTCATTTTAAAAGCAGTTTTTTTTGTACAGCGCACATATAAATGAAGACTTGCACCCCAAAATGGATACCGCTGCTTGTCCTGTGTTCAGCAATATGCCCATTGTGACGGGGCCCAAACTGAAAGGAGCATTGAAGTTCAAATGTTTTTAACTTTTACGTGATCACGCTCACCGCTGCCCTCGAGCACTGCTCCAGGCTGTCAGCTACCTTTAGTAGCCAGGAGCAACGAGATTTTAAATTTCCAGGACCCTCCCCAACTTCTGCGCTTGTGTGCGCCATTTTGCCGACGCATGTATGCACTGAAGTTGGATAAAAGGTCAACAGATAAAGATCCCATTGTGGGACATCGCTTGAGGCCTTAGGCCTCCCGCATACGGGCAGGTTGGACCCCGCATGTGGGATTGCCGCAGCGAACTTCGACCCGGTACCCCCAGAGTACCTGTTGGGTGGCTTCTGCGCACGCTGTGGATTTTCCGGCCGGCACTCAATTGCGCATGCGCAATAGCTGTCGGCGCTGGGGGGTTGACATGTATTCTGCGATACTTCCGCAGTGCTTACTGCAGAAGTGCCATGGGGTGGACAGCTTCCCTTGACTTCAGTGGAAGCCAGTCGCACATAACTCGCACAAAATTGCAGCATGCTGCGATTTATTCTCCGCGAGCAGAAAATCACAATCAATTTCCGCTCGTGGACATGAAATGGCGTTTTGCCATTTAATGCTATGGGCTGTATTTGGAGGCGGACGCCAGCCGCGGACTCCGCAATGCAAATACGCCCGTGTGCAGGAGGCCTTAGGCAAGTAATTTCACCTCCCCTCATGGATCGGATCCATGACGGGAGGTGAAATTTTAACTTCTTTTTACTTCTACGTGATCGCCGTTTTCCATTGGATAGCAGCGATCACGTGACCAGGAACCGCGTACCGTGAAATCTCCAGGCTCTCGGCTATGTTTGGTGTCCAGGAACAGGGAAATTTTAAATTACCCTGGCAATATGCGGCTTTTTCGCATGCGTCCGCCACTTTGGCAACGAAAGCGTGCACAGAAGCCGCGGTAAAGTCTGTGGATAAATCTAGGGGCCTTAGATTCGTAATTTCATACTCCCTCACAAATTTGATCCATGAGGGGGGATAAAACATAAACTTTTTAAACTTTTTTTTTTACTTTTTCAAACTTTTCAAAACTTTTTTTTTACTTTAAATGATCACTGTTATCCATTGGATAACAGTGATCACGTCACTGGGAACCCCATACAGCAGTCCCCGGTGACATCTCTCTGCTCCGGGCTACACATGGTAGCCAGGGGTAGAGGGATGTTAAATTTGCCAGGGCACAAGCCCCTCTGAGCACGCGACCGATGTATGACGTCGGTCGCGAATGCACAGAAGGGGACTTCAGGTCCCAGAAGACCGTGACATTGCGGAGGACCGGGGTGAGTATTTTCACCTCCCCTCCTGGATCAAATCAACGAGGGGAGGTGAAACTTTAACTTTAACCTTCAGTAGCTGGGAACCAGGCGATTTTAAATGTCCCACATCAGTCTCCTCTTCTCCAATTTTCCTTTGGCGCACATGCCAGATCATCGCGGCAAATCATGGAGGAGGGAGGTGAGTAGTTTCAGTGACTCTCATGGATGCGATCCATGAGGGGAGCTGAAACTCTAATTTTTTAAACTTTTAGTTACTTTAATGCGATCGGTGCTATCCACTGGATAGCGCCGATCTCATTGCCAGGGAGGGCTCCCTGCGGCCCCCCCATGACAGCTCCATTTTGTCAGCTACCTGGAGCTGTCACGTCCTCAGCTCATGTGGCTTTAATCCAAAGAGGATGCATGTTTTTATGTCCTCTAGGATTAAAGCCCACTTAGCTAGGATGTAAAAAGGCAATGGGGCCATCACTAAGGGGTTAAGGCTATGTCTGCACACACATATCTTTATAAAATCAACGGAATTTGAAAGTTCAAAATTTGGTATTAAGCTGGAAATTTCAAAATGGTATGACCTATAAAGTACAGGAATTACACACTTTAAAGAGAAAGGGCACTCCTAACCTCTACATATTTCCTGGAAGCACACAACTTGCTTATTGAAGCTGTCTTGATGGGCTGTTGACAGCAATGTCAGCCTTCATGTAATTTTGTGACAAACTATTTTTTTTTAATGTGCATTAAATGGAACCTGTCTCGTGTACTTTATGCACTGATGGCAACATAAAATAGTAATGGTCATGCTGATTTCCGTGGTCTGTCCTCATGGCGTAATGTGCAATGGCTTTTAAGAACTTACAGGTTGTTACTGCAGCTCCTGGCAAAGGTTGAGTCACACTTATTCATGGGTTTCTGCTAGCCCTACCCATCCACTCTGATTGAAAGTGTTCTACATATTACACTGCATACTGAGAAAAATGCCAATAATGGAGTGTGTGTGGGGCTAGCAGCATCTCATGAATTAACTGGACTCAACTCTTGCACAGAGCTGTAGGTATAACCTGTAAGTTCTTAAAAACCACTGCACATTTCCACATACGTTACAGACCACTGAAATCAGCATGTCTTTCACTACTTGATAATGTCCACAGTGAGGCCAGCATAAGTGACACAACAAGTTACCTTTAACATTCATTTGCAACTTAAACTCACATCAACTTGCTATATCAATTTCAACTTGCTGTATCTCAGGCTGTGTTGCAGATAGAACATTGATCTTGGTCTTGTTTTAAAATGAAGGTTCTTCACTTTAAAACATGATCATAATCAAATACAGCCTGAGATACAAGTTGTAGAAAAAAAGAAAATCCACGCACTAAACCGCTCACCTGAGCTTTACATTCCAACGGCAATTTCAGCATAGATTTAGTTTTCAAGTAATTAACACACAAGGATCCAGCATCACCATAAACTGATTAATATGTCCATCTTTATTCCAAATGTGTTTAAAACATGCATGCAAAGCTGAGAGGAAAGATATTGTTTCTGAAATGCATAGCTTATTTGTCTCCTGATACTATTATTAATCTCATGCATGCTTTTTTACACATGTGGAATAAAGATGGACATCTTAGGGCTCCTGCACACTTGCGTTTTTTTCATGCGTTACAGCTGCCTTTTTTTCACGCAATATTGCTGCTTTTTTTTTTTTCATACGATTGTCAATGGGACTTTCTAATGTTAAAAACGCTTTGCAAGTTGTTGCATTTTTAACATTAGAAAGTCCCATTGACAATCGCGTGAAAAAAAAGCAGTGATATCGTGTGAGAAAAAAGGCAAGCTATAATGCGTGAAACAAACGCAAGTGTGCAGGAGCCCTTAATCAAGCTTATGGCACTGCTGGATCTTTTTATGTTAACAGGTTGTAGAAAGACAGCCATGAGTCATGGTTCAGTGAGAGCTGCAACTCCTACTTCAAACAGCTATATTGCAGACATCTTTTTGTCTTGTTTTAAAATCAAAGTTCTTAGCTTTAAATACAAGATTACAACCAATGCTTTATCTGCAATTCAGCTTTTGATATAGCCATTTGAAGCAATGACATATCTCATACATCCTAGGCTATTGAAGTGCCACTCTGCATAAACCTAGGACATACACACTTGGCAAGGAATTATTTTAATAGAAAGGACTTTTATGGACACAGCAATACCTACATTTTTGTTGCAACGGCTGAGAAAACAGCGGTTAAAGCTTTCAATATTTCTTCTTTTTGTAAAAATTTTTAAAAAAAGTTATTTTATTTAATTTTTCCTTTATTTTTTTAGTCCTATTATGGGACTGAGACTTGCAATAGTCCAATTCCTTGTGCAATATACTGCAATACTTAAGAATTGCAGTAATGTGCTTAGAAGCTGCCATGGAAGCTGAATGGCAATCTAGATCTCATTGCAGGGAGTTTCGATTAGAAGACAGAGGAAGTCAATCTATCTGTCCAGCCATTTAAATGCTGCTGTCAACACTGACAGCAGCATTTAAATGGTTAAATGGCCGGGATGGGAATTACCCCGGATTCTAGCCTTTGTCACCAGGAGCTAGGGTAGGTTTTCAACTGGTGCACAGAAGTGCTACCAGATAATACAAGTGTGTTAAGAGCTTTGTGCCTCCTAATATTTTTGTCGCTCAGAGCCAGGAAAATACTATACTTAGATTGGTTTATGAAACCAGTATGGGTATGTAAGGTCCTAGTCCCTTTAAAGACATTTAAACCAATGTACTACCATGCAAAATACTGGTAAACATACTGCCTCAAAATACTATATTTAATACTGTGATGAGTAAGGATTTGGCGCTCACTAGAAGGATACTGGAGAGTGTAGTAGGTGAGTGGTCTTGATTCCCAGGTGAAGATGAATATTCGTAGGTGCTGTAAACAATCTCATAAGAGAGAGCAGCTAGAGGGAAACTCCGGTCATGGCATGAAGGAGGAAGACATAAATGAAATAAAAGAGAAAAAAACCTCAGCGCTCGCACCGTAGAATAAATGAAAATGGAATGTACTGAAAATACTGAAGTTATGTCACTTACTTCCAGGAGGCGCCTTTAGGGTAGGCGCCTCCTAATCCAAATAGGCGTATCAGAAATGGCACCGATCAACAATGATGAACAGGTTCCACGATTTTAATAAAATAAACTAAAATAATATATAATACACAACGCGTTTCGGCCGCACGGCCTTTTTCAAGTGTACATAATATGAATAAAACTGAACATATATAATGATAAAAGTACCTTGTAATCTTGTGACAAATGAGGGACCCTCATTTGTCACAAGATTACAAGGTACTTTTATCATTATATATGTTCAGTTTTATTCATATTATGTACACTTGAAAAAGGCCGTGCGGCCGAAACGCGTTGTGTATTATATATTATTTTAGTTTATTTTATTAAAATCGTGGAACCTGTTCATCATTGTTGATCGGTGCCATTTCTGATACGCCTATTTGGATTAGGAGGCGCCTACCCTAAAGGCGCCTCCTGGAAGTAAGTGACATAACTTCAGTATTTTCAGTACATTCCATTTTCATTTATTCTACGGTGCGAGCGCTGAGGTTTTTTTCTCTTTTATTTCATTTATATTTAATACTGTATGTGTTAACCAAGAGCAGTTCTCTTTTTATTGTCATTAATAGAAAATATTATTTTTTTATATTTGTTGACTGAAAACATGTACATAGTTAGTCCAGCATTCACATCAGGAGTGGATACAATAGTATTCAGTATATTCAATGCTCTCTAAGGCAAATACATCCGCAACCCCCTCCAGACTTGTCTATAATAAAGAATTTGGTAGATCCTCTACCATTAAAGGGGTTTTCAGGACAAAATATATTGATGCCTTAACCTTGAAATCAATGGAAGCCGAAGTTGGCTATTACACTTCTGGCACTTACGCTTCCAACACCAGAGAGGGACATGCAAGTCAAAGGCGTAACTATAGGGGATGCAGTTGCATCCAGGCGCAGGAGCCTTAGGGGGCCCATAAGGCCTCTCTTCTCCATATAGGGAGCCCAGTACTGTGAATAAAGCATTATAGTTGGGGGCCCTGTTACAGATTTTGCATTGGGGCCCAAGAGCTTCATGTTACGCCTCTGGCAGAAGTATAATAACCAATTCAGCGTTCATTAATTTCAATGGCCGGCGAGCCAGTTAAGACACTTCTGCTTCTGTCTCCTATGACGCACGTCAAGCCTGTTGCACTGACAGTGGGCTGGGCAATCAGTTGACTGACAGATCCCATGTGGCGGGTTCCTGGCGATTAGCTATTCATGACCTATCCTGAGGATAGGTCATCAATAGTTTTGCGAGGAAACTCCCTTTAAAGTATAACGAAACCAAACATTTCTAACATGCTACAGTAACATGTCAGAAGTACTGATTGCAAGTTTGGTTGTTGGGATTCCCACCAATCGCTAAAATACACAGGCAGAAGTATTCAGCAGAGCGCTGTGTGCATTTGGTTGTCTCTGTCCCTTCTTCATAGAAAGTCTAGGAGAGTTCATATAGTGATCACTGTTTTAACAGTCAATCAGATGCAGCGTTTAGTGTTTTAGCGATTGGTGAGAGTCTTAGCACCTGGACCCCCACAGATCAATACTTCTGACATGTCACTAATATGATAATATGTCAAGATTATTTTTTTTTACAGAAAATTATAGCACTGAACAGCAGTATGCTTCCATCAAGATTCAAGAGAATGGAAACAGAACAGACTCCTCAGTAGTGCAGATGAGAGCAGAGTCTAAAATATAAGATGTTATGTGTATGCCTGCCCATATCACTAGTTTCATTAAGAATAGCGAAAATCACTACTTCTATGTAATTTCAGTAGCCTGTAGGCATATATTGTCTGGTGCCAGGAGCAGATAGTATGTAAGGGGGTCACTGCCACCCTAAAAGCAAAGTGATCTTCCCACTCCACCTCCTGAATGCTTAGCGCTCCTGGTGAAGGTACAGGAGCGATAATTGTTGGAACGACTGTCAGGTGCTTAAATGTCTGACAATCATTCTGTATAAAAGGACCTTTAGACTCTGCCCATCATGTAGACCACATTTTAAGTCAAATATGGCTTCAAAGTGATTGTTTTTACAAAAAAATTTAGTACATTGTGGGGCACTTTTCACATCATCATCTGTCGCCCTCCCACTTTCCTTCCCTTCAAGTCCTCCTTTCAGTTACATAAGACTATGAGCACACAGTGCTACAACATTTATAGCATATATGAATTTGGACTGTTTAGTACTCATATTTAATTGTTTTCCTTTCATATACCTTCCCCATGGCCACCCAAAAAAATACTGTACCTATAGCTAAATCCAGTCCTGCTTCTATTACTGGAATTGCTGCTCAATAACAGAACGTCATTGGGGAATACCCCATATCTGTCTTCTATTCTGTTGAATACCCCATATCTGTCTTCCACCACCACAATCACTATTTAGCAACATCCAGAATTCTTCCTATGGTATAAAACATAGCTATTGCAAGTTAACGGACTGCTGCTTCTTATGAAAGGGCTTGTTCTGGATTACAAAAAACATGGCTGTTTTCTTCAATACGACCCCTGACCTTGGGTTATTTCTGTAGCTTAGGTCCACTTAAGTAAAAGAGGCTGAGTTGCAATACCACAATGAATCGGTAGACAGGTGCAGCCATGTTTTTCTAGCTCAACCCCTTTAAAGGAGGTTCCCCACTTATAGAAAAAAAACTAGCGTAGGGCAGTAAATGATTAAACATTACAAACTACAGTAAATCATATTCTATGCCCCAATGCCCAGTGTTGCAATGCTGCCTCTTTTATCCACGCTGCCAGTCTTTGATTACATTGATCGCAGCTGTGATGTCCCGTATACCCATGTAACTGCTGCAGCAAATCACTGGCCTCAGCTGTGTCAAGCCATATACTGCTGCAGCCAGTGATTGGCTGCAATGGTCGCATGGGTATATGGAAAGTCACTGCTGCGGCTGGTATGATTTAGTTTAAGTCTTGTTTGTCTGCGGCTTGTTTATCCATTTCTTGCCCACTGAAGTTTTTTTTTATAAGTTGGAAAACCTGTGAAGGGAGGAAGTGTTATGATATAAATCTATTTGGGCACAGCTGTACAGTACATAAGCATAAAAGCAGTCTACATTCCACCACAGATAAAAATGCATCTATTTAGCAGAATAAGTAGTGTATGTGTCAGATTTAACAAGTAGCTTCTTTACCTTGTCATATTTCATAAGGGAATGCGCCAAACGCTTTGAAATAGTTACAGAAACTCAACTGTGATTGAAATGTTTAATTTATCATAAACTCGGGGGACGGTTCATTTATGTGCACCATACTCTAGTCACTATTCAAGTTAATGACAAACAGATAAGGATTTTACATCCAGCACTGGAGATTAATTAACTCCGGGGAACATTTTCTTGTTGTATATATCACCCCTAGAAAATCCCTTTAACTCATTCATGTGTTGATAAGAACAGAAGGCATATTGTGTTCCTGCGCTCACTAACTGCGCCTGGGAACTATCTGCTCAGATTAATACTCTGTCACAAATCAAGTCATTGTTTTCTGCCCCAAATGGCTCATGCACACCAAACTGTCACCGGTAATGAATAAGAAATAAACTTGCAAAACTGCTGCTTGTCCCTGGATAATGCTAACAAGTAAGTCAATTGAGAGCACCTTTTAGAGGCGCCTAGAATAGCAATGAAGGAGTCTGTCGTGTTTGGCACATATGAGAGATGCTAAACAGTTAATACCAGGCTATTAGTCACTATATTAATATCTCCCACTATGAAGCATAAGGAGATGGTAGCAAAATCCAATACTAGCTGCCACAACACCATGCTGATTTTCATTAAATTTGTTCAAAGGGGACCCAGCATGGAATTATTAAACTACTTTCATAGGCAGATGACTAAAAAGGCTTGTCTATTTATAGAGATCACACTCAATTTTTATTTTCATACACACATGGGCGGCTGCCAGGTTTAAAAAATCCGACAACGCTTCCCCAATTTCTAAGCGCTGATAAACATAAAACATGGACAGCAACAAAATGCCTAGTGTGCAGAATAAAAGGGGAAAATAATATATATTTTTTAATCAAAGAATAGTTTTTCCTTATTTAAATGGCTTTGATGCTCCGATCTTGGATTTGCATTAGCACCGGGAGATCTTGGTATTTAACATTATCATTCTTCTTCTTTTACAAAATTTCCTTCTGCTTGATCACTGAAAAATCATAGAATGGATTTTTAATTAATAACATTTAAAGAAATAATAAGTGAATAAAAGCTGGGGCTTGCCCGTGGTTACACAGCAGTGTTAGATGACAATTAATGCCAGAGTGCGCCAAAATTAAAATAGTCATTTTCTTCATTGAAGTGTAATTGTTTTGATAGATAATGATTGATGATGCAATTTAATCCACAATAAATTAATAATGATATGCTATACTAATAAATTCAGGAACTCAATACTAATCTGTAGGATATCTTACCAGACAGTAAGATATGGACCTTTTTTTGGTTAAATATCATAGTATTATCAGTGTATTAATTAAAGAGCAGTGTACTATTAAATATGTAGCTCAATACATTGTAAATCGAAGAAAACTTACATGCACTGGTGGAAACTGAAAGTGTTATACGTAGAAGTAATTGGTGGAGAATCATAAATTATGGTAGATATGTACAGAGCCATACCCAGGATAAATGATATCCAATTAGAATCAATCAGGCAAAGCTTATTACTGTTCGGTACAGGTGTCAGTAAAAAGTGTGCCCATCATGAGCATACCATCATGAATCCTTACAGGCATTGAATCTATAATTGTTTGCATATCTTGTTGTGGTATGTATCTCCATGCCTGAATGACCTGCGCAGTCAGTTGTTGTACAGTTTGTTGGAGGTGGTCATGTGACGTAATGCGTCTACTTGTGGCGTCCCAGACATGCTCTATTGCGGATAAATCTGGGGACCATGCAAGCCAATCCATGTCATGACACTGTGCAAGGCATGTCTTGTGACAACTGCAGTATGTGGATGGGCATTATACTGTTGGAAATTAATATTTTGGATCGTGGTGATGAAAGTTATGACAACAGGTTGTACCACTCTGTACTGGTGGGCAGTCATTGTACCTTCAACAACCACCAACTTTATCATAACTGATTGCCTCCAAACCATAACTCCAAAAGTTGGAACTGTGTGGTGCTCTAAAAATCACAGTAGGGTGGGTTTTTCTCCAAAACGCCGGATTTGGTGACAATTATTACTTTGCCCCAAACAGAATTAGAACTCAACACTTAACACAACTATTTTCCATTCATGTATCCAGTCTTTGTGGGCAGTGAAATTGGGCTAACAGAACACACTTCATGAGGGCCAAAAATGCAACTCAGCTTCAAGCAATTGGTTTACAATTGTTCATGGGGTGACTCTGGTTCCAACTACTGCTCGGATCTGTGCTGCAGTCTATCAACAACTGCCATCCACATAATCTGCCGGTCTTCATGTCGCATTGTCCTTTTTCATGGACCTGTACCCCATCTATGGGTACTAGAGCCTTCCTATGTCAACTGAGTAAACTACTCTCTGTACTAACACTGTACTATGGCCAGTTCTTTTGGAGGTTTTTATGATATGATGCCCCTATTTTGACCATGCCAATTATCCAACCTCTCAGACATTTGGGTATATGGAGTTTGTTAGTAAAACAATGAGTTTGTTAGCAAAAAAGTAAAGGATGTAGAAAGGAAATGTAACTGTAGAATCAGACTACACAAGGTTTGTTTATTTATAATAAACAATTAATAATAGCCACAATTTAGACACAAAACACTAGTGTGATAGACATGATAATTAGTCAGTGTAAAATGTCTATTGATTTGTACTAAACTAGATGTATTACGCAGCTGTAGTGACTTTAACTCTTAGAGGCTAATGACTGCATAATTTCATTATAGTAATTGCTGGACAATGGCATGGTGAAAGATGTGTGTTATAATGTTAGCCTAATATATATATATGTTCCACAAGCAGCCTCTGAGAGTTAAAAGTCTTAGTACTACATGTATACCTGTATTCAATACTGAGTGTTTGCCCAGTCCTTTCCTATCCCCCACACAGAAACTTCTCCAACAAAGAGATACCTTCAGTTTCAGTTTTGACCACATGTTGTTAAGACAAAGGCTCCTACTTGAGAGAGGTGGGGAGAGGGGGAGGCGGGAAATTCTATATAACCCAGCAAATAAGAATATATATATGTTACTGATGTAATCTGTTAAACGCCCATAAATGGCAGGTGTTATGTCTTTCAATAAAAGAGACTGTCTGGACGTTCCTGCCCAGAGAGCCATTTTGGACATGAGACTGATAACTTACGTCTAATTTGGTAAGTGTGCGCATACTGGTTTTTTTTACACAATTAGGAAGCTACAGAATACCCTAAAGCCTGCTGGAGAAAACCATATTCCAGCTCAATTGGCGTTCCTGGGTGCGCGAGTGGATCTGTGAAGTCAGAGCCTGGAACGTATAGAGACCGGCAGATAGCACGCAGAACTCAGGGGCCCAAAAATCTACAGAACACGGTAAGATTGCTTTATTTTAATCTACCTGTGTCAAGCTGATTTCCAACTGCTAATCTGCCTGTATCTGATCCAGACTAGACCTTCACTGAAAGGCAGGTAATAACTCTAGTTCTGTCCACCCGATTACCACCATGTTACCTGTCTAGGGGTATTTTGTATGCTGTGGCTGCTGTGTCTGAGACGGTTAAAGATTGTGTGCACAAGACCAAGAGATAAATTCTGTGAGGGTTAATGTGTCAGAAGGGCAGACTTGGCTGTTTAAGCCTGAGGGCGCGCGCCAGAGAGGGACACATATACTCCTAGGTAACTAGTGAGGTCAGGAAAATTTATGATACGCATATGCACTTGTATGATTGAGCGTGTTATGTGCTCTCATATGTGAAAGGATACGCAGGGTTTAAAAAAGGTGTATTTACCTGTATGATTGAGCGTGTTATGTTCTCATATGTGAAAATGTATACGCTGAAAGTATAGCTTCCAGAGCTCTTGGGTCATTGAATATAATCATTAGGCTTTGTGTGTAGTCAGAGGTAGAATGTGCAGTGTTTATTATTGGGGGAGGGTAGAGTGGGCTGAAGATAAGCTACTGAAAGCATTTCCCAGTTAACCCGTTTGTTCTCTTTGCCTATAGTGTTAATGTGCATTGTGATTTACGAGGTATATAAGAAGAGATGGGTGGAATTTGGTAAAGGAGTTTTACTGTGTTCAGAAATTTCAAATAGGATAGAATACGGGATCAGTGCAGGATGTTTTGGAATATGCAAAACATGTAGAAATGTTTTACAAGAAAAGCATCAGGAAAAGTTGCAGAAAGAAATGTCGGGTTATGGACAGATAAGCAGAAAGAAAGGTGTATTAGATTGCTAGGAGAAGGTATAATGTAGGAAAGAGATTCAAGATGAGAAAGTGTAGTGGGGGGATGTGTATTGCCTGTATTGTGCCTTTGTGTTGACTACAGCCCCTCCCTATAATGGCGGCCACATTTGCAATGCTCAAAACCCCACATAGTGTGCCTCTGCAGCGAGTGTGGTGAGCTCTGCCCCCACCCTGAAATTACTTCCCCCCATGTGCTCACTTTCAGGGTGTGTAATGTTACTTCCGGCCATTCCAATCCGGGATAGGACTAAGCCCCGCCCCATCCTCCTCCAGCAGCCATCTTGCCTCACCTGGGAAACTTGTAGCCCCGCCCCTTTCTGCCTCTGGTGGCCATTTTGCTGCACTTGGGAGGCCTACATTCCTCAATGCCACTGTATCCAGTGCTAACATCATGATTGTCTGATGTAAGGTTTTGTTTGACCAGACTTTGTTACACTCCAAAATGTGGCCACCTTGGATGTGTGATAAGTTCAGGGAAAGAAACCTTTGTGAAGATGCAGCTTGGGATATAGTAGATGACTAAGCTGGTTTATAGTGTATGGAAGATTGGAGTTGATGCATGGGGGACAGAGGCCAGGGACCCATGAAAGGGGACGCCTTCTCATGGTGTGTTCCCAGGGGCTCTGTTTTCCACTGCCTGCTTCTCCAATGGATGCTCAGACAGATGATGTTAAGGAAGGCTCCTACAGATGGAATAATTTCCCTATAGTCACCCAGCAAACTTTTTCACCAATTTGATGAAGTAATTTTACTTGTTATGTGAGAAAGAGGGACTGAATTGCTCAGAGTAGGATGTCAATTTATCCGTATTCTTTAGTTTTTTCCTTAAGTCTTTTGTATATTCTAGTGTCAATCTACACTGAAGCTATAATTATATTCCGGCAGGAGAGTGAAAGTTAAACATTGACGTTCCTTGAAATACTATTACACTGGGTGATTGTAAATTTTGCTTGTGTTGCGCCCCCTTGTGTTAAAAAATGCTAACTGCGACATGAAAAAAAAAAATCTAAAGGAGATTTTCGCTCAGACTTCGCTGCATACAATGTCACCATGACCTACAAGTCACAGAGACGGAAAAAGTCTATAGACTAAATTATTTGGCCCTTGTCACAGTTATAGACTAAAATGTATATACTTTAATGGAAAATTAAACTTAAAAACATGAATGGGCTCACACACATGCGTATCGCATGGACGAACAAAACAACCACACAAAAACACAAAGGTCGCCTCTTCCTTATCTCAGGAAACTTATGGAGGCTAGAAAAATCAGTATTGATAAAGGACTCCTAATGTTATGTCCTCTATTTTTTATTTATATCACATAGGAGGTAGGAGGAAGGCTCTATCTGCTGTAGGGCGCCTGTAAGTATAATGCCCCCCGCAGAATATTTTAGGTAGGGAACCTCTTCCTAACAAAAATTCGCCCCTCTGTGATTACAATATAGCGCTTAGCGCATGACGAGATGGTTCAAATAGGAGAAACTCCAAGAGAACTAGACCCTTATGCGCAAGAATTACGGCGCAGACCAGGGTTATTCAATTGCAGTATGCTCGACTCTGCTCAACGCGTTTCCCCACACGAATGTGGTTCATCAGGAGCACATATATTTTGAAGAAAGAATAATAAATCAGGATGATAACTGATTCTGCTTTTTGTTGTTTTTTCGTGATGAATAGATATTTTAAAATATTAGAAGAGGGTGGCTTGGGAAAGCGCAATTTATGTGCTCGATCATATATCGACTGGATCACAGCATCTGATTTATTCAGGACAATTTCGAGCACTAAATCGCCATGGCGTGTCTCTATAGCCAGGTTCTTGGGAAATCCACACAATGGATAGCTATAGTGAAAAATAACAGTACAGCTAGGGCTGAATGCGATTCACCACAAAAGCCCACAAGTAGATCTTGCCCAGAACTAGGTATTGATTGCCGCAGGCAAAAGAAGCTGTTGCAGAGATAAATGCAACAGCCCCAAAAAGGCTAATAAGCCCTAGAGATTTTTTTGACCCTTATTTGGTGTATTAGCTGCAGATGATGCAGCCAATTTCAGGAGTCAGCAGCTCATGAACAGCAAATAGTTGTTGCAGAGGTAAATGCAACAGCCCCAAACAGGCTAATAAGCCCTAGAGATTTTTTTGATCCTTATTTGGTGTATTAGCTGCAGATGATGCAGCCAATTTCAAGAGTCAGCAGCTCATGAACAGCAAATAGTTCTATCATAAAACCCAGTGAGGGTATTAGAGGAGCTATCTAATAGAGCCTGCAAATAGATGTCAGATATCTAATTCGCCAAAGTATCCCTAAAAGCACCCAAGAATAGAAAAACAAATAAATAAAAGGATAAAGCCTGTGGCTGTGATGGTGAGCCACAGGAGTAATGCTGGATTGACTGGAAGTGTGCCCATATATAGTATCTTACTGGAACGCCCCAAGGGAGGGGATTGTAATATGGCCCAATCACTGTTGTCCAGAAAGGACAGGGGCCGGACTATCATAATTATACTATGTAACTCGATCGTAGTGCAACTAGAAGGATGCTGACTCACATCATCACGCCGGTCATGTGATCGCTAGGTAGATCACATGAATGGGAACAAAGTCCCATTGCTAGTAAGGGCAAAGGAGCAGTTCTGGCAGCTGTGAATGCAGATGACAGAAACAGAAGAGGATAAATAGCAGCAATAAACTTTGCACTTTAATTGTATAGTTTAATAAAGATATTGATGTTGTATATTGTCAGATTTAGAATATAAAGAGCAATATGTAATTTACAATAGATCTTGATATTTTATATTAGCAATTAGATAGACATAATCCAGTAAGACATACTAATAATGATGAAATTGATATTTGATAATCAGACAAAATGAATGATTCCCATAATAGGGTGTTAAGAGGCCGAGCGAAGGACAGGGGCGGTTTGTCAGAATCTCAGATATATAAGTAACATCGAGGAGAGTATATCAGATGATTTTTCATTATAAGAAGCAGTTAAAGCATAGGCTTTCGTTCAAGCCAGAAGGGCTGAGGCTATTCATACGAAAGATCCAAGATGCTTCTTTCTGCAAAAGGCGTTGATCTACATTTCCTCGTCTACCGTGTGTGCGCAAAAGCTCAATGCCTTGAAATTTTACGGACTGTGCATCCCCATTGTGTGCCAGCCAAATGTGATCCGCAAGAGGTGTGGATTCGTGTCTTTGGATGTTACCAACATGACCCAGAATCCTACGGCGAAATTCCTGGATTGTCTTTCCAATGTAGTTTTTCGGGCACGGACACGTAGCCATGTATATGATATTTCTGGTCTTGCAATTGATAAAGTCATGGCAGTTGTACGTGCGATTAGAGACAGCACAGGTAAAGGAACTTGACTTGTGGATAAATGGACAGGCAGCACAAGAGTGACACGGGAAAGATCCTCGTGGTCGATTTGACCCTAACCAGGTCACTTTGGAATCATCAGGTGATAAATGGCTTTTGACGAGGTGGTCTTTTAAATTATGACCACGTCTGTATGTTATACACGGTTTAGGGGAAATGTAGTCTCTGATATCATGGTCATTCTTCAGAATGTCCCAATAGTGAGATAATATCTCGCGTATCTGGAAGCAAGCGGTATCATAGGTACCTATCACTCTAGAAGAGTGATCGGTAGAGCGTATTCGTGGTGTTAGTAGTTTGGTACGCTGTTGTTGAGACGCATAGTGGTAAGCCTGCAAAATTGTTTCTTCGGGGTACCCTCTTAAACTAAAGCGTTGCATCAGTTTTTGGCTCTCTTGATGGAATGCAGTTTCGTCGGAACAATTCCGTCGTAAACGAAGGAATTGCCCCTTCGGAATACCACGTTTTAAAGGGAGGGGATGGTGACTCTGCCACCCCAATAGACTATTGGTAGCAGTCTTTTTCCTATACAAGGTAGATGAGATGGTACCATCCTCATTTTTGGAGATCTGAATGTCCAAGAAGGGTAATGTAGTAGAGTTAGTCTCACTGGTTACGCGTAGATTAAGGGTGTTGGTGTTTAATACGTCGACAAAAGAATCGAAGGAGGTGGATGTACCTTTCCATAGAATGAAGATATCATCTATGTATCGTAACCAGAGTACGATGTTGTCTGACCATTGTGAGTTATTGTAGATGACCTTTTCCTCCCACCAGCCCAGGTACAGATTAGCATAGGATGGGGCACATGGCGTCCCCATCGCTGTACCCCTGAGCTGGTGGAAGTACTCGGAGTCAAACACAAAATAGTTGTGTTTAAGAATAAACTCTAGTAGGTCAATGACACACTGATTGTGACTCTCAAAATGTACACCTCTTTGCTGGAGAAAAAAAGATACTGCCGTCAGGCCACCTTCGTGGGGGATAGAGCTGTATAGTGCTTCAATATCCAATGATGCTAATATGACATCTGGTTCAATAGTGATGCCCTCAAGGATCCTCAAAATGTCCATTGTGTCTCTGACATATGACCTTAACGATAACACATAGGGACGTAAGATCTTATCAACGTATAAACTGATGTTCTGGGTAAGATTATTTACCCCAGAGACAATAGGACGTCCCTTGATGGGATTCGTACCTTTATGTACCTTCGGTAATGCGTAAAATGTAGCAATAGTGGGGGACGAAGAGTACATAAAGCGATATTCGTTAACGTCAATATTGCCACTGGTCAGTTTTTGTTGCAACAAGTTACGTAGCTGCATCAGAAACAGATTAGTAGGATCACTCGAAAGGGTGCTATATGTAGCAGAGTCATTCAAAAGTCGACGACACATGTCCACGTATTGTGCTCTATTAAGTACTACCACATTACCCCCTTTATCCGCTTGCTTTATAATGATCTTAGGGTTTTTTTCCAGAGTTTTTAACGCCTTGATTTCTCCTTGAGTCAGATTAGAGTTTGGTTTATGATTGGTAGTTAGAGTTTTCAGATAATTTTTCACCAATTTCTCGAATATATCGATTTCGGGACTATGAAGAGATGGAGGATTACTTTTGCTAGATGGTTTAAGATCCGTAAAAGGACCAGAACCCAAAGTTCTAGAGTTTGACCATGACCTACAAAGTGCTTGTTTTTGTGCCTCTTGGTCTCCTTTTTCAACGTTGTACTAGTTTGAACGCGATTACTCTTTTCCATTGAGTATTCCGGTTCAAAAGTGGGGGAGGCATAGGTGATCTGGGTCATAGATGATCTAGGTGTTGTAGATCAGCTATTGGATTTTTAAAAAATAAATAAATAAATGAAATAAGATAAAAAGGAAATAAATGATTTTGTGCTACAAGACTCTGAGCCATGTGAAATAGAACATCAACACGATTATTTAGTACTAATACAGTAAGAAACTGCAGGTATGCAAACAGTTACCGGAACCTCTGTTGATGATGCATATGTTGAGCTTTTTGCAGATGGTACCAGGGTGAGGATTGATGACTCCACATCGGATATGCAGTGGTCACACAACAAGATGTCCTAGAAGCAGAAGCTCTGCCTCCGCATGTCTCAGCACAAGAAGCGGAACTGAAGGCCCTCACTGAGGCGAGTAGAGTGGCGAAAGGTAAGACGGCAACCCTTTACACTGACTCCTGGTATGCATTTGGCATAGCTCATGATTACGGTCCAATATGGAAGGCCAGATAGTTTTTTACTTTAGCAGGACAACCAATTGAGAATGGTGCAGCGGTGCAGAGTCTCATGGAGGCCCTACTACTACTTCTACCTGACAAAGTTGAGAGCTCGCACCGAGTCCTACACTGGAGAAGCGAGAGACGACACCCTCGCTAACAGCACAGCAAAGGCAGCGGCCCTCAAGCCGTGGAAGAAAGAAGAAAGATACTGACAGCATGAGTCAATGGTAAAAACTTTGGACATTGACAAAATTTGGACTTTGATATGCTAAAGACTTAACAGTTACAAGCCAGCAAGGAAGGAAAGAATAAATGGACTAATATGGGAGCAGCAGAAACAGGACAGTGTATGGTGAACAGTCAACAGCACTTGCCCACCACAGTTCCTGTATCCCATGATGGCCCAGCTGATGGACGGAAAGACCCACCTAGTAAAGCAGCAATGACGATGACGCTTGAAAGAGGACGGGCGACTTCTGGGTTCTCTGTAGCTGCTGCATCATTTATCCAGTTTAGCATGATCTATGCCATGGGTGAGACAGGGCAGAAGTAAATTTGCCACATCACACTTGCCGGGACCACTCTACCCATTTCAGGGATTGCAAATCGACTACGTTCAGCTCCCACTTGTTGGGAAGTATGAATATGTGCTTGTTGTTGTTGATGTCTTTGCAGGTTGGAGGCCGACCCTGTTACCAAGGCAAACAAGTAGGTAACCGCAAAGAAGCTTATGAACAAGATAAACTGTGAATATGGGGTACCAGAAGTGGTTCAGGGTCAGACAGAGGTACAAACTTCGCAGGTGAATGTAACATGTCATGTCTGCTCTGGGTGTATCCCAGGCCTTTTACATACTCTACCACCTTTAGAGTAGTGGAAAGGTGGAGAGACTTAGTGGCACGCTAAAAAGTAAGATACTTAAAAATGATGCCACTTTGAAAAGACTGTCATCCGATAGCCCTATTCAGTGTTAGATATGAACCCAGGGGGGATCATGCATTATCTCCCTACGAGATTGTTTGGGCTAGCCCCAAAGCTAGGTTGCTACTATCCTCAGTAGTTACAATTACAATCTGATGTGTTGACTAAGTATGTGATATCCGTTGTTAAAGCACTAACCAAAGCCTATGCACAGGTGTTCTCTTTCAGACTCAGAGGCAGACACTGGGACACATATCTTGCGGCCTGGGGATTGGGTGTGTGTCAAGAAGTTCCCCAGGTAGCACCCTCTTGAGCCCCGATTTGATGGTCCCTACCAGGTGCTTCTGACTACTGCCACAGCTGTGAAACTAGCCGAAAGACTTACATGGATCCATGCTTCATACTGTAAGAAAGCCTCAGATCCGGGAGACCAGTCTTAGTTGTGCCAAAGACATTACTCTGGTTAGGGCTAGTGAGAGAGGAGGGTGGCAACTGGAATCCTTAGTCGGAAGAATATGAGGGTATGGTTACCTTCTGGTATAACTCGTTCAATGCTCAAGTAGCCGCATATTCCTTCGACTATTGTACTGTGATCCCGTGTCTAGGCGCAAGATCCCACCGCAGGCCAGATTTAGCCCAGTCCAGCTGGTTATATGACTTATATACCCGGGGAATATATTATGTTTGCACCACTGATAATGTCTGGGGAGAAGACTGCCGTTATTGGGGATTAGTGGGATGGAACGCAGGAACAGACTGGTCCTATAAACCGCGAAGTGCCTTAAATAAGAAAGATAAGAGCGGGAAATCCCTAATTAGTCATATAACCCTCCTTGAGAATAATAAGGACAGCAGGTATTGGAAGGCTGAACTTAGTATGTTGCTTGGTTTTAATGCGGTTTTTACACTAACCATGGGACATCCAAGCCCGGGGGACGGGGGGGGGGGGACTTACAGTTTGGGGACATACTGGTACGCGAGGACAGATCCCTTAGGGAAGTTTAAAATAAGGGATATGGTAGATGCACCCGAATGGAAGCCTTCACTTAGTCCCGTGCCCATAATTAACCCCCTCCGCCGTAAGATAAAGACCTTGACGAACATGATGATCATAGCCGACCCTACCTTTGAGGACATCTTGACAGTAGCGACTGGCTACTCTGACCAGAATCTCTGGTTGGAGTTGATGAGGTACAACGCTAACAGGAGCAACAAGTCTAACTGTTACGTGTGCGGTAGTGCCTGACCACACTCGGGGATGGTCCCCCTAAATCTCCCTGTAGATGCTGAAGAGTGGTTTCTTAGTCTCTTCACGAGCACTTCCACCAATTACACTGTTTGTGAGAAGTGGAAAAAGGAATACTCTATAACTACTTAAGTGTTTTGCCCTGGAGAGAGAGTGTTACTGACTACCCTGGAAACTACACCTGCCAGGCAAATGGGCAGGGTGGAGGGAGATTTTTGGGGAACTCATTAACGGGTATTGCTCCTCCTACGGTACGATAGGAGGGGAATGGATGCAGAATCAGGTCCAGTCCTTAGGAGACATTTACTGGCTTTGTGGAGACATGAGGTTGAGGACCCGTCTGGAAGGTAATTGGACAGGGGAGTGTGCCTTAGCAAAAGCCCTTATGCCCCTCCACATCCTGCCAGATAACTTTGAGGATAATGAGGTTACCCCCAATAGTTACTTTATCTCGATCCAACTCTGTCTGTGTTTTGTGGTTATCCTGTCATGTTGGTCTATCCTTGTTTTCCGCATAGGTACGGCGGTTCCTTCCAGTCTTGTCACTAGGTAGTGTAGGGTCAGTGTCGGCGGCCTGGATGTGTCCACCTTCGGGGCTATCTCCAGGAGGGACATTGGTGTGGGTGAAGATTAGGGAGTCCCACGCCGTGCGTACCTGTGCACACTACTAGTATTGTAACATTATACTAGAGCGAGAAGAGAGACTCCTGGTGGTAGTTTTGATCTACACGTGTATATTGACGTCATAGGACAGCCAAGGGGGGTACCTGACGAGTTTTAAAAAATTAGAGACCAAGTTAAAGCTAGATTCGAGTCCATTTTCCTGATCATTATGGTAAATAAAATGTTGACTGGATTAATTATGTTTATTATAATTAGCAGTGGTTTATAAATTATACTAAAGATGCCTTGTAGGGAATAGTCGACCAATAGGACCTACCACGACTATGACTTTTCAAAATAGAATGGCCTTAGATATGATTTTAGCTAAAAAGGGGAGTGTCTGTAAGATGATAGGGGAGACTTGTTGTACCTACATCCCAGACAACACGTGACCCGCAGGTAAAGACGCAGTTGCCATTAAAAAAAACTGACCGCACTAACTAAAAAGAGCTAATCTTCGGGACCAGTACTCGCCATGGATGAGCGGGTGGTAAAGGATCCTGGCACAGATGGGCATCGCTGTTGTATGTGCACTGATTATCTTTTCCGTTCTAGTCTGCTGTGTTATCCCGTGTCAGAGAGACCTGTGAAACTGATGCTGGAGAGAACTGTGAAAATTTGACGGGAAGAGTTAGAGGATAGACATTTTAAGGGGGGATTGTGATAGACATGATAATTAGTCAGTGTAAAATGTCTATTGATTTGTACTAAACTAGATGTATTACGCAGCTGTAGTGACTTTAACTCTTAGAGGCTAATGACTGCATAATTTCATTATAGTAATTGCTGGACAATGGCATGGTGAAAGATGTGTGTTATAATGTTAGCCTAATATATATATATGTTCCACAAGCAGCCTCTGAGAGTTAAAAGTCTTAGTACTACATGTATACCTGTATTCAATACTGAGTGTTTCCCCAGTCCTTTCCCATCCCCCACACAGAAACTTCTCCAACAAAGAGATACTTTCAGTTTCAGTTTTGACCACATGTTGTTAAGACAAAGGCTCCTACTTGAGAGAGGCGGGGAGAGGGGGAGGCGGGGAATTCTATATAACCCAGCAAATAAGAATATATATATGTTACTGATGTAATCTGTTAAACGCCCATAAAGGGCAGGTGTTATGTCTTTCAATAAAAGAGGCTGTCTGGACGTTCCTGCCCAGAGAGCCATTTTGGACATGAGACTGATAACTTACGTCTAATTTGGTCAGTGTGCGCATACTGTTTTTTTTACACAATTAGGAAGCTACAGAATACCCTAAAGCCTGCTGGAGAAAACCATATTCCAGCTCACTAGGACAATTTTTAATCAAAAGCGATTTGCAAATTAACTTCAAATTTTTATACATTCATAAGTGCTAATTTCTGCCATTTCTTGTCACACAAGCCAGTAGTCCACCATCAGGGCTACAGGCTGCATCACACCTCTTTATTATTTTTATCTTTATCTATCTAGAGCAGTGTTTCCCAACTCCGGTCCTCAAGGCACCTCAACAGGTCATGTTTTCAGGATTTCCTCAGTATTGCACAGGTGATGTAATTATTGTTGGTGCCTCAGACATTGCCACAGGTGTTCTTACTAATGGATATCCTGAAAACATGACCTATTGAGGTGCCTTGAGGACCGGAGTTGGGAAACACTGATCTAGAGACTCATAGGCAGGGCGATTGAGCCACCTCATCTTTAATAGCTGGAGAGACTCTGACTAAGAACCTAGGCAGGTATCCTTAGCTCTGTTGAGTATCACAAATTGCTGTGCAAAGCAGTCTAGCCAAAGCTCTTTCTTTAGAATATCTACAATGCTCACCTAGGGAACCGTTATGTCCCAAACCAGTCTAAAATTCTCTATTACTAAATAGCCTTTATAGGACCACTTCAGCTGGGAGCTTAAAAACTGATAGGAAGACCCTGGTGGGGAAAAAAGTGATTTAAACTCTACAGCCTCCCCCCCCCCCCCATTTTACCATATCTAGAGATCACTCTAAGAGTCTAGCTACCAATATCTACAATCTGATTCTAGTAGAAATACCCTGTAGGCTTAAGTCAGTAAAAGGTTTTTCCAGCTGCTGCCTATTGAGATCTAGCACCGATTATTTTCATAGGAGCTGGATCTAGATATGCATATACTCTAAATCTAATTTCTCCCAAATGTGGGGAGTATTCACAGTCTCTTGCTCTATCTAGTGAAGGTTCTGAGGATTCCTGATGAACTGTTAAATACAGGGAAACGCATTGAACCAAGAACCAAATCGGTTGCATTATCGAACTAAAAAACTGCATAAAAGAACCTAGCACCAATCAATTTTATATCAAGGATCATGTTGTAGATCTTTTGATGTGAATGAATGAGGTTACCCTGACTGCTTCAGCCAATTCCCTTCCATTAAACTGACCTAAATTATTGATGGACCTACCACCTAATCTCAAACCCTCATCCCTTTGACCAGCGTTATCATTACCATTCAGATAGCGCTTAGTCAATAGAATTTTGGGACCTAAAAATGTTCAAGGATTCCTTATACCTGGAATACCGAGACAACATCCTACTATAGCTGGTTGACTATACGTGTGTTGTTTGTACGTCTAGACACCCACGCACATACTCCCGAGTATCTCTATTTTGCGAGTGGGACTCCAGAGTCTCTATATGTGTGTATGGTTTTAGCCCCAATTTGAATCTTTCCAAATAAAATTTAGTTTTAATTGCGTCTATACTGTGAAGGCTACTTAGCCGTAGAAATAGACCTCTTTTCTGCCTCAGTGAAAATAAATACATTCATAAGTGCTAATCTCTGTCATTTATTTTAATTGGTGATTTGTTGGGGTACATTTACTTGCATATTACACACAAGATAAATGATGTAGAAATATAGCATATGAGAATATAAGTGGAATAACACACAGCGATGGACATGTTGTAACCCCTAATAGCTTCTGTTATACCACAAGTAGTACATGTTTAAATGCAAAATCAACTAATATTAAAACACAATAACACAGCATTTATGGCTAATTGGCGTCAACACTTTCCTATACATTTAGCGCTAGAAATATTTTGCTGGCAAAGCTGGAGATATAATAATTCACTCAACACATGATCCATAATGTTTCTTGTAAAATCAATGATAAATTTATGGAAGTCATTGTTTGATCACTGGAGCTGCTGTTTACACCACCTGGCAAAATGAAATGGCACAATGAGCAAGGTAAATTGCCCCATTTGCAGATATGTTCTTTTCATAGCTCCAAATGTAATACTGCATTGGGCAACTAATGGCTGTAGGAAGCACTACCTAAATCATTTGCAGAAGCAAACGTGACACACAGCCTATATGAGCATGCCATGAAGCCTTTGTGTGCCAGCTGGAAGACAGAGTTAGCTGCATTCACAATGACTTGAATAAGAAGCTAGTAATTTCACAATACAGCAAGCAAAAGGCAAGTGGACAAAGTAACCTAAATTGATGTTAGTCTATGCTGCTCTTTATATGTTCCCTAATGTATGGCATGTAATAGAAAAGGAAAATGGATTATGAAATATTCTTCAATTGGCAGGAAAGCATGTGGGTATAATTTAAGGAATATCTGCTCTCAGCATTTACCTGATCCACAGGCAGGAAAATATATGGTGTATTCAGAAGAATGATGCTTTAGTGCAGACTTTTTGCAAAACAAGTACAAAGCTCTTAGTGATAGGCAGGCAGATAATCATACAGTGAATAGTTGCAGACCCACAAGCCCATTGTTCACTTCTCATTGACCACCATGTATCTGGAATGTAAATGTACTTAAAGGGGTTGTCCCGCGGCAGCAAGTGGGTCTATACACTTCTGTATGGCCATATTAATGCACTTTGTAATGTACATTGTGCATTAATTATGAGCCATACAGAAGTTATAAAAAGTTTTTTACTTACCTACTCCGTTGCTGGCGTCCTCGTCTCCATGGTGCCGACTAATTTTCGCCCTCTGATGGCCAAATTAGCCGCGCTTGCGCAGTCCGGGTCTTCTGCCTTCTTCAATGGGGCTCCGTGTAGCTCCGTGTAGCTCCGCCCCGTCACGTGCCGATTCCAGCCAATCAGGAGGCTGGAATCGGCAATGGACCGCACAGAAGAGCTGCGGTCCACGGAGGAAGAGGATTCCGGCGGCCATCTTCACAGGTAAGTATAGAAGTCACCGGAGCGCGGGGATTAAGGTAAGCGCTCCGGTAAGCTTTCTGTACGTCCCTGCATCGTGGTTGTCTCGCGCCGAACGGGGGGGGGGGTTGAAAAAAAAAAAAAACCGTTTCGGCGCGGGACAACCCCTTTAATGCTTGTCCAGGAGAGTGTTTTGTGAGGTTTTAGAAACTACTCGAAATCTTGCTTAAAACGTATATTGTGTCTATATAACTAATCTGAAATAAATAACGTATATGGTACATACTCTTCAACTTATGCCTATGGATTAAAAATAAAACAACTACTATATAAGCAAGTGTTTCTTAGTAGATGGCAAATAACAAATGATTTATGGGTCCAAGTTCCAGGAGAGAGGCCAATTTGTCTTGTATGTTCCCTCTTAGCTTGCGTTTGTCGTGTCTTCAGAGGTGTAGTACCAAGTTCTAAAATAGTCAATCAAGAAACAAGTATTTTGAAGTAATAACACATTTTCCCTCCAACTATAAAACCTGTATGTGCTCCTCTCCTCTTCCGAACAACATTGCTCTTTGTAATGCCGCAGTTAACGCTATAGAGCTGTTTTTCCTACTCCATGGGGACAGGAAGTAGTAATTATTGTCAGCCATTTTGAAAGGTAAAGACAACTGCCATTAGTGACTCGGTCATTAAATATGTATATACGCCAATCCACACTCCACACTCTCCCCTTTTTGTATCTCATTTTACTCTATGTATGTCTATCTCTTATACGCTGTTATATGAACACCTCCATAAACACCCCAACACACTCATGGGAGCTAGCAATGCAAGCATCTTTTACAGTTACTGTGAATGTAAGTGTAAGAAAACAGCTGGAAAATGTGGTAAGGTATGTAATTTTATATAAAATATATAGGGCCTTTTGCATAAAAACCAGTATAGATGTCAGTGAGACCACATTACTAAATTATCAGTATTTTCATTTCAAACTTGTAGAAAAGCCAAAGCTGTAATCTGATCTGTTGCTATTAGTGACACGGCCGCTTTTTGTCTGCACTAGGTTTTATAAATGAAGACCATAGGGGGACATTCACAAATGCTTTTACGCTAGAATTCAAAAGAAAAAAAGTTGAACATTTTTGCACAAGTCTGAATTGCACAAAAATATGTACATTTTTATATTTTTCATGCTGATCTCGCCTCTCTTACGAAAAGTGGGCATGGCTTGTTTATGGCCATGTAAGTATAATTTTTGCTAGAAACTGGCATAAATTAATCCAGAAATCTTCGCCAGGTCGGACCTGGTAGAATTTTCTGAGACGGCTCATGGAGGTGTTGGGATAAATGTCCCCCATAGTGTTTCATAATGCCCCCTGATGTGCAGCTCTAGAATATGATGAGTAAACAGCTAGTAATACTTTTTAAACTTTTCGTTAAATATGATGAACTGCCAAACTCAGCTAGTTTACCGTGACATCCAGAGTACCTCCTCAGAACATTGCCCATAAGAGACATTCTTTATTAACTGTTCCTGCACAACTTAGTCATAGGGAAAGACTGTTTATTTGTACTCAAGACCCTATGTAGTCAAGTAATTACACACCAACTCAGTGGCAGGTGATAAAACACTATTCTATTATATTCTTATATACTGTGAAAAATGCAGAAAACTGATTCTTTAAAGAAATAAAAAAATTTCCACAAGCCACAAGTTTCAAACTTCCATATCTCAATGATTTGTCTGATAATGTTTGCAGTCATCTTTTCGAGATATAACATTGATGGTCAATGGAGTAATACAAAACTATTTTGGTGATCTAGTCCTTTAAGGCCCAAAAACTCATCTTTTTAGGGAGGCCTATAATATTTACTAATCTAAAGTCTTCTCCATCTACCCTGCCTCTACACTCCCCCTTGGAAAGCTGACCCCCTTCTTCCCATTGCATCCCCCCCCCCACACACACACACACACACACACACACAACTCTTATCTGTTTATATAAAAATACAGCTAGTGATCAACTCACACAGTATGTATGCATATATGTATAATACCCTATGTGTATACTTCCCTATAGTCTGTAAGGTCTTGCAAGCAGGGCCCTCACTGCTATTGTATGAGCTTTGCATCAGTTTAATACTGAATGTTATAATTTATTTTGTGTATGTTTCCTTCACTTTCTAAAAAGCTGTGGAATATGTTGGGGCTATATAAATAAAGATTGTTATAATAACTCTCTAAGTCCCAATGTACACAGGCAGATTTTAATTATACATCCGCAGCTCTAGGCGCCCATAGGGATTCATTAGCATCCGCAAAACAATTTTAAACTTGCGGATGTGATTTTTTCCTGGAGTACGAATCGCACGCACAGGAATAAATCATAGCATGCTCCATTTTTCTGCGGATCCAGCAAGACAGTTTCTATTGAAGTTAATGGAAGTCGTCTGATCAGCAGGAAAGCAGGAGATTTAAAAAAAAAAAAAAAAATTGCATTGCGCATGTGTCCGGCACATAGCCGGCGTGTCAGGACACATCCATCATGCTAAAAAAAAGAAGATCCGTCCGGCACAGAGGGGACCCACACTGGATCTGGACAGGTAAGAAAATGTATATTGCTGTCCATGTCTGCAGGCACGGCGGAATTCTCGACCCCCTACAGTCTGACTTGCGCCCACCACACTCTATATAAACCGACACAAAGGTGTCAAACGTCTTCCTGACAGCTAAATTGAGGGGTGAATACTCCCTACTGATCCTCCTCGACCTCTCCGCAGCATTTTACATTGCTGACCACAAACACCTCCTCAGTGTTTTTGCTCCATCAGCCTGCTAAACTGCTCTCTCCTGGTTCTCCTCTACCTATCTGACTGCTCATTCCTCTTTCCCTTGCTGTTTGGGTACCCCAGGGCTCGGTCCTCAGCCCCCTTCTTTTCTCCATCTACACAGCCCCTATCAGAAAACCATCAGGAGATTTGGCCTCCAATACCACCTCTACACCGATGACACCCAATTATACACCTCTTCCCATGACATCTCTGCACCTTTCCTTCAAAACATCACCGACTGTCTGTCCTCTGTCTGTAACACTATGTCCTCTCTCTACCTAAAACTGAATCTCTCAAAAGCTGACTTACTCATGTTTCCGCCCTCTACTGACGAACCTAATCCTGACATCTCCATCTCAGTGTGTGGCACCACCATAACTCACCATAACTCACAGACAGCACACCCGCTGTCTTGGGGTTATATTCGACTCTGATCTCTCATTAATCCCCTACATCCAATCTCTGGCCTGAACGTGTCAGCTGCACCTCAGGAGCATCACAAGAATATGCCCTTTTCTCACTGTGGACACGCTAAAAATGCTCACCATTGGCCTCATCCACTCTCGGCTCAATTATTGCAACTCGCTGCTGATCAGACTCCCCCGCATCAGACTCTTCATTACATCCTGAATGCGGCAGCCAGGCTTATCTTCCTGTCTATCCGCTACTCAGACACCTCTGCCCTGTGCCAGTCATTGCACTGGCTGCCGGTCAAATATAGAATCCAATTCAAACTCACTAACTTCAAACCCACAATTTCTGCATAGCACCGTGCCACCCTACATTGCCTCCTTCATCTCAATCCACCACCCAGCCCAGGCCCTCTGCTCCGCTAATGAATTCGAACCTGTCATTCCCACTTCCAAGACTTGTCCAGAGCAGCACCAGTCCTCTGGAACGCACTACCCCAAACTATCCAGGCAATCCCTGACACACAAAATTCCAACATGCTCTAAAAACGCACCTCTTCAGGGAGGCATACCACATCTCCTAAAGCAAGCCCCTCTGTACTCTACATGATAACATGCTCCCTGTCCTAGTGACTGCAATCCCTGCTAGCCGCAATCAACTGCCCCCTGCAGTCATACCGATTCAGCTACTATACAGCTTAAGTCTGATCATTGTCTATGTATATAGCATACCTCACTCTCCACCTCACCATACTGTGCACATATCCAGCCTTTTCCTTCTGTATCACCCCATTACTTGTAGTATGCAAGCTCGTTGGAGCAGGACCCCCACCCCTATTATTTCCATCAACTGATTACTACATGTAACCATGGTCCTTGTATTTTTTGGACTTTTGTCTTTCTGTATCCCTCTGTTTTTGTAAGCGCTGCGGAATATACTGGCGCTATGTAAATAAAGATTATTATTATTAGTTATATGATATCCAATTCCTTCACTAAGAAAGAAATGGAAAACATGAAAAGATGGGCTTTAAGAAAGAGCTGCATGCAAAAAAATGTTTGCCAAAATGATGCTGCCTATTTTAACAGCCTAGTGTACTCATTGCCAGATTAGATTATCCAAACTTAGTTCAAATAAGTAGTCTTCCTAATTAAGTGACTGAAACTTGACTGTCTGTGATGTTTAACTTTTAATGAATTGGGACCAAAGTGACTATCATAAGTCATGTATGTTAATTTGTATACAGGGCAATTACTGGCAGCTGACTGCTGGGCTGAAATTAATTACTGGGACACAATTTATGATTGTCTAGACTGCATTCATATAGAAACATAAGTTGTGAATAAAAATAAATTGTCTTTCTGAACAGCAAGCCATGTGGTACCCAAGCAGCTGGATGCTGGAGGCTCTTGCCAACTTGTTTTAGCTACAAATGCTGCACTAGATCTTTTGCGTTGGAAGCGGCATGTGTTTCACTATGGATCCAGATGACTGTTGCTCTGCAGTATGTTAATATGCTGGCATTTAGTGTATATCACAGGCACACTTTGTTTTACAGCTCTTGCAGAAGGGGATTACAGAGCACTGTGAAAGTTTTCTTTAAACGATCTCCAAACCAAATGCTTTGCAACTAAGCAGAAGTGCAGTTCTAAAGTTTTCTGTGATATTAAAACATGCTTACATCTATTGTATGTATAATACATATTGTACATATGTAATAAGTAATATAATTTATGACAATATATATTCAGGGAGTACTTAGAGTGAAAGGCTCCACTCTATCTTTACTTGTGGTCTGTGCTATTTTACATATTTAACACGGGACGATTATCCAGTATTGTTCAAATTTCTGAACGATTTTGAATGATAATCGTCCCGTATAAACTCATGCAGCGACTGAATGAGAATTGTTCAGTCATTCAGTTTCTTCATGTAGAAAAGTGAATGACAAGCTGTTCAGTGTAAAAACACGTGACAGTGGTGGTGGTGGTGGTGGGGTGTTGGGGCGCGGGGGGCATGACAGCTCTAGGATGTCAGCTATCTATAGGGTGGTCCACTAAGAGACTAATATGTAGTTATACTAGTTGATATTACAGCCCTAATTCTGTCATTTGTATTTATGTTGTTTTTTGGCTTTTTATACGGGGTTTTATCTAGCATTTATTGAAAGATAAGACTATATAAGTGCAGTTCAGTTTATTTACATGACTTCATACTAATTGTTGAAAGCTCACATGACAGGTGGTTATATAAAGTAGAAACTGCAGAATCTGTAATTTGCGTTGTGGTTCACTACAACAAAATACAATTGGTTACAAAGAAAACTGTGTAAATACTATTCTGCTTTGTTAGGTTTTAATTTCAGATAATGGGATGGTATTCAGGCAGATGTGGTTTTAATGCAACCTGGAACTACTAACATAAAAAGGAGCTGAGAGGGAATAGACACATTAATGCACATCAGCTTATGAAGGGTCATTTTAACATTAAACGTTGATTTGATTATCCTGAATAAAATGTGTCTACTAGATAAAGAAGTCCAGACTGTATGAAAATGAGCATTGCTGGAAGTACTGATGAAACCTTCCCAGAAACCTGAGTAACACTGTACTTTAATAGACTATCAAGGCTTTATTTAAAGGGAACTTGTCACCTATATTTTTTATAAGTGATTATTAGGAAATTATAATACCAGTGTTTCTGCTGGCGCAATGGACCACACAGCTGTGCTACATCCATCCTGACCCCACACATCACACACACAGCATATGACAATCATAGCTCTGCTACATCCTGATTCACACACACAGCTTTTGCTACATGGTGCATTCATTATGATCCCCACACATCACGCACACAGCTCTACTACATCCATCCTGATTCCCAAACATTACAGACACATCGCATTATACACACAGCTCTACTACATCCATCCTGACCACACAGATTACACACAGCTCTAGTACATCCATCTTGAGTCCCACACAAGACAAACACAGCTTGGATTCTCCCACAGCAGTGACGTGACCGCAGGTCCTTTGTGGTGGTGGTAGGTCGGTGTCTCCTGTCAGGATTGCTGAAGTGTGTCTGAGATAATAATAGTTTAGTTGTATTCTGATTGTGTTATTTTTGTCCTCCCCTTTTCAAGAGCCCTAACTGTGTTGTTCTTCTGTCAGTCAGGCTGTGTGTTTTATTTATCATATAAAACCTGTGATGACGTCATACAGGGAAGGGAGCATGAGAAGAACCAACATATAGTACTTTCTACAATCTGCTAAATGGCTCCTCCCATAGCAGTGACATCACCACAAGTCCTTTAGCTCACCGGATCTCTGTGGTGGAGGTAGGTCAGTGTATTCTGTCACGACTGCTGAGTTGTGTCTTCTGAGATAATAACTGCTTAGTTGTATTCTCATTGTGTTATTTTTGTCCTCCCCTTCCAAGAGCCCTAACTTTGTTGTTCTTCTGTCAGTCAGGCTCTGTGTTTTATATATGTTCTAGGACCTTTGATGTCGTGACTAGGGGACGCAGCGATGACATCACCAGGGGTGTAGCATGAGAAGCACTCACATACTCATAAACAAGTGGTCGTTAGAAGTTTGACTAATTGCTTACAGTAACTTAAATTTCTTTTTCCTTAACATTTTTTAATGTAAAGAGTTCCTGTTAGCCTGGTCTTTGTCTATCTTAGTAAATATATACACATATATATAGTACAGCTCTGGGATCCTGGGTTCAAGTCTGACAAAGGACAAAATCTGTATGGAGTTTGTATGTTCTTCCCATTTCCTTCTGCTAGACGTGCCTGAGCCCCAGCAGCGGCGGAGAGGTGAGTATTTATTATTTTCTATTTTTTACACCAGATAGGAATGATTTTAAGAGAAGGGCTTATATTTAAAGCCCTACACTGAAAGTCACTGCAGGGGTGCCAGCATCTGGCAGTGGCGGCCCCATTGAAATCATTGATCCTCTGCCACAGTTGTCACAGCTGTGCTAGCTGTGGCAGGCAATTCACTACTCCCCGTGGGGAGTCCCATGTCACTGAGCACAGTGACAGTGCTGTCACAGTGTTCAGTGACAAGGGGACTCACCGCAGGGAATATTTACACGGCAGCGGTGGAGATGTGAGTATCTCTCTAAAATTATATATATATATATATATATATATATATTTTTTTTTTTTTTTTCTTTACACAAACCAGGGTTGATTTTCAGGGAAGGGCTTATATTTCAAATCCCTGCAGGGATTGCCGTCAGCCCATTGCTTTCAATGCGGCCGCCGACAGCAGCCACGGCACAATTGAAGGCAATGGACACAGACCTGCAGTCACACTTTTGTGTATGTACGTGGGTGTGCGGTTTTGTGCGCACCTATGTACGTACACGCTCATGTGAATGCACCCTAAGGCCTCAGTCACACGGGCGCATCGGCACCCGTACACCTGTGACTGCAGGAAGGAGACGGACGTACCTGCAGACGGCCGTCTCTCTGCAGCGTCGGAGGAAAGAACACATGACCGGCAATGAAGCCGGTCACATGTTCTTTCCTCCAACTGGTGTCAGTCACACGGGCGCATCGGCGCCGGTGTACGGGTGCCGATGCGCCCGTGTGACTGAGGCCTAAATACTATTTTGGAGTACATATGACTTTTTGATTGCCTTTTACAAAAGATTTTTATGGCAGCAGGAGGACTAAAAAACGCAATTCTGACATTGTATATTTTTTTCTGATGGCATTCACCCTACAGATAATGACGTAATTTGATAGATTGGACTTTTTCGGACACAGTGATACCAAGTATGTTTTGTTTTGTTTTTTTCATTTTTTTCTAACATCAATTAAGCAATACTGTTCTGGCTATCTAGAGCTGCCACTAGGTACGGTTTACGAAAGACAAATCTATATAGTCTCATTAAACTCAATAATTAATTTGTTTTCAGTAAGCTTGTAAGTTCCTCCTAGTGGCAGTCGCACGCTGCTAGGATTTCATTATTTATCAATATAAAGCAGAAGAGGAACACAAAGAATTTGGAGTTCTGTATCAGGAAAGGTGGAGTTTTGACCCTTACAAATATATTATGAAATGAATCAGCATAGAGGTTTGAGTACCTTTGGACTGAAAAAAAATTATATGTATATATATATATATATATATATATATATACACACACACATTTATTTGTGTATTTTATCTTTTTATTCTTTTTCACAAAGAACCTGTCAGGACATAAAATGTGTGTGGGCTGCAATGTTCTGCAGGCACATCTCCGTTGACTCTATCTCTTTGGCTTTTTCTTTTGATACTCACCTTTGTTCACACGGACAAGATTTTCATAGTTGTGGCTCCTAGCATTGTCAGTGTGTCAAGTTGATAGTGCCCACAGCTCAATCTCTGTGGCTGACATCAGACTTGATTGACAGTCCACCGTCAGGTGAGAAATAACCAAAGCGTAAGAGCAGAAAACATACAAATGATTCTACAAACTGCAAAAACCACTATTAGGGCTCGGTCAGACAAGCGTGGTTCACACGCTGCTATACAAACCAATAGATTCCCATGGAAGTGCGCACACAGACACTTTTTAGAAGCGCAGAATCTGCTCTTCTATAAAAGAATGGGCAGTGAATGCTGACTCGTCTGTCAGCTCCGTAGTGCGTGCTGTGAAGGGTGCTTTCCATAGGCTCCTATGGGAGCCATGGAAGCACACAGCCCGCACTACGGATCATGTGACCGGGCTGCTTCACAGGGCTAAAAGCATCCCGGTCACGCGATCTTTTTCAGGATGACAGCAGCGTGGTTTACACGTTGCTTCGCAGCGTGTAAACCACTCTCGTCTGACCAAGCCCTTAATGTATCCCCAATTACAAAAATACTGAACAAGAATGGTGTTCATGGAGAGACATCACAAAGGCAGTCACTGCTCTCTAAATAAAACTCAAGTTTACTTAAGACCATCCAGATATTCCATAATGCTTGTGGGAAAATGTTCTATGGAGAGATGAGAAAAAATTGGATGTTTTTAAATGCACAATGCTATATTTGAGGACAAAGAACACTGTACACCAACACCAAAATGTCATTCCAACTGTGAAGCATAGTGGAGGAAGCATCATGGTTTGTCATCGCTTTGTTCCCTCAGGGCCCAGACACATCGTAATCATTGAATTCTAAAAAACAATCTACATCCGTCCATAACCTCAAGCTGAAGAGAAGTTGTGTGATATAAAAAAATAGTCACCCAAAGCACACGAGCTAATCAACAAAATGATAGATGCAAAATCAAATGTGTGTTTTGGAATGTCCAAGTCAAGGTCCTGACCCTAACCCTGTCAAGAGCTAAAGAAAACTGTGCATGCAAGGCATCCCAGAAATATTGATCAACTGAAACACATTTGCAAAGAGGAAAAGTCCAACATTCCTTATCAATGTTGTGAAAATCATTTTTGCAGCTACAATAATTTTTTTTTGTGGAGGTGAATGCTATTGAAGGGGATCTTTAAATTCCAGGGTTCACTTAGATTTTCTCTTTGCACTGGATATTCACTCAATAAAAACATGAACAGTACAACTGTTTTTGCATTATTAGTTTAGTTCCATTGTTTTATTTTCTATAATTGTGACCTAGATAATTATCAGACTACATTTTATTAGCAATCAATCCTAGCAGGTAATTCCACAGGGTTTACGTACTTTTTTTCGCAACTGTATGTGTGCAAATCCACAGAGCAATTATGAATATAACAAAAGCATTTACAGTATAAAATGAAATTCCTACTCCGTCCCATAATGCAACACAATAACTATCTGATGTTACTATTTGTTCAGCCAAATAAATCTTGGCTCATTCGTGTGCAATGTGGTGTAAGAATAAAGAGGGCTTGACTTGCAAACATTTCACTTAGTTCCCTTAACAAATTAAACATTTCATTAAAAATAGAAGCAGTCAGACCCTGTGATTAGAATAATTGGATATGTTTTGTTATTTATACTCTTGTTTAGCTCCAATAAACTTTAACAAATTCTGACGGCCGTTTTGCTCAAGAGAGACAATTGCAGTAGCAAGCAGTCTGGCAACACAAATGATGTAAGCGGGACAACGCCAAAGGAAAGGACTCTCATCTGTTGCTTTTCAAAACTGCGTGATCAATTACACAATTAAGTTTATCATACAAGAACATTAATTACACAATATACTTTCATGCCACCAGCTATCACACTTTGTTTTCGTCTTCTGATGCAGTATTGGATTATTCCCACATAGTGCAATAGGTGCATACATAGGTGTACCGTCTGGGGTCGCCGGGTCGCAATGGCGACCTGGCCCTTGCGCTTAAGTGGGCCCAGAGGTGGCCCTCCACCATATACAAGTACACATTCAGGTTGCAGTGTCAGCGGCTGCTTGATTAGTGCGGTCCAGACGACAGTACGAGCCGGAGATGAGGAGAGAGGAGGAGAAGGGAGAAGGAAGAACTCGGTGCGAGGACGGGGGAGGACGCAGACACACGGCAAGGCAAGGCATGGCATGAAGTGGAGCAAGGATGATGATGTCATCCCCCTGCTGCTCCCCTCCTGCTGACGCTGTGTACAGCTGCTCTCCTCACACAGAGAAGTGGTCCAAGACCCAGGGTATGTATCTATAAATCTGCTTGTCTGTCTGTCTATCTGTCATCTATCTGCGAGGTATTTTGCGTATGCTTTAAGCCAAAAATAGACAGTGAAAAATCTGTACAGTCTTGTTATACAGTGTTGATCAACAAGACACACACTGGGGTGTTTTGCGTACACTATAGCAAAAAATAGACTGGGAAAAATCTGTACAGTCTTGTACAAAAACAAAAAAAAAAGATAAATGAGAGGAGTTTTGTTAGTTCTTATATAGTCTGTGTACACTAGTAGCAGTATACTATATAGAACCGGTAACAGTATGCAGTATACAGCCGGGATGCTTGTGAATGCTTTGTGCGCAATACTGGTCCCAGACAGCCAAACTGCTGATGCACAAAAGTGAAGTTGTAGTCCTAAAAAGGATTGTTGGGTTCTTTGAAAATGGATCCCTGCCTAAACGCTCCTTCTAACCTACACTAATGCTCTCCCTCATTTACAGCAGCTCTGTCCCTCAGCTAATCCAGCCTCCATGTGAGACAAGCATCAGGTGACCTGAGTTTTTATGATCCTAGGTCACCTGATCCAGCAGGCCATTCACTGCTATAAAAAGCCGCTAAACATGTGGGGAGGAGAGGGTGAAATTTTCTCGAACACTGCGTGGTGCTCGCTCGAGTAATGAGTGCCTTTGAGTATGCTAATGCTTGAACGAGCTTGCTTGCTCATCTCTAGTATTGACCCATATATATTTCTATTGTTCAAAAGAACGCATTGCAAACTGCACTTTGAACTGTCAATAAATAGATGCCAATCGTCAGGAACATATTGAGGATGTCTCATGTTTATCATCAGTCTTTTAATATCTATACAAAATACAAGATTGTTTTCTTCGCAGAAAAATGGTAGCAAATCTTGTTCCCTTGTACGGTAGAATGTTATTTTTGTTCCATGTTCAAGTACATTCTTGTCGTTCAATCGAGAAGCAAGTAGTGAGTTCATCCTCTGAAAGACCTGGTAACTCATGAAAAGTAGGAATTGGTACATCATCTGAGTGTGGGACAGGGCGCAGAGGGTAAATGGATTTGTCCACTTGCTACGATTCCTTTGATTCAGTCCAGTAATACTCACTTTACAAAAATAAGTCATCAATGTGGTTTGCTTGTTCCCCCCACACCATCGGCACACTGAATTTTAAGCTTCTTCTGTTCCCAATTCTGCGCTGTCTTAAGTGTTCAACACACAGTTTGCATACAAAATGTGGAGCCGAACTTTTGTCTTGATTAATAAGCTTTACACCAAAGTATGTATGGTAATGTACAAGGAGTGACAGCATATCCGGCAAGCAAATTCAAATGCGATTTTATTCCTCCATTAGCACGTTAATGGAGGAATAAAATCGCATTTGAGTTTGCCTGCCGGATATACTGTCACTCCTTGTACATTTAGTGGACTTTGCATATGAGTCCTGAGGAGCTAAACTTTTGCACTCAGCCCGAGTCTATAGGTACGTCCCTGAACACAACGATTGTATCGCTACAAAACCCCACAACACCTCGGGCGACAAATGTACACAACCGTTACTCACTACCAGTTGGGACAAACTAAGTAAATAAGATTGGTGATGCGGAGCGACACGGCTGGCCATGCGCATGCGCCAAAACTATAGCTGATAGAGAGAAACTGTTTGCATTTCGTAAATAATAGGCCAAATATACACTAAATCAGTTGTAACATTCCCAACACAAAAAAAATTTTCAATTTTGTTGGCCAGTGTATTACTCACTCTCATATCTATCTATCTATTGATCTATCTTATATCTAATACCTCATATCTATCTCTATCTAATACCTATTTCTCTCTCTCATATCTCTCCATCTATATTGGTCTTGCTCCTGCTCTCTTACTCTCTATATCTCTTATATTTATCTATGGCTGGTATAAGTTATACATCTCCCTGTATTTACTGTATATTATTGCACAATTTAGACACAATTAAGAAACACATCACAAACACATGCGATTTTTAAGTTTTTAATAGTGCGTGCAGTTTCTTAAAAGCGTTTGTGGTCTTTGAATATCGCATACAGTTTTTTAAATTTGTTTTTCTTTACTGTGGTTCAAAAGTACAACAAAAAACATGAACACACCCTAAGGGCTCAGTCACATGGGCGCATCGGCATCTGTACACCGGCGCCGATGCGCCCGTGTGGCTGCAGCAAGGAGACGGACGTGAAGACGACCGTCTCTCTGCAGCGTCGGAGGAAAAAACATGTGACCGGCTTCATTGCCTCTGAGGACGCTAGGACGCTACAGCTCTGCTGTGCTAGGAGGCTCCTGGCAGTCACGTGATCGCCGGGTCGAATAATGAAAGAACAACTTTCACATTCACTCCTTAGTACATAGCGCTCTGTGGTGGCAACCCCAATATATAAATCTTTATGTATTGGGGTTTGGTGGGCCTTACGGGGAAATTTGTCAATTCAAATGCTTTAATTCTGTTTTGATTCAACTATAGAAGTGTACGTACAATTATGCAATACTTATATTAGGCAATGCTTATATGAAATATCTGTTTTTCATAACTCTGCTGACAAAGATGGAATTTAGCACGCAACCAACATATATAAATATCTGTTTGACCAGCTGCATGTGTGATTAAGGGAACTAGAAATTAGACAATTAACCGCATCTGAGACAAACTACCGTTTTCAAGTTACCGCAGAAGTTCCCCCAGCGATTTTACTGGAAACAGACGCGAATAACATGGGCGGTCTATGCTATTACTAACTCATGACGACACAGCCAATCGTTTCGGTGAAGATACACGTGGGATACGAAATAGTATCCGCCCTATCCAATCTTCTATCACGTGATGAGCCATACCAGATGACCGGATGAAGGAAGGTGCTTATCCAATAATCAAACAATACGTTGTGCCTATGTAACCTTTGCCTGCCCCAAAAGGGCTGTTTTGCTGTGCCTTATAAAACTTGATACGCGCCAAGAATAAACAGGAAGTTACTTTTCTCTGAACTTGTGTCAGACTAAATAATTTCAGTGCGCACTGTCCGATACCTTTGATCAATCAATCTGGAAGGGTGTGATCATTCCTAATTGAGTAAGGCGTGGTTCCACAAAGGAATTCCTCCACATGGCACCCCAGATGGGACCGTGATCGATAGGCTCCAAAGAGCTCGGACACAAGGCACAGACAGACAACCTTGGACTTGGTGGGCCCACCAATCTACAGAACACGGTAAGATAAATCAATTATCTATACCTGTGTGGCTAAGTTCAGGTTTGCCTGTGTTGTGTCAAGGCCGGTCAGTTTGGAACCATACGACGACAGGTATTTCTTTAAGTCTCGATCACGTGATAAGAACCTGTCATAAGATATAAAGGAATGATTACATGCCTGTTGTTTTGAGAGTACTGGTCGAGTGGCGAGGTCAGTAGCTGCCTTAAGGGGGGGCTTGACCCTGCATAGAGGTCCCTACTTGGGTCAGGTTTGGTTACAAAACCTAAAAGTAAGAGACCTGTGAGGGTAGTTTGATGAAAAGGCTTTCCTGCTCTGGTCTGGTTTGGTTACAAAACCTAAGGGTAAGGAAGCCGTCAAACGTCTGGGCAGGTATCGCTACTTTGGTAAAGTCTGGTAAAAGGCTTCCGAAGAAAGGGAACTGACAGACCGGATCCCGAGGGGCAGTAAGACTAAAACCAGCCGTACCGGTACTCTGTCTATTTGTTTGTTTAGTTGTGTGGGTATACCACACATGTCTTGCCCAAATTGCCAAAAAGGATTGTTATTGACGATAAGTACCCTCGGATGGGAGATCTGTAGTCAGAATAATCCCTACCCCGCCCACCGCTGTGGTTATGGTCCACTGTTTGAGGGTGATGGTCCACAAATATTTGTTTATCGTTTAAACGTGCATGAGTGGATCCCTCTGGCTGAAGGTAGATTGTTGAACTGTGTAGCAGTAGAACTCAGTGAGGTTCTAGGACGGGACATACTGTGTCCGGCATCTAGCGATACTCCTAGAATTTTAGACCTGACTGCCGTAATTGAAATTGGAATGCAACACCTGTTGTATCAAGGACAGTTTTTACATCCCCCTCTGAGATGTGGAAATCCAAATAATCACTGCTACTACTGACTCTCTGATGTGTTCAAAAGTGTCACGTTTATAACTGTAATGGACAGTACTAACAATTGCTATTGCTAGTTATGCAACAGTAGAGTATAAGGTGATTGCATTAGATTGAATCTGAGTAGTTCTGCTCATCCTTTGCATAAAATAAGCCTTGCATAGAATTTAGAGTGTTTATATATAACGTGGGGTTAATCCTGCTTAGATCTCATATAGAAATAGCCTGTTTGTATATTGCATAGAATTAAGATTAAGTCTGTGATATAGGGTTAAACTGTAGTCTGTAATCAGAGAAAGGGGGGGCTGTCTGGCGCGGGGGATCAACCCTGCGCCCGGGAAAGAGGAAGTCACGTACTCTGACACCCAGCTCCTCAATTACACATTACACTTGGCAGAGAAAGGAAAAAACCCTAGAAACTAGAGATATCGCTGTTTCTGACCATCACTGACTATTCCTGGCCAGTGACCTAAGGATGGGATATCCATAGTACCTGCGGCGGCACCGCTTGTCTCTTGTCTGGACTTCGGCACTGTCTCAGTTGGCACAGTTAGCGCTAACTACGCCCAGTTGCAGACACCTGCTCCATAGTCCTATCAGCCAGTTAATTTCCCGTCGCCTAGGGATAGTGTAGGCGGCCATAGGAACCAGGGGGGGGCGTTTCACGAAGCGCCACCCTGTACAGGTGAGGGGTGTGGATTTCTCGGGAAAAACCCACGGGAGGCCCATGCCCCCTTCCTGAGATAGGCAGGGATTTCACCTCCTTGTTGTAGGGTATTGTGGGCGACGGGGGGTTAATGGACGAGGGAGCATTACAAGCACAAAGACAAGCTGTTCCTCTGTTCCCAGACCAGCCAATTACAGATGATCAAGCAACCACAGAGGATCAGCTGATCGCAGGTCCTGTTGAAAGTGAAGGTGGAGCTCGGGGAGGCGTTGGTCTACCCCCACCCAGGGAGGAAGATGAAGATCGATGGACAGACAGTGAGGAGGATGGTGAAACAGGAGTCACCAGGTCTGGGGAGAAATTCCGAGGCCGACCCCCTCCTGTGAAAATGGTGCGCCGCCGGAATGGCATATTGGCAAACAAGGAATATGGTGCAAGGCCAAAGCATCGCCCAGCGACGACGACTTTAGGTGGAGCAGAAGAACAATTCTCGCCAACAAAGCCCAGCTTACGTAAAAGCCCAGCAGCTCGCACGAGTATACAAGAACAACTTAACTTTGCACCCCCCAATACATCTACTCCTAAGGTCCATTTCATGTCTCCACAAGGAGATGACTCTTATGGATCGCAAGACTCCCTCACACAAGATGAACATCAATCTCTGGCACCACAGATCACGCCTCAGCTGGCACCACACAGGATGCCCTTCGTACCGGCAGACGCCCCGCTCCTATACGTCAGCTTCACTCCAAGCCAAGCCACTACCCTCCAGGCGGGATTACCAGATCCAGAAAAGCAACCCATGCCTTTCTTCAGGAAGCTGGTCCAGTACCAACGTAATTATTCAGCCACCTGGAAGGATCTACAGGCCTTGATGGAAGTAAAGGCTGGAGATACATATTGGCCAGTCATCCAGAAATCCCTCGATCCGACGAGTGAAAATGCTACTCCAGAGACAACATACGCTTCCGGAAGGGAATTCTGCAAGCAAGTGAAGGCCTGGGCGCAAGACAGGTTGGCGGATCAAGCTATCACACTGCAGGACGTGACCCAAGAAAAAGGGGAATCTGTGGACAAGTTTTATGGTCGCCTCATTCAACTCTTTGACGATCTTGGATTCTCCTCACAAATCAGACCACACCAATTGATGCTTTCCGCTGCTTTTGTTTCTGGTTTACGAGACCCAATCAGGAAGGGACTGATGGCAGCAAAACCGGAATACAAGATCCTGGCTATCGATGTCCTACTACCGGTCGCAAAGGGAGTAGCAGGAAACGGACCTACCCCCGTCATGGTGGCAGCGGGAACTCCACGCAATCAAGATGGATCACAGCTCATTGAGCGCTATGTACCCAGGAAGGAAGAAGGCGGAAGCAGTTAAAAACTCACTTCTCCTTCGAGTTCTCAACTGTTACCAACAGCTATGAACCTGAATTGCTCCTGACTGATTGCAGGAGCACAGGCCTTAATCCCATGCCATATTTTTTGCTATCGGTGGGGATTAGAGCCAAGGACCAAGTACCATATATTTACCGCACTTGGTCCTTAAGAGATTTAGAAAAATAATTTTTCAGCTATCTTTGAGTTCACACGTTTTAGTACAAAAGACCGAAAAGCACCAAATAGCTCTACATTGGTTACATAAGCAACACAATACCAACATGATCGTTTTCTAGCTGCTTTTAAAGGCAAGCTGTAATGTCCTTTTTGCTAGATGAGCAGCATATAGTAGTGACAGACATGCTGATTCCAGCATGCCATCACTTATCAGACAAGGTGCAGTGGTTTTTAAGAACTTACAACTTCTGCCTGCAGCTCCCAGTGAGAGGTGAGTCCAGTTTATTCATGAGTTGCTGCTAGCCCTGCTTAACCTCTATGTTTAGCAGTTTTCTTAGTACATAGTGCAATAACTGGAAGACTGTCAGTCACACAGGGTCTCTCTCTGAAAGTCGAGTATTGCAAGTGTATTTATTGCATAGAGTTTATCGTACTCTATTAAACTTGTTTAACACACGTATTAAATTAAACTCAGACTGTCCAAAATATTATATGGATGGTGCATATGGTCTGCATATTGTGTGAATTTTTGAACACAGTACTAGAGATGAATGAAAAAATATATATCTTGTCGATATTGGTCTTAATCCCATATTGGGTATTGTTGATGGGCTTGGTGGGCAAACTTTATTGGGGAATTCAGAGAGCATTGTATCATAAATGGAAGCTGAATTCTGTCCATTGGATCCAGCCTGACCCCCGACAATAGATGATTTTGTTGCAAAGATAAGAGAGGTTATATCTTTGTTAAGGGGATAAATAAAAAAAGAGGCTGTTTGACTAAGTTTGAGGAAATTTGGGGATGATCTGATATAGATAATGGATAGTTAATGAGGGAAAGTGAGGGAAAGTGATGAGAAGGTGGAGAACACTTTGGTTTTTTTTGTAATTGTGGATGAAAGAGATTATGATATTATTAAATATAGTTATGATTAATTGCACTATTTGTGTGGGGTAGCGCAATGTTGTTTGTATATTATTCTCATGCATGTATAAGGGCTCCTGTCCACGGGCATCATAGCGATTCTCCGCTCGCAGGCGGCAAATCGCGGCATGCTGCAATTCTCTGCGATGAGCCTATCTGTCAGATAGGCTCACCGTGGAGATCTGACAGTTCTCTCCCCTGCTCCCGGGTGGCGGAATATCACTAGCGATATTCCGCAACGCACGTAGACAGGTAGCCTAAATGTGTAGAAATAAATGGGTAAGTGTATTCAAAAATATACCTTCAATAAGAATGATTGGATTAAAAAATAAATTGCATAGAATGTGACCGATCTTTTGCCAGGAGCTGCTGGGACAACCTGTAAGTTCTTAAAAACCACTGCACCTTTGCCCATGGGTGACAGACCTCTGAAATCAGTAGAAATAGGAAAGTCCCGCAGCACACCTAACACATGCACTTAAGTGCAGAGGTTCCAATCTGTGTATGCCAAGCCACCTGTGGGGTCATGAACCCAACCCCAAATAAATGCAATGGTGTCCAAGGCGGCAGCAGCATCAACGGTGTAGAAATTGTAGAAAAAGGTTTTATTGCTCCATAAAATGGCGACGTTTCGACTTAATCTAAGTCTTTTTCAAGTCTTGAAAAAGACTTAGATTAAGTCGAAACGTCGCCATTTTATGGAGCAATAAAACCTTTTTCTACAATTTCTAAACCGTTGATGCTGCCGCCTCTTGGAGACCTCTGAAATCAGGGTAAGGGCAGCATTAAGTACATACCAGGTTCCTTTTAAACATTAGGTTGTTTAACAGAAATAGCATACATAATATGAAAAGCTACAAGTTAAGTATAAACATATTTAATGACTACATTGGCTTAGATCAATTAACTACAAGGAAATTGGCACTCTAAACTTATGATTCACAAATAAATTTACATGTTAAATATTACCTATGGGCAGATATTTTTTAACTGACAGATGAATGAGAACTGAGCACAGACATTAACGTATAATCCTGGAGATTCATGCCATGTGGTACACCAGATAAAGACCTTGGATTTGTTGTACATAAACCATTTTTGCTTACATAAAGCGGCCTTGACATAGCCGGCACATTACTTATTTTTTCAAATTGCTCTGAGCTCAGGAACGGCATCTACCTCCCTGCTCTTTTCCGATATGTCAGATGTCATGTGCAAGGCCCTTGATAAAAATGCTCTCATTTTTCATGATATATTTGTAAAAAAGTGAAACACAAAAACTGTATATCACCAAGGATAAGAACACTATTAATCTTGATGAACTGTCAAATTAAGAAAACAGAAGCAATGAAAATTACTATACTAGCTGTACCATTATACAAATATGTATAAAACCACACTTCGTTAATTTGTACATAGTTTACCATTTAGGAACTCACAATCACTGTCTATACAATATATTACATTATTATTCCCAGAAGAGATTCTGTCAAACAGCCATAGCCAAGAATGTTGTCTATATGGCAAAATACAACAATATGTACATCAATGGACAAGTAAAACTAGTTTAATATTGATTATAAGTCAAACTAAAATGTAAGGCTCAGATATTATCTACAGGAAAAAATACTGGCATTCTAAGTGTATTTGCCTATAAAATGGCACAAGTAGAACCATTACTAGCAGAACACTGACATCTCAGCTTGGGGCCTTAGACTTGAAGTTTCTAAATTTGCTGTCATTATGGATCTAACATTGCCCCAATTCCTGGGAACATTTAATACTACAAGCTGCAATGCCACACAGTTACGGCAAAACTTTCAATTTATTGTGTTACAGTGAATTTTATAAAGTTGAAGTAAAAGATGATTGAACAGAATAGTGATTGAACAATGAAGAAAGCACAGCAGATTGAACAAGCTCAGGAGGAATTTTCAATTCTCAGATTAAAGAGAAAGGCATTGTGACAATAGAAGTCAGCACAGTAATGCCCAAATGAAAAGCTCAATAAGAAAAGACATTTCTAGAGCAGTAGCGAGAAGACACATAAAAGATTTAAAAGGAGGAAGCATTGCACAACTACTGCTAGACTGTACAAATGAAGGAGTCAACACGCAGCATCAAGTGACACAGATGTGTTGGTGTGGCATATCAAAATAGGTTAGTAATAGTGATGTCACCAAGCTTAGAGAAGTGTATATCGCATAATGAATCTGAACATAGGTAAGGCAGGTAAGTTAGTGACAATAATCATATTAGAAATCTGTAGCTCTGCCTACAGTGATACATAAAGTCTGTGGACATGTTAATATAATACCTAGCAGTTGATAAGCATGCAGCATTCTTTTACTTGTTAAGGCAACTTGCTTTCGGTGTTACAGCCAACTTTCAAATTTGAGAAACTTTATACTCAGAAGTGTATTGTCCCCTGACACATCAAAAGGAACTTATCCCTGTAATGTAAAGAGCTGCAAGACCTGCTCACATGTACGGACCGCGGACAGGATACAAATCCCCAACACACAACAGGACTATAAGATCACGGGAACATTCACATGTTCCACGTCCAATGTTGTGTACCTGATCCGATACAGTAAATGTCCTGTTGGGGGGCTTTATGTTGGAGAAACAGAACAAACATTTAAAGCAAGGATAAGGTCTCATTGTCACACAATTAAGTAGAAAGAATTACCTGTGGGGGAGCACTTTTCTAGTCACGAACACAAAATAGAAAATATCAAAGTTATGATACTAAAGGGCAGTTTCAAGTCACAAAGCCATAGAAGAATTTGGGAACATAAATTTATAACAACTTTTGACACTTTTAATAGAGGGTTAAATTCTTCACGAGGATTTATGCGTGAGTGGGAAGTATGAGAAATCTATAGCACAGATCACACTGCTGGCCTGGTGACCCTCAACAGTAATTCAGGGATCATAAAACCTTCACTCCTTTATCAGGATCTATTTAAAGATGTTTGCATTTCTGTTGTAGTATTCTTTTAAGTGAAAACCAATCACATTCATGTCTGTGCCTTGTCATACGTATGTGTGTATAAATATTCATGCTTCTTCGGATATATTTCATTTAAGCTTAAAGAAGAGTCCCGTGTTGGTTCGGAAGCTTCCATTAACATCATGTATTTTTGTTAGCCATTAAAAGGTATCATATACCTACAAGATTATGTGGTTTCTTTTGCTGGAAACAATCACATTTTACTTGTAAATATAACTCCAACTACAAAATGACAGCACTAAAAACGAAAGTCCTAAGCTTTATTTTCATTTCCTGACCAAATAAATATGGCATCCCCATATTGGTCAGCTGTCTCTCTCTACCGGATGGCTCTAGGAGCATCACTGTTGCCATGGCTTATCTGAAAGCCTATTAAAACTGTAGCACTTATTGTGTATTAGAGTGATTTGTTTATTCTAATGCTGTATCATTGTATGCAGTGAAGCTATGCATGTGATTGGAGTGATACTATATGTATTTGAGTTAAGTGAACTTGTAGAATATATGAGGAAAACACATATTAGCAGGCTAAGGCCTCAGTCACATGGGCGCATCGGCACCCGTACACCGGTGCCGATGCGCCCGTGTGACTGACACCAGCAGACGGACATACCTGAAGACGGCCGTCTCTCTGCAGCGCCGGGAGGAAGAACATGTGACCGGCTTCATTGCCGGTCATGTGTTGTTTCCTCCGGCGCTGCAGAGAGACGGCCGTCTGCAGGTACGTCCGTCTCCTTCCTGCAGTCACACGGGCGCATCGGCACCGGTGTACGGGTGCCGATGCGCCCATGTGACTGAGGCTTAAAGGTGCGTTTAGATAGAATGATTATTGTTCACAAAATAGTTCAAACGAACAAAATTGAATAATAATCGCTCAGTTTAAATACGAACCAACGACTGGCCAATGAACGAGAATCGTGAGGTGTTCGTAAGTTGCAGACGACATAAAAATCAGCTCCGGCTCATCTGTTGGGCAGTTTAAACACTGATTGTTCAGGGTTTCACATAGGAATGTGAAATACTGAACGAGAATTGCACAATTCCCAACAAAATTCATACAGTCTAAACAGTCTTCCCAAGTGCAAACAAGATGATGATGACATCACCAGCTTGTTTGTTTGGGGAAACGAGCGTCGTGATATTCTCGTTATGTATAGAAGGGCCATTAGTCCAGTGATATTAAGGAGTGGAGAAGATTGTCATACTGGTGAACGCTCAGTGTCACTGTCCAAATAGCAACAGTGATACTCCTACAGCCTCCTGGTAGTGATGGTCAGCTGACCAATTGGGGGAATGCCACATTATTGCTGATGTGGCACCTCGAGATTGGCTGTATAGCACTGCTGTTTCATAAGGGAGTGAGGGAGAATGTCCTTGTGTGCATGTAATTAGCCTGCTCTCCAAGTATCCAATGGATGGTTGACATGTGGCAACAGAAGATTGGATGCGTCTTTTGACAGGAGGTGTGGCTTAGCCTATTTAATCCTGGTGACTCCTATCAGCGCCATGGATGCTACAGAAATACTACAGAGTTCAAGATGAAAGCATGACAATACAATACCAACCCCTGATAAAATTTACACAGCAGATAGAAATGCTTAGGGTAATTTAAGGTGATACATGGATCACTACTTAAGCTTGTTGGAGCATAGTTTGACTGGGGTAATAAAAAGTTCAGAATATTGACTATAATGCAAGATTCTTTTTAGTACAGATTTAAGAGCTCTTTCAGCACTCCAGTTTTGAACTATGTTACTGGGGAGGCCTAAGGCTCCTTTTACACGGGCTACAAAATCATGCGCCAGCGCTACAAGACACATATATGTGAAGCCCTTGGTTTTGAATGGGTTCCTTCACTTTAGGTATGTTTCAAGAAAAAAAAATCATGGCATGCTCTCTACTGCTGTGATTTGCGATGTTCTGTAGCCTATGTTTCTCTATAGAGCCTCCTTGTTTATCGCATCAAAACGCACAAACTTGCGATTTTTGTGTGATGCAATTTTAACATTAGAAAGTCCTATTAACTTTCTTGTGATAAAAATCACACGATGCAAGATTTTTTTCGCAAAAAAAAGCTTCACTGACGCTACAAAATCGTGTGTACAAAACTGCGATATCGGAGTGATTTTGTAGCGACGATATCGCTGTCGCCCCTGTGAAAGAGGCCTAAGGGAGACATGGATAGTGAGCACAAAAGCAATATATAAAAGCGCGGCTGTGTTTATTCAACATCTAGTATGATAACGGGTTCACTGTGATTGTACTTTATTTTTAGAATTGGTATAAATAAAAGTAATATTTTCATCCCTGATTTTTATCAGTGAAGTAGCTAATTTTTTGAGCAGGATCGATACTAGATACCAATTATTTTCAGTAAAGTGTGTTTTTCAAAACTAAGAAACAATGGTTGCTTCTCCAGGTATTTTGGCCATGGTGCTCGTGGAATCTCGTATTTCTCCTAAGTGGATTCAGTTGCTTAAAGTTAAAAAGTATTTTAGAGTTGCACTTAAATGTTTTACATCAAAATTTCATTTATATGACATCTGATTTTCAAAACTAAAATGAGTCTATATACACCTAAGGGCTCAGTCAGCTGAGCGTTTTTTTTTTACGCATGCATAGATGTGTGAAAAAAATGCAGACCACATGCATGAAAAAAGTATGAGCGAAGTTTTTTATTCACGCTAGTTGTGCTGTCACACGATTGTAAAATTTGCACATATAGTGCAGCCCCATTGAAAGCAATGGGATAGGATCGCTATCCCCTGCTGCAGATGTGAAAGCCACAGCAGGGGATTCCTTGGATGTGAAAACACTAGATGGCGTCACATCCAGGGGTTTCACCTTGTTGTCAGTGGAGCAGGCGGCAGCAGAGCAGGCCACACTGAAAACATAAGGAGAGGATCGCACTCCACTGCCATAGCTGTGACAGCTGTGGCATGGGATAACTTCATCCTCGCGGGGAGTCCCCTCATCACTAAATACTGCGACAGCACTGTCACAGTGTTTAGTGATGAGGGGACTGCCCACGGGAATGAAGGAATCCTCTGCCACAGCTGTCACAACTGTGGCAAAAGATCGCGATGCTATGCCACTGCTTTCAATGGGGTCGGCATCCCACTGAAAGCAACGGAATGATGGGAAACCCCGCAGGGATTTTCAGGGGGTAGGGGGTGGAAGAATGGGCTTGAAATATAACTCTTACCCCAAAAATAACCCCTGTTGCCAGGAAAAAAAAATATAATAATACATCACCTGTGCGGCACCAGCGCGTCTTCTTCCCGGGTCTACGGCACTGTTCTTCACAATTTTCTTCTGGTCAGGCACTGAAAAATCCTCACCTCCTGAAAGCGCTGCCTCTGATTGGCTGAGCACTTTGACCAATCACAGCCATTTTGGTCATTGGTCAAAGCGCTTAGACAATCAGAAGTAGCGCTTCCAGGAGGCGGGGAGTGCTACGGACCTGGCAGCTAGGGCTTATTTGGGGCTTTGACAGTAGGATTTCCTAAGTTGCATCGATTCACACAAAAAATGTGCTTTTGTACGAATCAAAAAACACTCATATTTGGATTATACGGTCATTATTTTTTATATTTCATTTTAACGCTGGTTTTAGTTGCTTTTAATATATGTTTTATAGCTTACTTTTTGTCTCCTCTTTCAATAATTCAGTGAATAAAATGTTTTTTTTATTATCTATCTGTTATTTTAGCCAACTATGCTTTGCTTTTATATAACCACGGTCTCTATATCATGTTCATTTTGTTTTTGATTTGAAAAGGGGTCCCCACCTCTTCATCAGATAATGGACATTAATGCAACATTTTTTATGTATATAAGTATATAATATACTTATAGGCTAATTTCATTTCCTTTGTTTTCAATTTTCCTTTTCTTTTCTTCTTTCATACCTCTTCTAATCATTTTTTTACTTGTATTATCATAAAATGTATATGCATATTACCCCACCCCCCTTGTTATATGTTCTGGTATACTGTGTCTCCAGCAAATACTGAGGAAGAGGCTCCAAAGCCCTGAAACATGTCTATTCATGCTGGCTTAATAAAATAAAAAAAGTTGAGCTTACTATCTTGATGTTTTGTGCCTCTTTATCACAAAAGGTTGAGCCTACACCCATTTTTTCCACTGCCAAATATACTTCGCACTTATAGATAGATATGACAGCTTATTCTGAAAAGTTAAAGTTTAGTTATGCTTTAATGGTCTGAAATCACGCACAAACAAAAAGCTGAGAGTGATGGCCCTTTTACATGGGACAACAGTAGGCTAAATGACTGCACAAGCGCTGCCGTCACCACCAAGATCATTAGCGCTCGTGCAGAGCATTTAGACATACATGGAAATGTACAGCAATAGTCTTTCTATGCATCCCATCAGCATGGTTTTCAAGACTGCTTTCACAAACAAAGGGTACAGCATACCCACATTCTCTACTCAACCACCATCTATTTCTTCAGACTAACAGAAAATTAATCTTTTGACACTCCATAGAGATCAAATTGGTCGAGCCCATAAATAAGATTTCCTTTGATTTCCAATACTTTAGAACACTCAAGCCCCTTTGGTGCCACTTACAGATTTTACATCATTGCTAATCTGACAAAATTGAATAAAAAATGCCTGCTCAAATCACTGACTCTGTGGTTGTTTAAATTCTCCAATAATTATTATCGCTAAGTAAAGTTTCCTGGGCCTGTCCTGTTTAGTATGGACAGCACATCCAGACTTGCTCCCTTATTAACCAATAGGTCATAGTGACAACCCTGGTGTTAACAAATAATCCTAGTCTCACTTTAAACCAGACCTAGTTAGTACATGAAGTCATGTGCTGCCAGGCATTGTGGCTATAGGTATTTGGTGACACTAAATTTCTTGTTGATCACTTTCTTCTAACTCTCAATGGACAGTCATGGGTGGGCCATAATAGAACATTAACTGTAAACCTCCCCCAACGCTGCTCACTAAATATTAAATACTCATGGGGCTTTGATAGTGTACAATCTAAGCTTTTTGAACTGACGTTGGCTAATAATTTGCACAAAAATATCCCAAAATCCTGATTTACAGAAGCATGTGCATTAATCTTATTCTGGAAAAACAATTATGGCCAACCGCCATGTCTTTCGGAACAAAAGACTAGCAACAGTCCTCTACCAAGTCAACCCAACCAGCATGCAAAAGACATCAAACCTGTTTGTGTTGAGCTTGTAAATAAGTGCTCCTATTTGCTTCCTGGAATCTGCATACACCACATAGACTGTTGTAACCAGAACCATCTGTTTGTCATTGGTTTCTTTGGTAATAAATAAAGCAAGTGGCTTCAACATTATATACGTTTACACCAACCTGCTGTCACTGGCACAGTTAATCCACTCAACCATTTCACACAACCAGAAGCCTAAATTTCCGAGCATCTGGTCATCATTATATTGTAAAGTTATCTCTAATGATCCTTCTGTTGAGAATTTTAGATAAAATACAAATTTAACAGGCAGTGTACCAGAATAAAAATAGATTACTTATGTTACGTCAATACAGAATGGGGAAAACTCAAACAAACTGAGTCTCAAGTGAAGGAGGAACATAAAATGACTAATATAGTTAATATAACACTACAGCAATGTTCTTTAGTATCTCTTATAAAGATTCTTATTTTATTTTAGTACTTTAACATGCCTCATAAAACATTTGCAATAACACAGAGAAAGAGTAAATTCTGTACTAAAACTGAATCAGTGCAAATAGCAGTATTTCTAGACTGCAACGGTTACACGGCGGAGAAACTAATGTGCATGTTAATATAAAGGAGATCATTTCAAAAGTACAAACTTGTATATATGATGCTTTGAATTATTCATCAATATATGTGTGCTAGCAAAGCAACCCTATTGTTTAAAGTTTTGTACAAATGATTTGAGATTTGGGAAAGAGGTAATGTTTTTATTCATGAGACTAGTGCTGTGTCAGAAAAAGGACAATTAAACCCTTCTCCGAGTAGCACAAATAGAAAACATCACATGCATTAACAATAGGTAATATACTGCATTTGCAATTTTTCCTAATACGCAGCTTAAAGTTAGACATTTGAACAATTTTCGAATAGAAGCAATATTCTCCACAAAGAGTTTGCAAGAGGAAGGTGTCTTCTATTTAGACACATGCCACAGTTGAATAATCAGTTCTCATCTGCGCAGCCATCAAAGTAATACTAAAGACATCAATACATAAGTCAGCCCTGACACCAAAACAATACGAATCTCAGCTACTTGACATTTCTACTAATTATTGCTATTTAGGACCACATTTATATACCTGGAGGCTGTAGGCAAAGATTGTATGGTGCATAGACTCCAACTATCAAGTAGGGTACACATGAAGTTATATATGGCTTTAAGGCCTCATGCCCACAGGAGAAATATAGCCCACACGGATTTCTGATGCAGATTTCCGCAGCGAATGCACTTTTAATAGCTTTTTTGCATGCGGGAGATCAATTGAGATAGATGACAACTGAGGACATACATGTGTGAGCCACGTTAAAATGAAGCGTGCTGCGTTTTAATTCCTGCGGGGGCAATCCGCAGATCACTTAAAAATATCATCTGCGGCTATTTAATTAACCGCCGGTGATCAATGATATCCTATGGGCAATTTTATATGCGGATCACGCGTGTGGGAGACCCACGCAGATTTAGTAAATCTATTTTCCCCGTGGACATTGGGCCTTAGTGTATGTCTGCTTTTACATGATACACAAGGACATTGTGGTATGCTACTCACAGTATACTGCACCCTCTAGAGCTTTTTCTTGTTGCTTCGTGAAGAGCCACTGCACCCAAAAAATACAAGGAACGTCTTTTTACGGTGGTCACTAATGGGCTTCAAACCCACACATACATCTTTTTAAGGTGGTGGTTTGGCTGACTACTGACAACAAGGTTCCTGCTCTAACCACCAGGAAGGAGAAACCTCAGATCCTGGAAGTTTAACCCCTTGCATGCCACAATCAATAGCAATTGCAGTGTGTAAGCAGATGACAGGGGAGGGAGCTCCTTTTGTCAAGCAATGGCACCTTGCAATGTGACCACAATGGGCTCCCATGGCAGCCAGAAGCCTGACAAACGTCTCCATGTCTGCCATGTAACTCAGCTTGTTAGGCACCACCTAGCTAAGAGTCTAATAGGCTGCTGTCATAGGCTCAGTAGAATGCACTACATACACAGAATGATTTTTTGTTCATTTGAATGAATTTTGAGCGATAATCGTTCCATGTAAATGGCCCTTAAGGATAAATGTGAATTACCTTAATGCCATTGGTGGCCATGGGAGAGAGCCAGTAGAACAATCCTGTGCTGAGTCAAATCACGTGTACAGATCTTAGTACCCGAAGCAGGAAACATGCATGAATTCCAAACACCTTATGTAAATCTCTTAAAGTCAGAGTGTTAAGTTGAAATATCCAAAAACATTTCCTTTGTCCTTTGATTTAGAGAAATCCCCATGACAGATTTTTACAAGCAGTCTGAGATGCACTTGTGAGGGACCCTTATCATGATGGGTTAAAAAAATATCAGAAGACACTATGCTGTAGTTAACCATTCTGTATGTTTGAGTGGTGTTTAGAGATGAGCGAGCACCAAAATGCTCGGGTGCTCGTTACTCGAGACGAACTTTTCGCGATGCTCGAGGGTTCGTTTCGAGTAACGAACCCCATTGAAGTCAATGGGCGACTCGAGCATTTTTGTATATCGCCGATGCTTGCTAAGGTTTTCATGTGTGAAAATCTGGGCAATTCAAGAAAGTGTTGGGAACGACACAGCAACGGATAGGGCAGGCAAGGGGCTACATGTTGGGCTGCATCTCAAGTTCCCAGGTCCCACTATTAAGCCACAATAGCGGCAAGAGTGCCCCCCACCCCCTCCCAACAATTTTTACTTCTGAAAAACCCTCATTAGCAATGCATACCTTAGCTAAGCACCACACTACCTCCAACAAAGCACAATCACTGCCTGCATGACACTCCGCTGCCACTTTTCCTGGGTTACATGCTTACAGCCGGTTCCACTGAAAGCAATGGGCTGCCGGCGTGCGCGGGATGAATTGTCGGGAAGGGCTTAAATATAGAAGCCCTTCCCTGCAATTTATCCAGAAATGTGTAAAAATAAAAAAAATATATATACTTACCTTGTCCCGGCAGACGGAGTTCAGCGCGGCCAGCCTACAGTGGGTGTGAAGGGGGTGTGAGTCAGACCTGCCCCCTGATTGGCTCAGCCTGATAAGTTAGTATATATATATTTTTTTTTTTACACATTTCTGGATGAATTGCAGGGAAGGGCTTCTATATTTAAGCCCTTCCCGACAATTCATCCCGCGCACGCCGGCAGCCCATTGCTTTCAGTGGAACCTGCTGTATTGCCGGCTCCATTGAATTCAATGGGCAAACATCGTTCTTCTCTGCCACAGCTGTTACAGCTGTGGCAGAGAAGAAGGATTTGTCTTCTATATGTTCTCAATTGGGTCGGCGCTGCTGCCGCCGGCCCCATTGAGCGCATATAGGGAAGAGAACAGGAATCGCAGATCGCAGATAGGTGCGATCTGCGATTTCTGACTATGGCCTAAGAAGGACCGTTGGGGTTCTTGAAGCCTAAAATAACTCCTAACGCTCTCCCTATAGCAGCTCCGGCATCAGCAGCACTGTCCCTGATCTCTGTCAGAATGCATCTGTGGCGAGCCGCGGGCGGGCAGATTTTAATACTCGGGTGACACCTGATCTCGCCAGCCACTCACTGCAGGGGGGTGGTATAGGGCTGGAACATCACAGGAGGAAGTTGTAATGCCTTCCCTGTCTTTCTATTGGCCAGAAAAGTGCGCTAATGTCTCAGAGATGAAAGTGAAAGTAACTCGAACATCGCGTGGTACTCGTCTCGAGTAACGAGCATCTCGAACACCCTAATACTCGAACGAGTATCAAGCTCGGACGAGTACGCTCGCTCATCTCTAGTGGTGTTTGGTAGCCCCAATACGAAAGGCATTTATAGTGCGGAAAAAATATTTCAGGCTTCATGGACACTCTAGCAGATAAATAATATAATTAGAGCTGCAATTTAGGAAATCTTTCAAATGAAGTGACTTATTTTCTTCTCCATGTAGATCTCCCTTCTGTTGTGCTGGATATTTAGACAACATTTGTAGTTGCGTGAGCCACATTTAAATGAGCCTCTAATTATTTCCCAATTAGTCCTGGTAGATATAGTTGGAGAAGGTGTTTTATGTTTATGTGGACAGGGGATGGCTAAGATATTTTTGAGTGTCTTACGTTTGAAGAATACCACCTGCGGGTACTTGGAATTCATTGGTTAAAATAGACTCTCCCCATAAAATACCCTAAAGTTTAGAAATAATTGTTTTTATGAAGGAATGTTGGGAATGGAGGCAAATCAGAAACAATGCCCTGGGGTCGGTCCCTAGTTTTTATCGACCTTTGCAGGCACGAAGATTGAGTCTCAGGTTAAACCCCTAAGAAGGCGGGCTGTATCAACTTCCCTAGATATTTTGTATTCTGATATTTTAGAATACTTGGCTGCTGTAAATAATCTTGGTCAGAGGTACAACTCCTCCTGATTCTCCTGAATTGTCCGGAAGGAATGTTAACTTGAAAATCCCAGGTACAGTAGCTATTTGAGTCCACTATTTTGAAGTGGATCTTGGTACATATATGATTTTGGACTATGTATGCATATACGTAGATCTAAAAAGATAATATCAATTGGACTGACAACCCCCTATAATTCCAATCCCCATGATTTCTTATTAAGACCATTAATAAAAATGTATAGATCTGCTTCTTGGCCATCCCAAATAATTAAAATGTCATCTATAAATCTTTTAAAGAAAAATATACGTGAATGAGTAATTTGTTCCTCAAAAAACAGTATTTAAAGATTTGTAGAACTTGGAGCAAATTTAGTGCCCATGGTGGTCCCTTTTGTTCAAAAATAAAATTTGGTATTATAAGTAAAATACTTACTACATAAAATAAAATTAACTGCACTAACAAAAAAGACCTCTGATGATCAGACATAAAGGGGTCTTCATTCAAAAAGTGTTTAATCGCTGTATTGCCATTGTCATGAGGGATATTTGTGTATAAGGACTTAACATCAAGGGAGGCCCAAAGAAAGGAATCTTTCCATGTGATATCCCTAATCATAGTAAGACGATGACCTGTGTCTTTCAAGCATGCTGGTAAATAGGAGACAAATCATTGTAACTGACAGTCGATGTACTCCAAAAAATTGCTTGTAATAGAACCCATTCCAGCAATAATTAGGTATCTTGTAGAGGGACTATCTTAGGGAGAAAATAAAAATATGGGATATTTGGACTGTTAATACAAATTAAATCTTTTTCGTTCTTGGTCAGACAATTATCGTTCTTGTTCGGGCAATTATTTACAAAATCAAAAAGGGATTTTCTAACAGTAAGGGTGGGGTTACTCTCTAATATTTTGTAATACTCTTTATCATTTAACATCCTCATAGCTTCAGACTCATAAAATACTCCGCCCATGAGAACTATCTCTCTGCCTTTATCAGCAATTGTGATAACTATTTCTCCATTGTCAGGTAATTGTTTCATGGTCTTCATTTGATCTCAGTTTAGATTTTGATGAAATATGTGTTTTTGTTTTTACATGGTTTTAAAATGATTAAAATTATGCTTAATTAAATTAAAAATACCATATTTACTGGCAACTTAATTTGTTACCAGTAGTTTAGTTTGGCTTTTCCTGTTAAAGCTTTTCCCTGCCCATTTCCCTCTTCTTCTTCACATTGTAGATGTGGTTCTTAAGAAAGGTTGTAATGAGAAGGTGGAGGATCATATAGTCCAAGTCTTGGTGTGAGGCAAACTGGTCCCTGAAACTATCCGCAAGGGGGAAGTTTTGGAATCTCTGATTAGAAAAAGTGGTGACACAGTAGTGAATGAGAGATCTTGAGAATTATTTTAGATAGGGATAGATGGTCTTGGGGTGTACTTTGAGGGGTATCAAAAGTACCCGTGGGTGTAGGTGAGTTAGCATCTCCCAGATGCAATGCTTCAGAAGTAGAAATCTCTGGGGTTCTTTCGGTATTAAAATGCTTCTCAATGGGGGTAGATGAAACAGGGGATTTGGATGAGTTTCTAAATGAATAATTATTACGTATTTCAATTAATCAAAGTCAGGAATTCAGACAGAACCTGGAATCTGACAGAATTTGCTAACAGGCGAACTCAGACAGAACCCGAAACATGAACATTCTGTTACGTCAAACAAGGACCTGTACGTTCTGTTGCGTCTTTCACAACCACGAACTGGCAAACTCAGACGGAACCACAGAATTGCGAAATGGACTTCATACTCACCAACTGGCGAACTCATGTGGCACTGCAGAACTGCAAAACAGACTTCAAACTCGCAGGCATATATAAACCAACAACTGACAAGCGCTCAAAACACTCACCTGCATATCCGCACACATGACCAGATGAAATAACTTAAGCCCATGAGCCCACTTTAAGGGTCCTCGTTGTCTGCATGTCCCTACTCTAACGAGACAACTAACCCTAGGAAACCTGCCTGCATGCAGGGTGATCATCCCAACAGGGATGACCCCATGCTAGTATCTAGGGACCTACCTCATCCTAGATAATAAAGGATCCACAGCAAGACACAGTTCAAACCACACGTAAGGCAAACTGCACAGACATGCAGGAACAGGACACTGATCAAATGAAAAAACACTCTGAACATGCCTGCTTACACCTCATGTTTGGCCACATACACAGATATGCAGGAACATGACACTGTTCACACTGAAGATACTGAAAGCTGCTATAATCAGGAAGCTCACGTTTGAGTCTTTTGATCTTCCTAAAAAGTAGATTTAATTCTAGAGAATTTTTTGTGTCTCAAGGTAAATTCAAAATAATGACCATTAATTAGAAAGGGGAAATCTGTTGTGACAACAACACTTGACATACAGGGTGTAATAGGTGTCTGACAGTGGAGAGCTGTCAAGGAGCTGGGACGCCCTTCTCAGTGTGAATGTCCTGCAGTTAGGCAGGTACGGTATTAGATGGATTGTACAGAGTATCTATTTTCCTACATATGTATACCTCTTCCATTATATATTGATGTATTATGAGAAAGATTGGATGCATATAAACTGGGCTACAAGATTCTCCAAACTAAGTCCAGGTCTAAAACCCAGAATTAGTTGTCTATTCTGCCCTTTTCTTTTCTCTCCTAAATGCCAAGGATGACATGATTTGATAAGTAACATTTTGTATTTTCATTGTTTGGCAGATGTTTTACATACTTTTTAATAAAGTACATACTTTATGGGGGTAATTTAGTGCAGTGATCTATGGATAATGGACTAAACTAATAGATATCACAGTTCCAACCAGAAAATACCACTTCCTTTTCTAAAAACTTTTTATACTACTCAGAAACATAACTGTGAAATAATTCAGTCTGAATTTAAACCTGCAGTTGCAAAACAATAACCTAATCAATCCAACAAAATATCTGGAAATTATAAATATAATGTTCTACTTCCAAAAGAGTTAACTATGATTACAAACTTTGTGTACCCAATGAGGTTCATTCTAATCCCATAAAGTGCATAGGCTTCATAGAATAATATAAGGATACATAACACGTCTAATGGTAGTAATAAGTACCTGCCTGACCTATCTTTGATTTTGTTTGCTTGATCATCTAAAATCCAGATCCTAATCTAACCATTGCTCAAAAACTGCCCTTAGTGAAGTTGATATTCACCGACTGTTTGGTAAGTCATGATTGATACGGTCAGTTACTACACTATGCTCATCCTATAGTCTTCAACACTGTTGACCCAGTTTTGTGAATGTTCTTCTGTCCTTCATATGTATAATCATATGCATATTGTATGCATTTATATTTTTAGCTGGTATTGTGGGAATGAACAACCAGGGAGAGACAAGTCGAAAGGAGCAGCAGATGCTAGATGTTAAGAGAAGTTCACAGAAATATTCTACTTTATTTTGTAAGTGCAGATGACATTTAAAAGTTCTAATTGACTTAAGGTTTTCCCTCCTTGAAGGACAAAGTTTACAGAAATGGGATCCTGAGGTGAAAATAACAACCTTAACAAAAACATTTAACTTGTTTTATTTTCTCCCTCTTAAGCTGTCACTGAATGCCAATCATTTTATTTACCTAAAATTAGTTTGAGTTGAAAAATAGTGGTTTTCCTTCCTTCTAATTTGCTGTCCCCTGTTTGTTGTCATTTAAACTTGGTAACAAAACGAAACACAGAAAGTGACGGAGAGTGATGAATCTAATAAAGACAAGAGGGGGAGGGGGAAGAGAAGGAGGAAGAAGGAGAGAGTCTTACACAGAGATGCTGCAGTGTCTAACTAGTAAGAATGTACTGTCTGTGACAGCTACTAAAATCCCACCTACACTGCTCAGTAGGGATGTCCAATGTCTTCCATAATACCTTTTTATTATGAGGGTGTGCTACAGAGAGACAAAGAACATATTTTACTTTTCGGTGTACACTGTGTCAGCAGACATCCTACCAGAAGTCTTCTACCACCAACTCGAGGACAAATGAAAATGAGAGTTAAGGCCTCTGCTAGTGTTCACTCAAGCTCCTCCCCTGTTCTCCATTTTATACACTCCATATTTCTATAGTAAAGCTTCCTCTTGTCATTCCCCATGTGCTACTTCAGTTTACTCTGGTCCCTGCAGCTCTTCAATAAATTCTCTGCATGCCTGCGGTTGCATCTACATTCTCTAGTGAGACTGTTTTGCAAGTATGTAAGTATTTTCCTATCTCCTCAAAGTCTATATTTGTTCTGTCTTTAGAGACTATTGAATCTAGTATGAGCCGTTTGCTCTGCTAAGAGCCGTTTAAAGTTAATTGTTAAAATACACTTGCAGTTAACTGTAAAAAATAAACTAAAGGGAGATGTTCTGTGTGAAACTGTTAACTGATTTCTTGCCTCTGCTTAAAATGAAGGATAAAAAAGAGGTAACTTGTATAGTAAACTATTTCAGTTTTATCCGCCTCTGCTAAGAACTAATGCAAAAAAATGGATTTGTTAGTGGACTGTCTCCTAATTATTTCCCACTGTTAAGAACTTATGAAAAAACAGAGTTTGTGGAAAAACATTTTTTATTCATTTTTACATTTTTCTTCAGTCCCCATAGGGGACTTGAACTTGCAATCATCTGATCAGTCATACAATATAATGCAGTTCTATAGTACTGCATTATACTGCAGTCTGACAGCCAGTCATGGCAGCCCTGGTGCCTTCAAAATGCCCCAGGCTTCCACATCAACCAAATTGCACCTCGTGGAAGGCCATTTAGGACTGCCAAACATTGGTTGAGGCATTTAAAAAGTTAACAGCCATGATCATCATTCACGCTTATAGCAGCTGTTACAGGCGGGTGTCATCCAGCACCCACCATGTATGGAGTGGGATCAACTCTTGATACCGCTCCATACAAACCCCACGCGCCCAGGATATAACCCTGGGGTCTTAAAGGGTTAACCACTTGACACCCAAGCCAAATTTTGCATATGTGATCAAGCCCAATTTTTCAAATCTGACATGTGTCAGTGTATGTGGTAATAATTTTGAAATGTTTTGAGTGATTCTGAGACTTTTTAGTTACACGTTTTATTTTATATCCACGCTAAATTTTTATTTGTTGTGTTTTGCATTTAATTTTAAAAAATCCAAATTTCAGGAAAAAATTGGAAAAACTAGCATTTTTCAAAATTTGATATTTTGTGTTTGTAATGCATATAGTCATACAACACAAAATCTTTATATGTATATAACAATAGATTTATGTTTTCGGTGCTTCATGCATGACCAAACAACTGCACAGATCTGCACCAGGATTTTAATTTATGAGAATTCTTAAATTCTGTATTGGTACAGTCCATTCACAGTACGTAAAGAAAAACAGGTATGGTGTCATGTTCAGAAATCTGATGTCTCGCAAGTAGCAACCCGATTACATTTTAATTAATATTTAAGTTTCTATTCAGATTTTTAGCAAATATTTTAAGAAAACCTTTCAAATTTGGTGCAGATTGGTCAAATTATTTAACCATACATACAGAACAGACAACAGAAATCCATTTTTATATATTGTGAGACAGTGACTGGCAAAGTGCTGGAGGGCAGATATGTGTCTCCTAGGATGCTCTCGTATGTGGCGTAAGGGAGTACTTGGGCAGATACGTGTCACCGAGCAGCCTGGGCTCGGTGGAGGAAGCCAGCATTTGTGTCAGTAACACTAAGTTACTGACATGTTGTAGTTAATGTAGTGGCTCCAAGCCACATAGTCTTTTCCTGGAGTGGTCAAAGTGAAGGGTGGGATGACCACTCCCACGTACCAGGTGAGGCTGGTATCAGGCCTTATAAAAACCTGGGCCTGCAGGTCTTGAGAGAGTGTGGTGAGACCTCTGCAGGTCTGAGGACCAGACTGGCTGTGTGCAGCAAGCAGTGTTTTTTGAAAGCGAGTAGTCAGGACCGATCTATGTATAGTGAGTGCTCAGACAAGCAGGTGTTAAGTTCTGTTGGCCTGGAGTTAAGGCCTCGTTTGCTTTATTTGTGCTGAAATAAACCCAGGCGAAGCCTGGAATACGAGCTTTATTCCTTGTATCACTGTCTCTGGCTGTGGATGCCGAGGCTGCTACTTATCCTAACGCTAATCCCTCACAATATATATATATATATATATATATATATATATATATATATAAAGAAAGATGTTGGTTTCATATCAGTAGCAAAGTCTTTAACCACACACACAAACAGTTACACTAAACAGACCTGTGTGAAGGTGGATAATTCTGCTAGTAGTTATTAACTAGAGATGAGTGAGCACCAAAATGCTCGGGTGCTCGTTACTCGAGCCGAGCTTTTTGTAATGCTCAAGAGCTCGGTTCAAGTAGCGAACCCCATTGAAGTCAATGGGAGACTTGAGCACTTTTCAAGATGACCCATGCTCTGCATTGGGAAGGTTGTGTGATTCTCTTTTTCTCTCTCATTTACCCGAGGACCGTGTGGTGCTCGCTCCAGTAACAAGTACTTTCAAGTATACTAATGCTGGCACCCCCCGAATAACTGTGGGGGTGCCAGCATCCTATTGCTTTCAATGGGGTCGCCGGCAGCGGCATCCCCATTGAAATCAATGGGAGAGCTTTGTGATCCTATACCATAGCTGTCAAGCTGTCACAGCTGTGGCAGGGAATTTTTTACTCCCCGCGGGAAGTCCCCCTGGCACTGAACACCGTGACAGTGCTTTCATAGTGTTCAGTAACAAGGGACTCCCTACCCAGAATATTGACGCACAGCATGGACCTATGGTGCACGCATGTCCTATGTTTTACAGGTACATGTGTTTGCACGCCTGTGAAACACGGACATGTGAACACACCATAGGGAACCAATGTTTCTAACAGATGCACGGTTTTGTATGGACGTATGTACGCACATAAACACACTTGTCTGAAAGAGGTCCTGCTATGTATCCAATGCATTCCGGCAGCTTCATGCGCGTTCACAAAAATGTACACCTGCTCCTGACCAGGTGTACATTTCTGGAATAATTTACACCAGTTTCTGGTGTAAATTATACATATATTTGTTGATCCTGGGTGGCCAAGCCCCCTTTTTGAAAGCACCTTTTGCAGTCAGAGCCGAAAGTATAATAAAAGGCATCGCTCACAATGATTTAATTGGAACTGAAGCCTTCTATTACACTACTGGCTCTGACCAACAATGTGGTCATTCAGTCTCTCTGCACTGACAGCGGGCCATAGGATCAGCTGATGAGCATGGATTCCGAGCGGTGAACTCCTGCTGATCAAATGATGATGACCAATCCTGAGGATAGTCCGTCAATAGCAGATGCCCAGAATATCCCTTAACTATTTTGATTTACTAAAAAAGTAAGAGATGAGATGTTACCTATGTGTATACAGTGGTACCTTGGCTTACGAGTGCCTCAGCTGGCGAGCTTCTTGACTTGCGAGCAGGCTCTCTCCCAAATTTTTGCTCTGCTTTAAAAGTAAAAACTCGGGTTACAAGCCTGCTCTCAAGTTAAGAAGCTCGCAAGCTAATGCTAGCGGGGGAGGGGTCTAATACTCACCTAACGCCGGCATTCCGGTCCTCGCAATGGCCTGCGCCAGTCCCATTGAGAACAATGCTGCACAGAGCTTTGTTCATGTGCGTTTTGGCACATGCATGGACATGCTGATTTGTGCACACCTACGCACGTGCAAATGCATGTTCGTGTGAACGAGGCTTTAGGCCGCTATCATGCAGCCAGCTTTTTACCACAATTAGCACAGTGTTTCAATTGCTGCACTAATCACGGTACAATGCGCCCATTAATTTCAATGGGGCTCTGCAGACCAGTGCTTGAACGCAGCATTTATAACGCCGCGATTTTCGGGGGTTGTCTGCTCTATTTTTGCACGTTTTAGCACTTTTTAACGCACCTCATCACCCATCACAACGATCGCGTGCATTAAAAAACGCTGTCAAACGCTGTAACATGCATTCGGGAATGCCACACAAAATAACGGTAAAACACTGTGGTTTTGGACACAGCGTTTTGTGAGCACGTGTGTAAGAGTGGCCTTAGTGAATTTCCCCTATATTTTTTTCCTGTTTTAACTCTTTTTCCTCTCTTTGGTTTGTCTGTTTGCGTGGGTTTGAGAGCATCATATGGATACTTTGGAAAAAATTGAGATGCTATTTTTGAATATTTGTATTAATTGCATTTTTGTATAAAATAACTTGGAAAAACTACATATATCACTGTATACAGTATGAACAATACCTCCCAACTCCATTTCCACAAGCGCTAGCAGATTTAACTTTGCATCAGCTAAACTTCATGTCCACATGATTTCTTCTTTCCACCTCCAAACAAAAAGAACGTCCTTCATTCACCCTTTCATCTTGCATAAAACAACTAAACCGATAGTCCATGCATGTATCACATCCTGTTTGATAACTGCAGCACCCTTTGTAGTCTACTATTTAAAATACTTGTGCTTCAACTCATTGATCTCTACTCTCCCTTATGAAATACAACACTAGTGTTAAATTATCTCATTATACTAAACTACACTATATAAATGCATATGTCTGCCATTAACTCCCATTGTGATAACCCATATACTGTATGGTACATGTATATACATTTTTATGCCTACAATTGTATTGAAAAATGTAACCAACTAGGATTTTAAATGTCATTGAAAAATGATGTATTGACATACACTTCAAGTCCCAAGGAAACATTTTCTTTGGAATATGCCTGGCTTATAGAAGACTATGGGCATGGAAGAGGTATGCATGGAGAGCATTTCACCAAAATATACTGTACATTACATACAGAGCCCAATTGTGCTGTGAACTAGTCGAAGATTAACAGGCTGAAAGAGAATGGTGTGCCAAAAAAACAGGAAGCATTTGCTAATTTGTTGCTTGCCGTCACAACTAAACTTGATGTGGTAGATTATCATGTAGCCCCAGACCAGCAATATTCCTTAAACTTGCTGGTATTTCTTTCACTAACCTGAGTATTTCTCTTCATCAATAGCGATCGGCTAAAGTAAGCAGTAGCTAGCAGTAAATGGTTAGGTATACATTTTGAAAGTCCAGTACATACACTTTTAGGATAGCCCTTACCTGTTTTATGGAGTTATTATTCAGAATCCCTTTAAATAATATCTGGTAAAGGCATATACAATATATCTGTTTGTAGTGCTTTGTATGCTGTTTCATATGTTTTCAATTATATTGAGCCAAATGGCACAAATCCTCAGATACATTAAAACAGCAGTCTGGGGACCAAAAACCCATCTGTTTCTATTTTTGTAGTAATTGTCAACCTTATTTAGTTGGCATTTGCAACTTTCATTTTCGTAAAACCAGATTCAGAAGTCTTCCCATCAAATTGATGTAATCTGAGTAGGTCAAAAACACAATATAGTATTATGATTGAGAATGGCAGCCAAAATAATATACAGAAGCCAGTGAACTAGTCCATAACTGAGTCGAAAAGACAGAATGGAAGGAACAAAGCGAACTAACAACTTCAAAGAAGAACTTACAAATATGTTTCTACTTCTACAAAATCACATTTTTATCCGAGAAACATAGTTTGACAATGTTTCAAGGGAAATAACGTCTCTATTGAAATGCTAAAAGTTTCACATTCACATAAGCCAGCTACTTCTGCAGCATTGTTCTAACTTCTAAAATGATCAAGAGTTAATACAGTTATAAAGGACTTTATTATGCTATACAGTATTTAGTTATTACAGTCTGCACACCATACTTGTATTCATATCAAACATCCAACAAGAATGCAAATCTGAAAAATCACAGGCTCAGTTCCCATCCACGTTAGGGCTTCAATCATAATTCAGTTCCTATGTTCCATTTTTGGAGCAAAAAAACTGAATTAAAATGCAAATACAAGTTCCTTTTTTCCCCCCACTGATTTCAATAGGGTTTTTAAAAAACACAAAGCAAATGGAAAACTTTCTGTTTGCTTCCATCCCATTGGGTTTCCTTTTTTAATGGAACTAATAGCGCAGTCTGAAGTAATATTTGTTCCATTTAAACATAGAAATCTAACAAAACAGAAGCAAATGGAAATCTTTCTATTTGTTTTACATTTTTTAAAAACCCATTTGAGAGATATGGGAGTAAAAACAGAAAGATTCATTTAAATTTGAATCCTACTTCTCTGCTCCAAAAAGGGAACGGAGAATCAGAAATGGGACTGGCGGTCTAACGCAGATGTGAAATGAGTCAACTGTAGAACTGTTACATTTGTTAATCACAACGGTAGCCAGGAGTAATGGAGTAAAAATGCAGATAGAAGCGAGAATAATATTAAAATCAAAGGATAGTAATAAAAATGATAGGACTCACCCGGTGTTTAGCGAGAACCCCTTTCGTAGGAGCCTCACTAACACCTCCAAATCCTAGTCGGCTTATAAGATCACAAAGATCTTACAGTAGGTCTTGTAGATCTTTCTGGTGTATGTGATTGGCAGCAGGGCTTCTGTGTCCGACTGTCTGGTAGGACCCACTTGGTTGAATAGAATAAGGTAGAAAAAAAGGAATCCTCCCACGCTATCTTAGCATTCCACCAGGAACAGAACAAATCTTCTTATGGTCATCAGTTTTATTCAAATTACTTGTGCAACGCGTTTCATCGCTACGCAGGGCGACTTTATCAAGCACATTTTAAATTAAAACACTCTCTTTAAATAGTAAATGTACTTACATGTAGTGGCATTATCCCAGCTGCCACTACATGTAAATTTACTATTTAAAGAGAGTGTTTTAATTTAAAATGTGCTTGATAAAGTCGCCCTGCGTAGCGATGAAACGCGTTGCACAAGTAATTTGAATAAAACTGATGACCATAAGAAGATTTGTTCTGTTCCTGGTGGAATGTTAAGATAACGTGGGAGGATTCCTTTTTTTCTACATTTGTTAATCAAAGATACAAGTATTACAGACTGCCGCCTACACTTACTAGCCAGAACTATTAGAATTACGCATGTCAGCACCTCACAGATTTTAAGATCTCTGCTTGAAATCAGTAAATTGAGACATTCATAATTTATATCCAGTGGCTGAGACTCTGTCCAGATATTAGCAGTTGCCATAGGTATACAGCACATTGAAGTCCCCAGATCTCTCTCTCAGGATAAGGCCTGCACCTGTTTGAGAAGACTAGTGAGAACTGGTCGTCGCTCTCTGGCCGCTTTCAGATGAACGTATTTTAGCTCTGGATTCAGTCTGTGTTTTGTAGCTCATAATACAGAGTGAATGTAAATCTATGTATATATTCACATGGCAGTATTCTTCATGCCATTTTTTGCAGCATGACCTATCTTCTGTATTTTTGCCTCCATATTGGTATTGTTTTTTGTTGAGCAATAGAGATCTATATTTGCCTAGCAGAAAACAAAATGTAAGGAGGCAAATGCAGATCAAATAATGCTGAAATACTGATGACATGTGGATGTAATGTCATTTGCAACACATTATATTACAGATCCGTATTACAATACACTCATCTGAAAGCGGCTTATGGATGTGTGGTAGATGGCTGAGAGGTTCGCCATTTTGTCTGTATTTTCTGTATTTTTATCAGCTATGAAGATGCTATATTGTGTCTCTAATCTAATCCTCTGGGGGAAGGAAGCATCGCCCCCCCCCCCCCCCCACCTCCACAAGAATTGAAGGAGCAGTGCATTGTGTCCATAAACTGGTCAAACCGGTTCTAACCAGCAGACAACTTATCTAGGAATGTTTTTGTGTAAACAGGAAATGGCTTACTGTAAGAGAGAGACAGGAAGTATTTCCTTCAAACAACAAGTCAAGAATGAATAAAGCACGCTCAAGGGAAGCTCCTCCCGGGTGAATGATCTCACAGCTACCACACAAATATCTCCCTATGAGAATGGCCTATCAGCACACAAAAATGCTGTAACTGTATCCTAAATTACCTAACTTCCTGATTTGAAACGTTATATAAACTTTTACCCGCCTAAATAAAGACAGAATCTTTTTGGGACACATGATGCCAGACGTGTGGTCTTTGAAAGGGTCTCCAGACCTGTACATTATTCCTATCTAATATGGCACCCACAGTATTAACCCAAGATCTTGAATTGATAATTAAAGTATATAAGTATGTATTTTGTTTTATACTGCAGACTCTGTGGTTCTTCCGGGCTATGATCCCTTTAGGGACCTTTCACACAGGACTAACACCAAAATCTGTGCCATTTTCGCATCCCGAAACCACGATTTCTAAGAGCGATTTTAGACGGCCGTATGAGCACTATGCTCGCCTGCACAGAGCATAGTTGCGCATGAATGGCTTTTTTTTTTTTCTTTCTCGGGCTTTTCAAACTCTGCGCAAGAGTTTGAAAAAACAGCGGAGAGATAGGGGAAGTCCATCTTTTCTTGCCCGTCAAATTAACGAGCGAGAATTACAATAGCGAAAACAAAACCACTGAAATCAGTGGTTCCTTTTTTCCTGTTATGCAGCCGTGATAACCACAACCGCATAACAGGAGAAAAACATGTTCAAGTGTTTAAGCCTTAAATCTACAAACTGGCGCAGATTTTTGTGCAGATCCGCAGCAAACTTCACCCTATCGATTAAAAGAGGGAAATCAACTCCGATCCCCTACGTGTGAATGTTGCCTAAATTCTACTTTTATTGAGGTTTTTAAACAAAAAAAGAATGCAAATGGAATTTGGCAGATGTACACCAAAAGAGTGTCCTTTCGTCATGTGTTTGGGTGGTTTGTGTACACATGTTTATATCTCTGTGGCAAGGATATTAAAACGAGGCTTACTACAACTGGATCCTGCATTACACTTTTTATACAATGATAGGCATATGCAACATAATAGGCTAGAGACATATATTGTACATTCACTGGTACTGTTTAACCACTTAAGGACCAGGGTGATTTGGTCCTAAAGGACCAGAGACTTTTTAAGGATTTTACCCATGTGGTGGTTTTACTGCCCTAGTTTTTTAACTTCAGCTACCAAAATAATTTTTGCTCATTTTTATTTTCCTTGACATGTAGGGTAATTTTTTCATATCTTTTTTCATTGACATTTTTTTTGTCTCTCCGTTTTATTAGTGGTAAAAAGCTAAAAAAAAAAAAAAGTTTTTTAACTTTGTAGTTGCTTATTTTTAAAATTTGTACCAGAATGGGTTACTCATTTTGTTTCGGACGTTTTGTTATGTAATTTGTATTCTCTAAGAATACATGGTGAATATAGTGACGTTTTGTTTGGAGTCAACAGTGCATCATTTTCTTTATATATATTATACTCAGTAATTGTATTATTTTTGTAACTATTTTTTTAAACATCTATGACATCATATAAAACCTCTGGGAGTCATTCACATTTTTAATATTTTCCACAGTTGCAGGGGAGCACAACCCCCTGTAGTGACAGTAGTCACTAACAGAGCAGATCAGGATCTGCTAGGCAACTGGCAGTCACATGATCGCTAGGTTGAATAGCGAACCTAATGCTTTCTCTTTTAACTACATAGCGCTTAAGTTAAAAAAACACTTCTGCCTTCTTCTCTGGGTGCTCGAATGTAACTAATAGCCAAGGACCCGACCTGCTTCTGCTATATTGCAGAAGCAGAAGCTTTAAGCCTTTGCAATCCAATTTTGGATTTAGGGTTTCCTAGGGGGCTTTCTCTTTCTGCCATTATACAATGGCGCCATCTGCTGGCTAGAGCCAGTGCTGTGGTATGTGACATGCTGTAGAGGCCTCCCACAACAGAGCGGCCAGTAATCTAAAGTAAGAATACCCTTCCGACATCGGAGCTGTACAGACTTCAATCAGAATATCTTTAGACATCAGACAGTGGACTGGAAAGGGTTAATACCATGTGGTATTTTTACTATCGGCTGGGATTAAAGTCCAAAACCAAGCACAGTAAATTTACCAAACTTGGCCTAAAGGATTAAATGTGCCTAGTAAACATAGAGCATAGCCCAAACATCATGTGAAAAGACCATTAGACCTGTGTTTCTCAACTCCAGTCCTCAGGGACCACCAACAGGTCATGTTTTCAAGATATCCTGTCATCAGAAAACCTGCGGCAATGTCTGAGGCACTGACAATAATTACATCACCTGTGCAATACTGCGGAAATCCTGAAAACATGACCTGCTGGGGTCCATGAGGACTGGGGTTGGGAAACACTGCATTAGACTGTGTTTATAAAGATTGCATTTAAATTTGCTTTTGAAATAACCTTATAAGCTATATTTCCTTTATGAATGTTAAAAATTGCATTCTGTTATTCCGTAGTTATATCTCTGACACAACATTGTCCCTAGCATAGCAGCCACAAGAGCTGACTCTCCAGCTTTACTAAAGCTGCCAACTTACTGTATATAGTAATATATCACCTACTCTTGATGGGTGCCAACCCCTGGGGAAGCCATAATGGCGGCCATGGCTATTTTATTGACTTGTTTGCTTTCCAATATATATATATAATTTACTGATGTCTGAATGGAATTTTTAACCACTTGTCAGAAGAGGACATTTGATGGAAAATATAAAAAGACAGAATATTGCTTTTAGAGCAAGAACAATAAATTCTCTTCACCTCTTATATTTCCATCTGAAACTAAAGATGTCAGAAGCATATTATTACATAGCTTGCAGAGCCGTATATTACCTTTCATTTATTTATAATAAAATGTGCTGAAAGAATTACACTACATGCCAAACAAAGCAATCTGCGAGGCCTAGCATTTTTTTAGATGAATAATTGTTCCTTCGGGAAAAGTAGAACAATTAAAATGAGTTTACAGAAGTAGAACTAAAATGTCATTTCGTGTTCTTCTGAAAAAGTCTAAATAGGATTACTATGTAAAGCTATGTTTAGCTTCAGGCCAGTTCAAAGAATTGTTATCAACTGTTGCATATGGCTGTGCCAGAGATAATTTCTGCAATATTTATTTTATGACTTTTCACAGCAATGCATTTGCTTGGATGTACATTTTGGTTTATTTAGTTACATTCATGAAAAACAAAAATAACTTTCTTTTTAGTAAACTTATATATTGAAGCTTAATTTGTTATATTTTTCAGATCTCCCATAGCAAGGGATAAAACAGACTATTTTTTAGAGCAACACACTCAATAGATGCAATCCATTGCAGTATATTGAGTCATAAAATGGTAGAGTTGGAAGGGACCTCCAGGGTCATCGGGTCCAACCTCCTGCTCAGTGCAGGATTCACTAAATCATCCCAGACAGATATCTGTCCAGCCTTTGTTTGAAGACTTCCATTGAAGGAGAACTCACCACTTCCTGTGGTAACCTGTTCCACTCATTGATCACCCTCACTGTCAGAAAGGTTTTTCTAATATCTAATCTGTGTCTCCTCCCTTTCAGTTTCATCCCATTGCTTCTACTCTTTCATTGTGCAGATGAGAATAGGGCTGATCCCTCTGCAGTGTGACAGCCCTTCAGATATTTGTAGACCACTATTAAGTCTCCTCTCAGCCTTCTTTTTTGCAAGCTAAACATTCCCAGATCCTTTAACTGTTCCTCAAAGGACATGATTTGCAGACCGCTCACCATCTTGGTACCTCTTCTTTGGATGGAAATCAATCAACAGACAAGGTTCATGTGCCTGTCATATGATGTCATATCAATAAGAAGGACATGGGATGATTAACCCCTTAACAACCGCTGATACGCCTTTTGATGGCCTGTATCAGTGGCCTATGTATAAAGAGAGATTGCGGGGCGACCTCTCTTCATACAGCACGGGCGTCAGCTGTTTATTGCAGCTGACACCTGCGGGCAATATCTGCAATCAGCCGCGCAGCCAATCGTGGCTATTAACCCTTTAAATGCCCCGAACGATTGTTGGGGGTCCCGTACGGCCCGCCTGCATGCGTCCCGTCCCCCCCCCCCGTGAGATCGCAAGAAGCCATGTGGGTGTCATGGCAGCCAGGGGCCTTCGGAAAGTCCCCAGGGCTGCCTTAGCAGACTGCCTATCAAGCCATGCCTGCGGGAGAGAGCAGTATGATGTAATGCTACAGCATTACATCATACTGCAGGAGCAATCAAAGCATCACATGTTGTGGTCCTCCAGGGGGCTAAAAAAAAAGTAAAAATGAAATCAATAAAGTTTTATTAACTGTAAAAAAAAAGTTTAAATCACCCCCCTTTTGCCGTGTCTATAATGGAGCCGGTCATGTGTTCTTTCTTTCGGCGGTGCGGAGAGTTGTCCGCATATGCAGTGTGGCCGTCTTATCCTGCAGTAACACGGGTGCATTGGCACCCGGATGCACCTGTGTGACTGAGCCCTCACCCTGTCTCCCAGAAAAAATGCAATAAAAAGCGATCAAAAAGTCGTATGTATTCAAAAATTGTACCAATGCAAACTAAAGGGCATCTTGCAAAAAATGAGTCCTCGCCCAACTACATCGAAGGAAAAATAAAAAAGCTATTGTGCGCAGAAAATAGCTGCAGAAAATAATTTTAAAAAATTAAATGTCTTTGAAAAAAAATAAAAGCAGTACAGCAAAAAAAAGCTATACAAGTTTGCTATTGTAGTAATCGTACTGACCCATAGAATCAAGGTATCATGTCATATTTGTTGCAGTTTGTGCGCCGTAAAAACAAGATGCACTGAAAGATGGCGGAATGTCGTGCTTTTTTTCCATTTTACTCCACTTGGAATTTTTTTAAAGTTTTTCAGTACATTATATGGTACATTAAATAGCACCATTGAAAAATACAAGCCTTCATACAGCAACGTCGATGGATAAATAAAGGAGTTACGATTTTTTAAAAGGGGGGAGGTAAAAACAAAAATGGAAAAAAAGGGCCCCATCATTAAGGGCTTAAAGATCCTATAAAATAACACATAAGTAATATGCAAGTGATATCAAAGTAGTAATCTAGGGAGACATTTTTTCACACAAGCCCAAAGCGCTGCAATAAAATAAAAAAGCCATACTTAACTCTCCCACTACTCCGGTTCCGCTGGTGCCCAAAACCAGTCCATGTGACCTCTGCAGACGAAGTCAGAAAGTAATTGGCTACAGGCAGTCACATGTCCCTGGGGTCGCTGACATAATTATTGGCTCCCTGAAGCTGGAATTGAAGACCAATGAGGGATCAGACACTGGCAGAAAGGGAGCAGATGGTGCATGAGAGGTAAGGATGTTTTTTTTATGTTTTCCCAGCACTCTGAGCTTGTTTGAAAAAATGCTTCCTTTCCGGATAACCCCTTAACCCTTTCCAATCCAATGTCGGGCCTGCCCCGACATCATCATTTCCCTCCACAGCTCCGATGTCGGGGCAGGCCCGACACTGCAGTGCAGGAGTGCATCTGCACCCGATCGTCAGACACATCGGGTGCAGATACACTTCTGCACTGGTCCCCATCGAGGACCCCCTAGGAGAAGGCAGAAAGGGTTTTTAACCCTTTCTGCCTTCTCCTTTACACATTACATAGCGCTCAATTAGCGCTATGTAATGCATAGAGATTCCAGCCGGCTGGCGATCATGTGACCGCCGGTGTTACCTGACCCCCGGCGGCCACATGAACTCCGAGCCGGGAGCCTGCACTGTGGGACCTGCTTACATGACCGGCGTCTTGCGCGTTCTCCTTCTGTCTCCCGGCCCGGCGATCATGTGACCACCATGTGCCACCTGACCCCAGCGGTCACATGATCGCCGAGTCGGGAGGCAGAAGGAGAATGCGGAAGACGCCTGACAGGTAAGCAGGTCCCTCCACGGTGCAGTGAACACCTGCACCCTCCTGAACTCTGTCAGTTCAGGAGGGTGCAGGGAAAATGTATTTTTTCTCACCCATTTTCCCCAGCTCCAATTTATTTGGAGCTGGGGAGAATGGGTGAGAAAAAATAAATGGATTGGAAAGGGTTAATGGGACAGTCACACGCAGTGCTAGATTTACATGTCAGGTGCCTACATGCACACATTTTCTGGCATCTTACTTTAAACTGTTCCAATTAAGAAGGCCAAACCTTAAATCACATTCGGCTTTAAGATGTTTGCCTACTCAATATATTTACAATAGAAAGCAGAAAACTGTAGTGCAAGGCTTGCCACATCCAGCATCTTCTTCACCTTTCCCCTTGTCTTGCCCTACGTATTCTGCTCTTCAATAGCAAAATAAATGTCCAATTAACATACAGTACAAATATTACTGTGCATATAGTTAAAGCTTGGCCCAGGTCACATAATGCATGATAATCCATCTGCTCCCACCCAAATGTCTGTGTGTACCCTCAGCATAAAGGGGGTGCGCCAAGAAGGAAGGCCTTTATTATATGCCCAATACATATGACATATACCAAGATACTGTAAGTAATGTGAGTAAATGCCTTTGATAGAATCCCTCTACCTTTGCAGTTGTTTGGGTACTCAGCCTTTCTGTTCCTGATGAAAATACTGAGGATTTTTGATGCTTGTATGGTTCTTCAATCCTGTCCTTCACCTACAGAATTTATAAAATGTAAAAAAAAAGGAATTTAAAAAATGTACGGCCCAAATAATAAAATCACTACAGTATTTCAATGTAACATTTAAACTACTTGTAATTACATATTTGTAGCTCAAAACTGTTTCCCATATTGCCCTGTAGTCAGAAACGTTAGAAGGTTCCATAGCAATGAAAACTAAATATGCATTTGCCAAGGCAAGGCAACGCAAAGTCATTTTGTTTTGCAATTTCTTATAATGAGGCATGTAAACTGTACATTATATTTACAGAAGCATAACCAGAAAACAGAGCAAGACTTTCTGCAAGGTGTGTGCACTCTGCTGCTCCAATGCATTAACTAGACTCATATAAAAAAGCCTATAAAAGAACCTGTCACATTGAAGATGCAGGCCATTCTGCAGGTAGCATGTTATAGAGGAGGAGGAGCTGAGCACACTAATATATAGATCTATACATTGTGGGGAAAATGCTGCAGAACCAGTAATTTATTCATCTAAGTCTCAGCTCCTTCTGGGTTTAGTAGTCGAGTGGGAGGTCCTAATCAGTGAATGGCAGTTCTGTATGCACATGGATACAGGGAAGCCTGTCAATTACTGATTAGGACCACCTACAAAGCTCCTGAACTCAGAATGTACAGTAATTACTAGTTATATTGATTTATTCCCACAAAATTATATAATAATCTGCTCAGCCCCTTCTGCTCTATAGCATTCTGCTGACAGATCGAACTACATGTTCAATGTTCACTTTATTGTTCAAAATATTTTTATTAAGGTTTCAAAGTACGTTAACATGGCATCATTCCAAAAACATATTGCCATACTTGCTCACAGGTGAAACTTAGTGAAAAAGATTAAACCAAGGCCCCTGTTACTCAAAATGTAAGCTAACTGGCGGGGAAGTCTGTGGCCAAAACCGAAGACCCTACCAAAGTTCATTCAACATGTAGTCCGAGCTACAGGCTGCAGAGCAGGAGGAGCTGAGCAGATTGATACCTAGTTTTGTGGGAAAAGATTTAGTATAACTTGTATTATATTTATTCAATACATATAGGAATGAATGGAAAAATTAACTTCTGGTCACAGAACAGACCCCGTATGATTCAACTAGTCCCAGTGGAGGTCACGTGGAATGATGAAGGACTAAAGTGGAGCCAATATTTTATCAATATAGCATTCGTTAAGTATGTCATCTAGCCTACTATGTTCTATATGGCAATTAGAAAGCAGACAAACGATAAAAAACTTCCCCAGAATGGCCTTTTACATTAGACTTAGGAGTCTAGTGGGTGGTCTTATTAGTGATTGAAGGACTTCCCTGTATAAGTGTACATACATAAAGAGAAAGCTAGCAACCAGTGAACAGAACTTCCTACTGGACTCTGAAGTCCAGAATGAGGAGTTCAAATTATGAAGATACAAGTTATACTATAACCTTTCCTATAAAACTATATATCAATCTGCTCAGCTCCCCCGCTCTATAACATGATGGCTGCAGATCCAGCTACATACTCAATGTGATAGGTTCCCTGTAAGGCATGACAATGAGTTCACATGTATAGCAGAACTCAGAAGTATTTTCTGCATCATGATAACCCTTTGGGTTAAAGGAGCTTTGCAGGGATTTTTTTCTGGAAAAATACCATTTTTGTCGATAGAATACCAGAGATGCAATACCAGACCCAGCTTACAGATCCAGTTCTGCTGCTTCTGGGACAAAAAGCAGACTATTTTTTCTGGGCACAGGCTTTAAGATAAGGGCTCCTGTCCACGGGCATTTTTGCATTGCGTTCCCCACGGTGGTAATCCAGCCGCGGGGAACACAGTGCACTCTTTCCATAGTGTTGCCCCCCTGTCCACGAGCGGACAATCATAGCGATTCTCCGCTCGCGGACGGCAAATCGCAGCATGCTGCGAATTTCCACGATTCTCTGCAATATAGATAGGCTCACCGCGGAGATCCGTCTGCCGGCTCCTGCTCCCGGACAGGCAGCCTAACTCTTGTATTTTTTGTTTTATTAAAAAGAAGTAATTGAAAATGACTGTTGGAACAATAAACCCAACTATCTCCTACCATGCAATGGCTAAACGTTTATAACTTAACCTTGATTTTCAGTGAGACTGCAATGTAATCCTATATGTGATTCACGTTCCAGCTTTCCTTAATTTATGCAGCATACTAAATTAGGCTAGGTCTTCAACATGTTTTTGCCACATAACTATGCCATACATTTACACTGCATGCTGCAAATGAATGTATACTGCTAAAACAGGATGCCATTGGATGCCTATGAAGTTGGATCTTGTTGTCACCGACTTCCACTGTGAAACAAACAGTATGTTTGACTACTGTTTTATGACTGCTACGTTTCTCTGTCCTAGAATGTTTAATTTACAATGGAGGTCAATGCTAGAAGATCCAACTGAATAGGTATGTAGCTGTATCCTGTTAGCAATATACTCTTTAGCAATTAAGCAGCAAAACACATATGCCTATGTATGGCAAAAAGTGGTGCAAACTTTGCCTTAACTTTTAGGGACCCATCACACAGGGCAGAATTACGACGCAGAACGCAACCAAATCTGCAGCTGTGGAAATCCACACCAAAATCCACAGGCCTAACTACAGATTTTGAAGAAGACTTGCAGGCAGGTTTTTAGCCATCTTCAATTAAGCTAGCCTGTGGATTTTGGTTTGGAATTTACCGCAGCTTGCGGTGCATTGTGCTGCCCATCATGTGAAAGGTCCCTTAAAGTGATCACTGGAAGACTTTTCCTCCATAGTTGGACTATAACTTATCCTGAACAGGCAGAATATATGAAGTCTGACTTATACCAGAACACCACTGTTTTATTTAGTTGACAGATTGCTCATATTTAGTCACCAAGCACTCCATGTCTCTAAATATATTGGAAAACTGGGTGTGTGAAACTTAAGAAAATGTTATGTGACTTCTTAGATAGCCTAAGTCATGAACTTCTTCAGTAGAAGTCATGAAATGAGTGTAAGACATGTCCCCCACACTCCAAGAATCTAGAACCAAAAATAAGGAAGAGAAGAATCAGGCCTTGGGCCACCAATGTGCTTATAAATATTTAGCTATTTTTCTGCATTGTTCAAAAGTTGCTGGCAATGAACAGCCGGTTTCTGTTGCTGTTGTGTTGTTTTTATGGCCAGTATCTTATCTCACCTTGCCAGAGCTGCCTGAATAGAAGTTTCTCTTTATTTTATTCAATGTAAATAAACACAGAATGGATTTAGTCTGTGGAATCATGTAAACTCATGTTTTATCCTCAGAAATGGAAAGTAAAATAAAAATATACACTTTTTATAAAAGTCCTGCTCAGCAATGAAACTTCCCTTTGCCGTCTCCAGCTAGGTGGGCATGGTCATGGTCAGAGTTTAATCTTTAGAGACATTGTTATTTAGAATATATACTAAGTGATCAGTTGGCTTACAGAGCAGTAACCTTTTTTTTTGTTTTCTTACTTTCCTAATTTCTTCCAAAGCAAGAAGTGGATGGAAATATTTTAGCCTAATAGCTAGCAACTAGGATCTAGAATTTCCATTAGCAGACAGGCGCCTTCAGACAGGCAAGCAAATCGGGCGGTTTTCTTGCGCTGCGAGAGTGAGTAAAAACACATGATTGTGAAACCAATGAATTTCAATGGTTTCATTATCATTTGCGATGTTTTTACTCTTGCAATGCTGCGTCAAAAAAAATTGCAGCATGCCCGTTCTTTTTGCGATATTGCCCATTGTTTCCATTGAAAGCAATGGGAGAAGATAGCAATCTTCTCCTGCTGCTCTGACAGCTGTAGCAGGGGATTATTTCAGCCCCATAGGGATGTGAGGCTGTCCCATCTTGTTCTCAACAGGCCGGAAACAGAACATTGCGATCTCCTGCAGCTGCTGTGACAGCAGCGGCAGGGGATTCCTTCATTACCTGTGACAGCAGTGGAAGTGTGTTCATTGATGAGGAAACTCCCCAGCAGCAGGAGATCGCGATGTTCTCCCACTGCTTTTCATGGGGCCGGCACAGCTGCTGCCCCATTGATAGCACTGGGATGAAGGGAACCCCCGCAGTCTTGCAAGGCTGTTTTCACATAAAAACTACTCACATCCAAGGGTTTTTAAATGGTTTGTGAGAGCGATATCGGTCCATAAATCACAGCCCGATATCGCCCTCGCAAGTCTGCAGGAGCCCTTAGGGTGATCCTTCAGACAAATGAACCCATTCCACTTGATTATAGTCTATCCTGTGGGACTTTGTAGTCTCCATTTAGTACTTTAACGTATGCGATGCATCTCTATGCTAGAAGGGCTGATGGAAGAATACTTGGGTGTGCTTCATTGGACAGTTTCTAGGAAAAAGCCAGGTATCTATGGAGCATTGGACTTACATGTGACTAATCAGTGCCCTACCAGTGAATGCTTTGTGCTCACCAGCTTTATGAGCTGTAAACAGAACTGACAGTTCTCTTTCCACTTTGCATGAAGTTATATCATATAACCCACCTCCAACGTTAGTTGGAGCCCCTGGAAAAAATACTGAATAAAGTCCCATCTCCTTTCGCCTTTGTACTCTATCACAATGCAGAAAAAAACTAATATGATTTTAAACTGAATTTATAATCCACCTCGGCTTCATGATCACTTTAGCATCTCACATATCTGCAATTATGAGAACCGCTCGAAATATTTATATGCATAATAATGTTATTAGCTCATCCTATAAATCTCCATTTTTAGAACATGTGGTTTTAGTGGCCCATTAAAGGGGCTCTCTCGACAATCGCAGCTTCAGAAAGCCCTGACAATTAAGTGGTATTACCAAAGAAAGTTGAGAATGACCACATATTTCTCCTACAGCATTCATTGCAGTGGAAATGCAGCACTATATACTAGCCATTCAAATAACTGGATGACCATATAATATATGGACAAGCCTTGTCCAGCAGAGTTCCATGATGTCCCTATGCCTTATTGGGTCATATGGAATGGAGTTTTTAGAATTTGGCAACCGACTGAACAAATGGCAGACATATGAGAAATGATATGCCATAGAGATGACAGTTCCGGCTCCTATCAGATGATAACCATACTATCACACAAACTACAGAGCGCACAAAGTTTTTGCAATGTCATTTTTCATTTCTAAATGTTAACATTTTTAGTGCGCCTTTGAAAGTCTGCACCATTGTTTTAGAAATATGAGGTGCCTTGACATTAAATACATACTCACTGTAACATAATAATGTATTCTTTGCACTTTTCCTGTCTCTTTTTAGCCATATCTAAGTACAGCTTTATTGTCATAGTTCCCCTCATACTACAAGTTCTCTTTTCAGCACCTTTGTGAAGGATTTATTAATTGAATCATGAAAGTTCCTTAAAGAAACAATATAGTTATATAACGATTCTACAAAGGAAATTGCATTCTCATAAAGATTTCATTTGGCAGCTCTATTCAGAGAAGTCACTTAGGGGATTACATTTGAAATCCTGTCTGAAATACAGAGCTTATTGCCTTTAAACCTGGTTTCTCATCATGCATCTAAACAAATGACCTTTTTTATGCCAATATCACTCAGTGCCTAGCAGCTATTGTTCTAGCTTTAGCTGTAATCAGACTTCAGTTCTAGAAAGTTCACATGCATATAGGGAGCATTATCAAAAGCAAAGCCAGAACATCTTTCATGTAGTATAACAAAGAATTTGGAACACAATAGGCATATATTTTTTATCTTAATTCATGCTGTTTAATGTACTTTAATTATACTGTACTTCAGATCTGTAACAGGTTGAGTCTTTTATCAAACTTAAAAGCAGATTTACTAGTGTTTCTCATTTTATTTATTTGCATGTTAAATTAGCAGAAAACATTTTATTAAGCATGTCCAGCTTTTACTAAGCACTCCATGTATCCTGTACTAAGAATCATTGCATAAGAAATATTTTGGTAGGATATCTTATAAAAAACAAATTGAAGAGGTTGTAATTTTTTTCTAATCCAATCCTTATGTTACTTCCACTAAATAAGTGGGTCTTACAACCCTACTGAAATCATGGATGGGCATCAATGCAGCTACGGACACAGCTGTTTGTTTTAGCCAGTAATTGTGAGCCATGTATGGTCATTATCAATGTAGTCCCTTATTTGCAATCTAATGGGTAGTATTATTTTTATTTAAGGCAATAGTGGCTTCTCCTTTATAAGCAGGGCCAACGTGTAACTGCACTAGTCAACCATAATATTAAAATGACCTGCCTGATATTGTGTAGGCAACTGTTAGGTGGATTCACAACTGACTGAGTAATCGCACTCAAAGAGTGGTCATAAATGGCTGCACATCCAAGTGGAAGAATGTATCAAGTGGGGTACCACAAGGCTCTGTCCTAGGCCCAGTGTTGTTCAACATTTTTATAAATGATCTGGAGGAGGGAATCGAGGGGAAACTGATCAAATTTGCAGATGACACAAAGCTAGGAGGGATAGCTAACACTAGGGGAGAGCGAGAGTATTCAAAAATATTTAGAAAAGCTTGAACAGTGGGCGGCGACTAACAGAATGGTACTTAACAAGGAGAAATGTAAAGTCCCACATCTGGGCAAGAAAAATGAAAAAGCACATACAGAATGGGAGGAATTGGGTCAAGCAGCAGCATATATGAAAAAGACTTGGGAATATTAACCCTTTGCAATCCAATTTTGGATTTAGGGTTTCCTAGGGTGTTTTCTCTTTCTGCTAGGCAACTGGCAGTCACATGATCACCGGGTTGAATAGTGAAACTAATGCTTTCTCCTTTCACTACATAGCACTTAAGTTAAAAACCACTTCTGCCTTATTCAGGGTTTCCTAGGGGGCTTTCTCTTTCTGCCATTATACAATGGTGCCACCTGCTGGCTAGAGCCAGTACTGCGGTATGGGACATGCTCGAGAGGCCCCCCCGACAACAGAGCAGCCAGTAAAATACAGTAAGAATACCCTGCCAGACGTCTTCCGACATCAGAAGCTGCACAACCTTCAATCAGAATGTCTTTAGACGTCACACAGTGGATTGGAAAGGGTTAATAGATCACAGACTGAACATGGGTTAACAGTGTGATGCAGGAACAAAAAAGGCAAACACAATTCTGGGAAGTATTATGAGAAGCATAGAGTCTAGATCACGTGAGGTAATTATCCTCCTCTACTCTTGCTTGGTCAGACCTCATCTAGAATACTGTGTCATGTTCTGAGCACCCCAACTTAAAAAAGACACCAACAAAATGGAGCAAGTTTAGAGAATAGTTACCAGGATGGTGAGCGGTCTGCAGACTTTTTGACTGTGAGGGTGATCAAAGAGTGATACATGTTTTCACGGGAGGTGGTGAGTTCTCCTTCAATGGAAGTCTTCAAACAGAGGCTGGACAAACATCTGTCTTCGATGATTTAGTGCAATGATCAGATGGTTGGACCCGGTGACCCTGGAGGTCCCTACAAACTCTACCATTCTATGATTCCCCGTGTACCACAAAAACAGTTCTGATCCATCAAGGTATGGACTGCATGATAGTTCTGAAGGTGTCCTGGATAGAACCATAGACTTTAATTGGTCAAATGGAGACCAGAGATGCAAACTTTGGTCTCCATTTGACCAGGTTTACATGATTTTTGCTGGACAAAACAAAAAAAAACCTGGTCAAATAGTGACCTGAATCCATGATTCCACCTGAATGCTGAGCTAGGCACTAGGTCCAGAAAGCAAACAACTCACAAATCAGATAAACAATAACCAGCACAAGATGGAGCACACAGATAAGGGTTGCTTTACATGGGACAACTAATAGTTAAAAAATTGCTCAAGTAATTAAATTTCAGTGATAGTTATCCCATGTAAACACCGGTCCCGGAAGGGTATTGAATGATAAATCACTCAGTAGTTGCTAGTTGCTTCACTTCGTCTCACTGAAATAAAGCGACTATTGAGCAGAGTCTCATTCAATGTAAACAGGCAGTCATACAACTTTTTAAAGACTTTTTATTGGTTTTCTAGAAAACACAAACAAAGCCCCACACCTTCAGTGAGTAAACTTTGCAGAGTCTTCTGAGCATACAAAATAGTAAAACGTTTAAATCCACAACTACTGGGGAAAGCCAATAGAGGAAAACCATTAAACATAGAAAGAAAATTACAGAAAGTGTCCATATACTTACTGATATACTGATACAAGAGGGCAGGTAATAACACCACATCCCTCAACATGCAGACAGCCAGACCGCCAAATGGATGAGCCACCGCACAGGAGCAAGACACTGATGAACAACCACTCACACACCTTACTTATACAAAGGGGGGCGGGTGCTTAGTACTATTCTTGCACAAAATAGGCATATAAAGGCTGTCAGGCCACATGATATGTGTAATGCACCATTCAGGCTTACAACCTATTAATGACGCCATATATATCAGTCCAGCGGGCTGCCCTGCACCTCATAGGTGACTTTAAATTGGGAGTACCCCCAAAAGACCTACCACTTTGGAGATACAATAAATAAAAGCACAAGGGACGTATGGATCAGTTCACTACCATAGGGCACACAGGTAAATCCAGGAAGGGTCTGATGCATGGACAAAGTCACTGTGTCAGCTGGCAGGTAATTGAAGACCATAAACAATGGTAGTTGTCCTCCTGCACCAGAGGAGGTGTTCTAGTGCTGAAGTACAGCTACTGTTGCTTACTGTTTGGGAAATGCTCTAATCCAATCATCTAACCATCACAAATTGTTCCTTGTTAAGTTTTGCTCAGATCTTTATTCTTCTTCATTTTTCCTGTTTACAAGATTAACTTGAAGAGCTGGCTGTTCACTTACCGAATACTATATCCCACCCACTTTACAGCGGACACTGAAGCAATATACTCAAATATATTCAATTCACCTGTCAGTGGTTTAAAGTGATGGCTGAATGCTGTATTTTATGTTCCCTGCCTGAAATTAAGTACACAGTTATTAGAGCTGAGCAAACAATGAGGTTTTAGGTGACAGCTATCTATTCTATATGCAGCTTTAGTCTAGGATTTCAGGATAAGGATCTACTCAATAGTGTGTTTAATGAAGAAATGCCCTTTTGGATGTAGATTATAAAGCATCCAACAGATACTGCTGAATTGACAGAGGTAGGGTGTTTCCATTTAATTTCATCCAACAAATATATATATATATATATATATATATATATATATATATATATATATATATATATATATATATATATATATATATATATATATATATATTAGGACTATTGGGCATTATAGAAATGCAACATTACAAACAATATGTGCCTTAAATAGAATCTGTCACCGTTTTTTTTGCAGTCCTCTCCGAGAGCAGCTCAAGATAATGACAGACACATTGATTGCAGTGATATGTCTGCTGTGTGTATCTGTACAGTAGTTTGGGAGAAACTTACATTTTATTAGTAGCAGCCATAAGAAGAACTAGTCTTTGATATTCATGAATGGTATTTATTAAGAAATTATAGTAGAGCTGTTTTGCTCTCAAAGAGTAGTGCAAAAAGATGATAACAAAGTGAAAGTAGCACTGATTTGTTCAAAGATGCAGGAAATGCAGTGAGTATTTGCTTAGTAATGATGTAGGAATGATGAAGTAGTACCAGTGGAAATAATATGTGCCAAGAAAACAATGCTTGTTGTAATGACACTAAAACCACTGGAAAGTTAGACAGTGGACACCAGGGAAATGAGGTACATAATTTGCATAGCTGACACAAAATTTAAACCCTATAATCAGCATGACTGATCTGAGGCTGAGCTGTTAATAAAACTACATAAGAGATAATAAAAGTGAATCTTCTGGAAGTGATCTTCTGTGGGTGGCAGAGGACTGAAGGAACTGCGATGGAGCTCTGAAGAGCAGCAGGAGGGAGCTGGCCCAAGCCTGCTAGGTAAGTATAATAAGACGTCTCAGAAAATAAGACTTAGTGCTTCTTTTGGGTCAAAAAGTTATATAAGACGGGGTCTTATTTTCAGGGAAACATGGTATCAGTTTTTTCACTTTCTCTTTTTCTTGCTTTATTGCATATAATATGTTATCATTTGTCCATATGTTGTTGATATATTATTTATGAATCTTGTAAGTATTCTTTGAAATCTTTTGATATCTTGCAAGTTTCTTGTGTTTGTATATCTTTTTCTATGCATTGGTCTTTAGCACTTTAAAGGGGTTGAACGAAGATTATAAATTATAATCTGAAATAAAATGAAAAAAAAAACACATACAGAATGGGAGGAATTGGGCTAAGCAGCTCATGTGAAAAGGACTTGGGTATACTAATAGATCATAGACTGAACATGAATCAACAATGTGATGCAGCAGCCAAAAAAGCAAACACAATTCTGGGATTATTAAGAGAAGCATAGAGTCTAGATCACGTGAGGTAATTATTCCCCTCTACTCTTCCTTAGTCAGACCTCATCTTGAATATTGTGTTTAGTTCTGGGCACCCCAGTTGCAAAAAGACATACAGCAAGTTCAGAGAAGAGTTACCAAGATGGTGAGCGGTCTGCAAATCATGCCCTATGAGGAACGGTTAAAGTATCTGTGAATGTTTAGATTGCAAAAAAGAAGGTTGAGAGGAGACTTAATAGCTGCCTCCAAATATCCGAAGGGCTGTCACAGTGCAGAGGGATCAGCCCTATTCTCAAAGTCTAGAAGCAATGGGATGAAACCGAAAGGGAGGAGACTAGAGATGAGCGAGCGTACTCGTCTGAGCTTGATGCTCGTTCGAGTATTAGGGTACTCGAGATGCTCGTTACTCGAGATGAGCACCACGCGGTGTTCGAGTCACTTCGATTTTCTTCCCAGAAAAGTTTGCACCGTTTTCTGGCCAATAGAAACACAGGGAAGGCATTACAACTTGCTCCTGTGAAGTTCCAGCCCTATCCCACCCCCCTGCAGTGAGTGGCTGGGGAGATCAGGTGACACCCGAGTATATAAACTGGGGCCGGCCGCGGCTCGCCACAGATGTACGCTGAAAGACATTAGGGAAAGTGCCGTCCTGCTATAGCTGCTATAGGGAGAGTGTTAGGCTGTTATCTTCGTCTTCAAGAACCCCAACGGTCTTCTTAGGGCCACATCTGACCATGTGCAGTACTGTTGAGGCTGCTTTTAGCAGTTTTGCACAATTTTTTTTTTTGTATATCGGGAGTGCAGACCATAGCGTCCTCAGTCTGCAGTCATTTTACTAAGTATAGGGGCAGTACTGGTGAGGCAGGGACAGTGGTACAGGGAAAGAGATATACTGGCTATATAGGCAGTGGGCTTTTTCAAAAAAATTGGGAAAAAAAATCTTTGGGCTGCCTGTGACCGTGTTCAGTTTACTGCGTGTCTGCTGGGGGTAGTAGTCGCTCATTAATACCCTAGACTGCTACTACTACTGAAATGGAACTAATACTGTGCTCCCCCTATACTGCTGCTTTGGAATTGTTACTGGGGCCTGTCTTGACTGCTACTATTACTGAAATGGGCGGTTGGGCAGCATGTTACCCAGGAGAAGTGGCAGCGGAGTGTCATGCAGGCAGTGATTGTGCTTTGTTGGAGGTAGTGTGGTGCTTAGCTAAGATATGCCTTGCTAATGAGGGTTTTTCAGAAGTAAAAATTGTTGGGGGGGGCCCACTCTTGCCGCTATTGTGGCTTAATAGTGGGACCTGGGAACTTGAGATGCAGCCCAACATGTAGCCCCTCGCCTGCCCTAGCTGTTTCTGTGTCGTTCCCATCACTTTCTTGATTTTCCCAGATTTTCACAAATGAAAACCTTAGCGGAGCATAGGTCCTATACAAAAATGCTCGGGTCGCCCATTGACTTCAATGGGGTTCGTTACTCGAAACGAACCCTCGAGCATCGCGGGAAGTTCGACTCAAGTAACGAGCACCCGAGCATTTTGGTGCTCGCTCATCTCTAGAGGAGACACAAATTAGAGATTAGAAAAAACTTTCTCAATGATTGGAACAGGTTATCACGGGAGGTAGTGGTTTCTCCTTCAATGGAAGTGTTCAAACAAAGGCTGGACAAATATCTGTCTGGGATGATTAAGTGAATCCTGCACTGAGCAGGGGGTTGGACCAAATGACCCTGGAGGTCCCGTCCGACTCTAACATTCTATGATTCATTGAAATTCAGAAGATGGTTTTTTGCTCCACATTTCCATAAATCTCTTTAGGCAGACGTCATGCATTGTCATTCATTTTGTCTTAATAAATAAATCTGATTAGTATGACATACTATGAAACTTACAACATAATGTCCTGGCCCTGGTGTCCACACTGCATCCTTGTTTGAAATATACAAGGCACGAGAAGCAGAAGATCCGAATGCTGCTTTGGGTAAACTCTCATGATTTGCCTTCTTCAAGCTCTCATTTGCTATGCCATAGCTAAATATATTGTAAGAACCTGGACCTGGAAGAAGAGTATTGACAATAATGATTAATAAAGTAGTCAATCGTATTGCTAATATATGAGTCCACCATTTATAATCAACCATTCCAATTTTTTTCTTGAGCAATTAGTGCAATTGTTAATAAGTATTAGGATTTACTGATTAGAATGTAAAGAGTTCAATGATAAATGAGTCTCTGAAAAGTTTTAGTTTAATACCAATCTTGCCCATAATCAAGCTTACTTCTCTATCTGGATTATATTTTTCTTTTCATTAAAGCAAGCCAAGATTAATTTTTGCTCTTTTGTGGGGATGATCTAGAGAACTTTACAGTTCAGACATCCCACAGAGATTCATTTCATTGCCATTATCTGTGAAATATACTATATTTAAAGCCACAATTTAGTATTATGATAAAAAGTATGAAATGCAGAATCTGAATATGATATTAGGTCTGAAACAGAACTAAGAAGAATAAATTATGCCTCACATGTAACATAACTTGGAACAATGTTCCTAGATTAAAAGAGTCCTTTATTGAAATGCAGAAAAAGTACTGCAGGCCTTGAAGAGGACTTGTCGTCACATAATCCATGTCAGTTTTATTTTAAAAATCAATAGTTCCCTACAAAGTAAAGATTTTGCTAAAAATTACTTATTAATAGAATGTAAAAAAGCAGCATCACCAGCATCTAGATAATCCAACTTCCAGCAAGAGTTGGGTCCAAACTCTCTGCTACTGTGGTCGTGGCATCCCCTACATCCACCTAGCACCCCCCTGTGGCAGCATGCAGTCTTCACCCTAATGTATAGTTAGCCCAAAGGGGCTGTAGTTCTTAGGGGTGGGAATGGAAGAACAGGTCTTGACCCAGGTGGGAGATATGTAGAGATGAGCGAGCATACTCGTCCGAGCTTGATGCTCATTCGAGTATTAGGGTGCTCGAGATGCTCGTTACTCGAGATGAGCACCACGCGGTACTCGTCTCGATTAAACGAGCACTGACCATTGAATTCAATGGAGCCAGCAATACAGCCGGCTCCATTGAAAGCAATGGGCTGCCGGCGATCGCCGGATGAATTGTCGGGAAGGGCTTAAATATATAAGCCCTTCCCTGCAATTCATTCAGAAATGTGTAAAAATAAAAAATAAATATATACTCACCTTGTCCCGGCAGATGGAGTTCAGAGCGGCTGGCCTGCAGTGGGTGTGAAGGGGGTGTGAGTCAGACCTGCCCCCTGATTGGCTCAGCGCTGAGCCAATCAGAGGCAGATCTCACTCACACCCATTCATGAATTCATGAATGGGTGAGTGAGTGTTGCCTCTGATTGGCTCAGCGCAGCTCTCAGCTGAATGACAGCAGTTCAGCACCACAGTGCAGGGGACAGCAGGAGAAGACGCGGCTGTGCCCCGGCAGCTGAAGGGAGGTGAGTATCTATTTTTTTTGTTTTTTAAATCACTTTTAATTCATTTCCAGGAAATGGCTTATATGTAAAGTCCTTCCCTGAAAAAGAATTCAGGTGTGCCAGCGGACCATTGTCTTCAATGGAGTCGCCGGCAGCAGCAGCGGCTCCATTGAAGAGAATGCCTGCATTTTTATTCTTTTTTACACTAAAATCTTTCTTTTTCAGGTAAGGGCTTATATTTTTAAGCCCTTCCCGAAAATTCATCCCGCGCTCAGCCCATTCAATGGGCTAACATCGTTCTTCTCTGCCACAGCTGTTACAGCTGTGGCAGAGGAGAACGATCGTTATGCTGACAGTGCGCGGGGGGGGGGGGGTCTCACTCTTGCCACTATTGTGGCTTAATAGTGAGACCTCGGAGCCCGAAATGCAGCCCTGCATGTTGCTCCTCGCCTGCCCTATCCATTTCTGTGTTTTTTACATGACTTTGGTGATTTGCTAAGATTTTCACAAATGAAAACCTTAGCGGAGCACCAGTCATATACAAAAATGCTCGAGTCGCCTATTGACTTCAATGGGGTTCGTTACTCGAAACGAACTCTCGAGCATCACTGAAAGTTCGACTCGAGTAACGAGCACCCGAGTATTTTGGTGCTCGCTCATCTCTAGAGATATGTCAATCTTGAAGGGAGCGGTATGGGGTGGATGCCAAGCAAAAACCTCCCTTGGTACCGTATATTGGAGAAGCAAGTATATAGCTCTAATTGTACTATTGGAGGGAATAACTTAATGAAGCTATCCCAGACTGAGAAAACTTTCCAGTCCATTTTCATAATCAATAAAAATTTGTCTAGGAATAGTTTGGTTGAGGGTTGGCATAGTTGATTTCACACTTGCATATTGCTTTACGGCAACAACTGCAGCAAAATGTAGGATTCTCCCAGAAATGTATACTGTTTTTTATGAATATAACTGATAATTGCCTACCTGTAATTGTAAGGAGCATTGGCTACCAGGTATTGACTAATGAAGGCATGGATTCTAACCCAATATGTTTGTATATCAGGACAGGCCCACAGACAATGGTAAAGTGAGGCCTCCAGTGCACCACGTTTAAAGCATCTAGAGGTTGTGTATTGTCCCATTCTAAATCCCCTTAAAATGTGTCAGGTATGCTCTATTAAAGGGGTTGTCCCGCGAAACAAAGTTGGGGTATACACTTCTGTATGGCCATATTAATGCACTTTGCAATGTACATTGTGCATTAATTATGAGCCATACAGAAGTTATTCACTTACCTGTTCCGTTGCTAGCGTCCTCGTCTTCATGGTGCCGTCTAATTTTCAGCGTCTAATCGCCCGATTGGACGCGCTTGCGCAGTCCGGTCTTCTCTGTGTTGAATGGGGCTGCTCGTGCTGGAGAGCTGCTCCTCGTAGCTCCGCCCCGTCACGTGTGCCGATTCCAGCCAATCAGGAGGCTGGAATCGGCAATGGACCGCACAGAAGACCTGCGGTCCACCGAGGGTGAAGATCCCGGCGGCCATCTTCGCAAGGTAAGTAAGAAGTCACCGGAGCGCGGGGATTCAGGTAAGTACTATCCGTTTTTTTTTTTCAACACATGCATCGGGTTTGTCTCGCGCCGAACGGGGGGGCTATTGAGAAAAAAAAAAAAACCGTTTCGGCGCGGGACAACCCCTTTAATCATTTTAAAAAGCATTTCTAAGAGCAGAAAACAGAGTGATTGGGAGACTACAGGATGCTTGGGGTGTAATGTCTGGGTCCAGTTTCCATTTGTTCAATGGGAGGTTAGTCAGAATAGTAGTTGGATTGTGGAGGAGTTTGTAGACCTTAGTGACAAGGGCTTTGTGAGATGGGGCATTTATTAGAAAAGACCTAAAGTGGATGTTAATTTCTTGTTTGTAACGTCATTGAGTACCTGTGGTATATAGCTTTGACGACCTTGTAGGTAGTAGAAAAATGGAAATGTAATAGTCGGAAACGAATCTTGTATTTTGTAGAGAGTTGAGACACTTCTCTGTGAGCAGTTCATTACTTGGTACATAAAGTTGACCCATTGACTTTTCCATACATAAAATATTTTGTATGAGGTGTCCTGTTGGACCTCCAGGTTGTTTGTCAGAGAGAGGAATATGGAATAGCTACAGTTCAAATGACTGGTGGTTCTCATTTTGTTCCACGCCCAACAAGATCAATAGCTGATTTAATTGAATGGGTTCTGGTAAGGATGCGTAGGGTAAACGTAGTAGGTTAGTTGATTACATTTTAATTGAAAAGATTTAGTCAAGAGTTTAATTTGTGCGGACCAGGATGAAATAAATTATAATTAGAGATGAGCGAACGTACTCGTCCGAGCTTCATACTCGTTCGAGTATTAGCGTGTTCGAGATGCTCATTACTCGTAACGAGTACCACGCGATGTTCGGGTTACTTTCACTTTCCTTTCTGAGACGTTAGCGCGCTTTTCTGGCCAGTTGAAAGACAGGGAAGGCATTACAACTTCCCCCTGCGACGTTCAAGCCCTATACCACCGCCCTGCAGTGAGTGGCTGGGGAGATCAGGTGTCACCCGAGTATAAAAATCGGCCCCTCCCGTGGCTCGCCTCAGATGCGTTGTGAGATAGCTGAGGGACGGTGCTGTTGGTGCCAGAGCTGCTATGGGGAGAGTGTTAGGAGTTAGTGTAGGCTTCAAGAACCCCAACGGTCCTTCTTAGGGCCACATCTAACCGTGTGCAGTAGTGTGGAGGCTGCTTTTAGCAGTGTTGCACATTTTTTTTTTTTTGTGTAGGCAGGGCCAGAAGACATATATTATAGCTTGAATATACGCAGTGGTCCTTTAGAAAAAAATATTTGAAAAAAATCTATTTGGCCTGCCTGTCACTCTGCTCAGTGTTCTGGGTCTGTGTCTGCTGGGGGTAGTAGTTCTCCAAATAAATACGCAGCCAGCTAAGTGTTACAGCAGGCTTGCGCCAAATTATTTCCTGGCTCTGAAATCACCGGTCTGTTGCAGTTAATAACAGTGCAACACTGCAGTTCCGTGACACACACATCAGGGACAGAATTGTGTAGGCAGGGCCAGAAGACATATATAGATTAAATATACGCAGTGGTCCTTTGGAAAAAAATCTTGTAAAAAAAAAATCTATTTGGTCTGCCTGTCACTGTGCTTAGTGTTCTGGGTCTCTGTCTGCTGGGGGTAGTAGTTCTCCAAATAAATACGCAGCCAGCTAAGTGTTACAGCAGGCTTGCGCCAAATTATTTCCTGGCTCTGAAATCACCGCTCTGTTGCAGTTAATAACAGTGCAACACTGCAGTTCCGTCACACAGTCCAGGGACAGAATTGTGTAGGCAGGGACAGAAGACATATATTATAGATTGAATATACGCAGTGGTCCTTTGGAAAAAAATCTTGAAAAAAAATTATTTCCTGGCGTTCCGTAAGCGAACTCAGCCTCCAACCACAGGCCAATAAGCGGCACATTTAATTACAGTGTTGTGTTTCTGCATTCCTGGTAATACAGCATGCTGAGGGTTAGGGGTAGGCCTAGAGGACGTGGGCGCGGCCGAGGACGCGGAGGCCCTAGTCTGGGTGTGGGCACAGGCCGAGCTCCTGATCCAGGTGTATCGCAGCCGACTGCTGTGGGATTAGGAGAGAGGCACATTTCTGGCGTCCCCACATTCATAGCACATTTAATGGGTCCACGCGGTAGACCCTTATTAGAAAATGAGCAGTGTGAGCAGGTCCTGTCGTGGATGGCAGAAAGTGCTTCCAGCAACCTATCGTCCACCCAGAGTTCTGCGCCGTCCACTGCTGCAACTCAGAATCCTCTGGCTGCTGCTCCTCCTTCCTCCCAGCCTCCTCACTCCATGAAAATGAGACATTCTGAGGAGCGGGCAGACTCCCAGGAACTGTTCTCGGGCCCCTGCTCAGATTGGGCAGCAGTGGTTCCTCTCCCACCAGAGGAGTTTATCGTGACTGATGCCCAACCATTGCAAAGTTCCCGGGGTCCGGGGGATGAGGCTGGGGACTTCCGGCAACTGTCTCAAGACCTTTCAGTGGGTGAGGAGGCCGATGACGATGAGACACAGTTGTCTATCAGTGAGGTAGTAGTAAGGGCATTAAGTCCGAGGGAGGAGCGCACCGAGGATTCTGAGGAAGAGCAGCAGGACAATGAGGTGACTGACCACACCTGGTTTGCTACGCCTACTGAGGACAGGTCTTCAGAGGGGGAGGCAAGGGCAGCAGCAGGGCAGGTTGCAAGAGGCAGTGCGGTGGCCAGGGGTAGAGGCAGGGCCAGACAGAATAATCCACCAACTGTTTCCCAAAGGGCACCCTCGCGCCATGCCACCCTGCAGAGGCCGAGGTGCTCAAAGGTCTGGCAGTTTTTCACTGACAGTGCAGACGACCGACAAACAGTGGTGTGCAACCTTTGTCGCGCCAAGATCAGCCGGTGAGCCACCACCACCAGCATGCGCAGACATATGATGGCCAAGCACCCCACAAGGTGGGACGAAGGCCGTTCACCGCCTCCGGTTTGCACCACTGCCTCTCCCCCTGTGCCCCAACCTGCCACTGAGATCCAACCACGCTCTGAGGACACAGGCACTACCGTCTCCTGGCCTGCACCCACACCCTCACCTCCGCTGTCCTCGGCCCCATCCAGCAATGTCTGTCAACGCAGCGTCCAGCCGTCGCTAGCGCAAGTGTTTGAGCGCAAGCGCAAGTACGCCGCCACGCACCCGCACGCTCAAGCGTTAAGCGTGCACGTAGCCAAATTTATCAGCCTGGAGATGCTGCCGTATAGGGTTGTGGAAACGGAGTCCTTCAAAAGTATGATGGCGGCGGCGGCCCCGCGCTACTCAGTTCCCAGTCGCCACTACTTTTCCCGATGTGCCGTCCCAGCCCTGCACGACCACGTCTCCTGCAACATTGTACGCGCCCTCACCAACGCGGTTACTGCCAAGGTCCACTTAACAACGGACACGTGGACAAGCACAGGCGGGCAGGGCCACTATATCTCCCTGACGGCACATTGGGTGAATTTAGTGGAGGCTGGGACAGAGTCAGAGCCTGGGACCGCTCACGTCCTACCCACCCCCAGAATTGCGGGCCACAGCTCGGTGGTGGTATCTGTGGCGGTGTATGCTTCCTCCACTAAACCACCCTCCTCCTCCTCCTCCTCCTCCGCAACCTCTGTCTCGCAATCAAGATGTGAATGCAGCAGCAGCACGTCGCCAGCAGTCGGTGTCGCGCGGCGTGGCAGCACAGCGGTGGGCAAGCGTCAGCAGGCCGTGCTGAAACTACTCAGCTTAGGAGATAAGAGGCACACGGCCCACGAACTGCTGCAGGGTCTGACAGAGCAGACCGACCGCTGGCTTGCGCCGCTGAGCCTCCAACCGGGCATGGTCGTGTGTGACAACGGCCGTAACCTGGTGGCGGCTCTGCAGCTCGGCAGCCTCACGCACGTGCCATGCCTGGCCCACGTCTTTAATTTGGTGGTTCAGCGCTTTCTGAAAAGCTACCCTCGCTTGTCAGAACTGCTCAGAAAGGTGCGCCGGCTCTGCGCACATTTCCGCAAGTCCCACACGGACGCTGCCACCCTGCGCGCCCTGCAACATCGGTTTAATCTGCCAGTGCACCAACTGCTGTGCGACGTGCCCACACGGTGGAACTCTACGCTCCACATGTTGGCCAGGCTCTATGAGCAGCGTAGAGCTATAGTGGAATACCAACTCCAACATGGGCAGCGCAGTGGGAGTCAGCCTCCTCAATTATTTTCAGAAGAGTGGGCCTGGTTGGCAGACATCTGCCAGGTCCTTGGAAAGTTTGAGGAGTCTACCCAGGTGGTGAGTGGCGATGCTGCAATCATTAGCGTCACCATTCCTCTGCTATGCCTCTTGAGAAGTTCCCTGCAAAGCATAAAGGCAGACGCTTTGCACTCGGAAACAGAGCCGGGGGAAGACAGTATGTCGCTGGATAGTCAGAGCACCCTCCTGTCTATATCTCAGCGCGGTGAGGAAGAGGAGGAGGAAGATGAGGAGGAGGGGGAAGACACAGCTTGGCCCACTGGTGAGGGTACACATGCTGCTGGCCTGTCATCCTTTCAGCGTGTATGGCCTGAGGACGAGGAGTAGGAGGATCCTGAAAGTGATCTTCCTAGTGAGGACAGTCATGTGTTGCGTACAGGTACCCTGGCACACATGGCTGACTTCATGTTAGGATGCCTTTCTCGTGACCCTCGTGTTACACGCATTCTGGCCACTACGGATTACTGGGTGTACACACTGCTCGACCCACGGTATAAGGAGAACCTTTCCACTCTCATACCCGAAGAGGAAAGGGGTTCGAGAGTGTTGCTATACACAGGACCCTGGCGGACAAACTGATGGTAAAATTCCCATACGACAGCGCTAGTGGCAGAAGGCGCAGTTCCGAGGGCCAGGTAGCAGGGGAGGCGCGGAGATCAGGCAGCATGTACAGCACAGGCAGGCCAACACTCTTTAAGGCCCTTGACAGCTTTATGGCTCCCCAGCAAGACTGTGTCACCGCTCCCCAGTCACGGCTGAGTCGGCGGGAGCACTGTAAAAGGATGGTGAGGGAGTACGTAGCCGATCGCACGACCGTCCTCCGTGACGCCTCTGCCCCCTACAACTACTGGGTGTCGAAACTGGACACGTGGCCTGAACTCGCGCTGTATGCCCTGGAGGTGCTTGCTTGTCCTGCGGCTAGCGTCTTGTCGGAGAGGGTGTTTAGTGCGGCTGGGGGAATCATCACAGATAAGCGTACCCGCCTGTCAACCGACAGTGCCGACAGGCTAACACTCATCAAGATGAACAAAGCCTGGATTTCCCCAGACTTCTCTTCTCCACCAGCAGACAGCAGCGATACCTAAGCAATAGGTAGGCTGCACCCGCGGATGGAAGCATCGTTCTGTATCCCCATCAAAAACGGGGACCTTTTCGCTTCATCAATCTGTGTATAATATTCCTCCTCCTCCTGCTCCTCCTCCTGAAACCTCACATAATCACGCCGAACGGGCAATTTTTCTTAGACCCACAAAGCTCAGTCATATAATTTTTCTAAACAATTTTTATACGTTTCAATGCTCATTAAAGCGTTGAAACTTTCACCTCCACCAATTTTTATTTTAACTGGGCTGCCTCCTGGCCTAGTTACCAATTAAGCCACATTAACCAAAGCGATTAATGGGTTTCACCTGCCCTCTTGGTTGGCCATGGCCAATTTTTCTGATGTACATTAGTACTGTTGATACAGCAATTTTTGTGGGCCCTCGCCTACAGTGTAATCAAATGAATTTTTAGCCCACCTGCATTACAGCTGACGTTACATCCGCTGTGTTGGGCAATGCAATGGGATATATTTATGTACCGCCGGTGGGTTCCAGGGAGCCACCCATGCTGTGGGTCCACAGGGAGTTGTAAATGCATCTGTTTCCACTTCTAAAGAACCCCAGTCTGACTGGGGCATGCAGTGTGGGCCAAAGCCCACCTGCATTAAGCACGACATTACCTCAGCTGTGATAGGCACTACAATGGGATATATTTATGTACCGCCGGTGGGTTCAAGGGAGCCACCCATGCTGCGGGTCCACAGGGAGTTGTAAATGCATCTGTTTCCACTTCTAAAGAACCCCAGTCTGACTGGGGCATGCAGTGTGGGCCGAAGCCCACCTGCATTAAACATGACATTACTACCTCAGCTGTGTTGGGCAATGCAATGGGATATATTTATGTACCGCCGGTGGCTTCCTGGCACCCACCCATGCTGTCGGTCCAAACGGAGTTGTAACTGCATGTGTCCACTTCTAAAGAACCCCAGTCTGACTGGGGCATGCAGTGTGGGCCGAAGCCCACCTGCATTTAACATGACATTACTACCTCAGCTGTGATGGGCACTGCAATGGGATATTTTTATGTACCGCCAGTGGGTTCCAGGGAGCCACCCATGCTGTGGGTGCACACGGAATTCCCATTGCGGAGTTGTACCTGCTTGTGACTATTTATAAAAAAACGCGGTCTGACTGGGGCGTGCAGACACCTTGACAGAATGAATAGTGTGTGGCACATAGGTTCCCCATTGCTATGCCCACGTGTGCAGCTCCAGATGGAGGTGGCACAGGATTGGATTTCTCACTGCTTCTGTACAGCATTGTGGGCTATCGCCCCGCCCCTTTTGAAGAGGGTCGCTGCCTAGCCGTGCCAACCCTTTGCAGTGTGTGCCTGCTTTTCCTGTGGCAGACGCACTTATAAATAGACATGAGTGTGGGGTGGCATGAGGGCAGCTCAGGGCTGGGCAGGGACAGTCTGTTGTGCGCTGTGGACACTGGGTCGTGGGGGGGGGGGGGAATTGGCAGCATGTAATCCAGGAGAAGTGGCAGCGGAGTGTCATGCAGGCAGTGATTGTGCTTTGTTGGAGGTAGTGTGGTGCTTAGCTAAGGTATGCATTGCTAATGAGGGCTTTTCAGAAGTAAAAATTGTTGGGAGGGGGGGGGCCACTCTTGCCGCTATTGTGGCTTAATAGTGGGACCTGGGAACTTGAGATGCAGCCCAACATGTAGCCCCTCGCCTTCCCTATCCGTTTCTGTGTCGTTCCCATCACTTTCTTGAATTGCCCCGATTTTCACAAATGAAAACCTTAGCGAGCATCGGCGATATACAAAAATGCTCGAGTCGCCCATTGACTTCAATGGGGTTCGTTACTCGAAACGAACCCTCAAGCATCGCGAAAAGTTCGTTCCGAGTAACGAGCACCCGAGCATTTTGGGCCACAAGGCTCACTCATCTAATTTTTCAAAACAATTTTTATATGTTTCAATGCTCTTAAAAGCGTTGAAACTTTAACTTGAACCAATTTTTCGTTAAACTGGGCTGCCTCCAGGCCTAGTTACCACTTAAGCCACATTAACCAAAGCGATTAATGGGTTTCACCTGCCATCTTGGTTGGGCATGGCCAATTTTTACTGAGGTACATTAGTACTGTTGGTACACCAATTTTTTGGGGCCCTCACCTACAGTGTAATCATAGCAATTTGTATGTTCTTCGCCTGCACTCATGGTACAGAAGTGTGTGTGGGGTTGGCCTACACTTTAGCTACATAAATGTAACTTGGGCCTTGATTACGTGAGGTTTCAGGAGGAGGAGCAGGAGGAGGAGGAGGAATATTAGACACAGATTGATGAAGCAGAAATGTCCCCGTTTTGGATGGTGAGAGAGAACGTAGCTTCCATCCGCGGGTGCAGCCTACGTATTGCTTACGTATCGCTGCTGTCCGCTGGTGGAGAAGAGAAGTCTGGGGAAATCCAGGTTTTGTTCATCTTGATGAGTGTTAGCCTGTCGGCACTGTCGGTTGACAGGCGGGTACGCTTATCTGTGATGATTCCCCCAGCCGCACTAAACACCCTCTCCGACAAGACGCTAGCCGCAGGACAAGCAAGCACCTCCAGGGCATACAGCGCTAGTTCAGGCCACGTGTCCAGCTTCGACACCCAGTAGTTGTAGGGGGCAGAGGCGTCACCGAGGATGGTCGTGCAATCGGCTACGTACTCCCTCACCATCCTTTTACAGTGCTCCCGCCGACTCAGCCTTGACTGGGGAGCGGTGACACAGTCTTGCTGGGGAGCCATAAAGCTGGCCAGGCCCTTAAAGACTGTTGCACTGCCTGGGCTGTACATGCTGCTCGATCTATGCACCTCCCCTGCTACCTGGCCCTCGGAACTGCGCCTTCTGCCACTACCGCTGTCGGATGGTAATTTTACCATCAGCTTGTCCGCCAGGGTCCTGTGGTATAGCAACACTCTCGAACCCCTTTCCTCTTCGGGAATGAGAGTGGGAAGGTTCTCCTTATAGCGTGGGTCGAGCAGTGTGTACCCCCAGTAATCCGTAGTGGCCAGAATGCGTTGAATGCGAGGGTCACGAGAAAGGCATCCTAACATGAAGTCAGCCATGTGTGCCAGGGTACCTGTACGCAACACATGGCTGTCCGCACTAGGAAGATCACTTTCAGGATCCTCCTCCTCCTCCTCCTCCTCCTCCTCCTCCTCCTCAGGCCATACACGCTGAAATGATGACAGGCAAGCAGCATGGGTACGGTCAGCAGTGGGCCAAGCTGTCTCTTCCCCCTCCTCCTCATCCTCCTCATGCTCCTCCTCCTCCTCCTGAACGCGCTGAGATATAGACAGGAGGGTGCTCTGACTATCCAGCGACATACTGTCTTCCCCCGGCTCGGTTTCCGAGCGCAAAGCGGCTGCCTTTATGGTTTGCAGGGAAGTTCTCAAGATGCATAGCAGAGGAATGGTGACGCTAATGATTGCAGCATCGCCGCTCACCACCTGGGTAGACTGCTCAAAGTTTCGAAGGACCTGGCAGATGTCTGCCAACCAGGCCCACTCTTCTGAAAAGAATTGAGGAGGCTGACTCCCACTGCGCCGCCCATGTTGGAGTTGGTATTCCACTATAGCTCTACGCTGCTCATAGAGCCTGGCCAACATGTGGAGCGTAGAGTTCCACCGTGTGGGCACGTCGCACAGCAGTCGGTGCACTGGCAGATTAAAGCGATGTTGCAGGGTGCGCAGGGTGGCAGCGTCCGTGTGGGACTTGCGGAAATGTGCGCAGAGCCGGCGCACCTTTACGAGCAGGTCTGACAAGCGTGGATAGCTTTTCAGAAAGCGCTGAACCACCAAATTAAAGACGTGGGCCAGGCATGGCACGTGCGTGTGGCTGCCGAGCTGCAGAGCCGCCACCAGGTTACGGCCGTTGTCACACACGACCATGCCCGGTTGGAGGCTCAGCGGCGCAAGCCAACGGTCGGTCTGCTCTGTCAGACCCTGCAGCAGTTCGTGGGCCGTGTGCCTCCTATCTCCTAAGCTGAGTAGTTTCAGCACGGCCTGCTGACGCTTGCCCACCGCTGTGCTGCCACGCCGCGCGACACCGACTGCTGGCGACGTCCTGCTGCTGCTGACACATCTAGATTGCGAGACAGAGGTTGAGGAGGAGGAGGAGGAGGAGCGTGCTTTAGTGGAAGAAGCATACACCGCCGAACATACCACCACCGAGCTGGGGCCCGCAATTCTGGGGGTGGGTAGGACGTGAGCGGTCCCAGGCTCTGACTCTGTCCCAGCCTCCACTAAATTCACCCAATGTGCCGTCAGGGAGATGTAGTGGCCTTGCCCACCTGTGCTTGTCCACGTGTCCGTAGTTAAGTGGACTTTGCCACTAACCGCATTGGTGAGGGCGCGTACAATGTTGCGGGAGACGTGGTCGTGCAGGGCTGGGACGGCACATCGGGAAAAGTAGTGGCGACTGGGAACTGAGTAGCGCGGGGCCGCCGCCGCCATCATAGCTTTGAAGGACTCCGTTTCCACAACCCTATACAGCAGCATCTCAAGGCTGATAAATTTGGCTATGTGGACGGTTAATGATTGAGCGTGCGGGTGCGTGGCGGCGTACTTGCGCTTGCGCTCCAACAGTTGCGCTAGCGACGGCTGGACGGTGTGGTGCGAGACATTGCTGGATGGGGCCGAGGACAGCGGAGGTGAGGGTGTGGGTGCAGGCCATGAGACGGTCGTGCCTGTGTCCTGAGAGGGGGGTTGTATCTCAGTGGCAGGTTGGGGCACAGGGGGAGAGGCAGCGGTGCAAACCGGAGGCGGTGAACGGCCTTCGTCCCACCTTGTGGGGTGCTTGGCCATCATATGTCTGCGCATGCTGGTGGTGGTCAGGCTGTTGGTGGTGGCTCCCCGGCTGATCTTGGCGCGACAAAGGTTGCACACCACTGTTCGTCGGTCGTCAGGCGTCTCGGTGAAAAACTGCCAGACCTTAGAGCACCTCAGCCTCTGCAGGGTGGCATGGCGCGAGGGGGCGCTTTGGGAAACACTTGGTGGATTATTCGGTCTGGCCCTGCCTCTACCCCTGGCCACCGCACTGCCTCTTGCAACCTGCCCTGCTGCTGCCCGTGCCTCCCCCTCTGAAGACCTGTCCTGTGTAGGCGTTGCACACGAGGTGGGGTCAGTCACCTCATCGTCCTGCTGCTCTTCCTCCGAATCCTCGGTGCGCTGCTCCCTCGGACTTACTGCCCTTACTGCTACCTCACTGCAAGACAACTGTGTCTCATCGTCATCGTCCTCCTCACCCACTGAAAGGTCTTGAGACAGTTGCCGGAAGTCCCCAGCCTCATCCCCCGGACCCCGGGAAGTTTCCAATGGTTGGGCATCAGTGACGATAAACTCCTCTGGTGGTAGAGGAACCACTGCTGCCCAATCTGAGCAGGGGCCCGAGAAAAGTTCCTGGGAGTGTTCCCGCTCCTGAGCATGTGTCATTGTAGTGGAGTGAGGAGGCTGGGAGGAAGGAGGAGCAGCAGACAGAGGATTCGGATTTGCAGCACTGGACGGCGCAGAACTCTGGGTGGATGATAGCTTGCTCGAAGCACTTTCTGCCATCCAGGACAGGACCTGCTCACACTGCTCATTTTCTAATAAAGGTCTCCCGCGTGGACCCATTAATTGGGCGATGAATGTGGGGACGCCAGAAACGTGCCTCTCTCCTAATCGCGCAGCAGTCGGCTGCGACACACCTGGATCAGGAGCTCGGCCTGTGCCCACACCCTCACTTGGCCCTCCGCGTCCTCAGCCGCGTCCACGTCCTCTAGGCCTACCCCTACCCCTCAGCATGCTGTATTACCAGTGATTTGATTTCCCAGGCAGGAAATAAATTGGCGCAAGCCTGCAGGCCAAATATAATTTTTTCCCTGCTTTTTTGCAAAGGGAAGGCCCCACTGCGGATATTCAATGAACAATACGTTTAATTAATAACTGTGGTGTGGCCCTGAAAAAGTGTCACACAACTTTAGTGTAGCAGAGTTATTAACTCTGGCAGAGCAGGTATTTGCCAGTCAGGAAAGACAATGGCGCAAGCCTGCAGTAAACCGTAGCTGGTTGCGTTTGATTTTTGTACGTTCTCCACGCAGCACACACGTACACGGAGACCTTAGGACTGACACAGGCAGGCCAAATATAATTTTTTCCCTGCTTTTTTGCAAAGGGAGGGCCCCACTGCGGATATTCAATGAACAATACGTTTAATTAATAACTGTGGTGTGGCCCTCAAAAAGTGTCACACAACTTTAGTGTAGCAGAGTTATTAACTCTGGCAGAGCAGGTATTTGCCAGTCAGGAAAGACAATGGCGCAAGCCTGCAGTAAACTGTAGCTGGTTGCGTTTGATTTTTGTATGTTCTCCACGCAGCACACACGTACACAGAGACCTTAGGACTGACACAGGCAGGCCAAATATAATTTTTTCCCTGCTTTTTTGCAAAGGGAGGGCTCCACTGCGGATATTCAATGAACAATACGTTTAATTAATAACTGTGGTGTGGCCCTGAAAAAGTGTCACACAACTTTAGTGTAGCAGAGTTATTAACTCTGGCAGAGCAGGTATTTGCCAGTCAGGAAAGACAATGGCGCAAGCCTGCAGTAAACCGTAGCTGGTTGCGTCTGATATTTGTACGTTCTCCACGCAGCACACACGTACACGGAGACCTTAGGACTGACACAGGCAGGCCAAATATAATTTTTTCCCTGCTTTTTTGCAAAGGGAGGGCCCCACTGCGTATATTCAATGAACAATAACTGTGTTGTGGCCCTGCCTACACAATTCTGTCCCTGTAGTATCAATGGAGGGTGCAATGCTCTGCACAGACGATTTTTAGAAGAAAAAAAAAGGCAACACTGCTAACAGCAGCCAGCACAGTACTGCACACGGTTAAATTTGGCCCTAGAAAGGACCGTTGAGGTTCTTGAAGGCTACACTCACTCCTAACACTCTCCCTGCCTAAGCACCACTTCTGTCCCTAATGCCGGGTGCAATGCTCTGCACTGCCGATTTTGAGAAAAAAAAAACCACTGCTAGCAGCAGCCTGCACACAGGTAGATGTGGCCCTAAGAAGGACCTTTGGGGTTCTTGAAGCCTACACTCACTACTAACACTCTCCCTACAGCAGCTCAGGCACCAGCAGCACTGTCCCTCAGCTAACTCACAAGGCATGTGTGGCGAGCCGCGGGAGGGGCCAACTTTTATACTCGGGTGACATCTGATCTTCCCAGCCACTCACAGCAGGGGGGTGGTATAGGGCTTGAACGTCACAGGGGGAAGTTGTAATGCCTTCCCTGTCTTTCAATTGGCCAGAAAAGCGCGCTAACGTCTCAGAGAGGAAACTGAAAGTAACCAGAACATCGCGTGGTACTCGTTACGAGTAACGAGCATCCCGAACACCCTAATATTCGCACGAATATCAAGCTCGGACGAGTACGTTCGCTCATCTCTAGTTATGATCACTATAATGTACAAAGCTATTAATCGTGTTATCACGATGTACCGGTCATGTTAACGATTGCTGCATAACTACAAGGGGAGTTTCCATGCTTTCGTGAGCGAATAAGAAGGGTACTCGGCTAGAGTTATGGAAGTTGGGACATGGTCTGAGATAATATCAGATATATTATATTGTCAGTTGGAAGAGTCACATGGAAGAGTGTCTGGATCAACACAGACAGCACACAGCTCCAAACATGCTGGTGTGCGGGAGGCCTTTAATTAATAGCTATACCCCTAGATCAAGAGGAATTGATAGAAACTATGGGAGGATCAAGCCAAGGTACTTTTAAAGGCACGTAGTGGTCCATTTTCCAATGCGTTTCTTGTAAAAATAGGACATCGGCTTTCATCCATTCGAGATGCACCAGCACTTTTCAGGGACATTAAAGCCCACCACATTCCAAGAGAAAAGACACCTAGTGGGAGGGGGTTAAAATTGAAAGAGGTAAAGCACAACCAGGTATTTTAAACTTGGACAAGCCCTTTAAATTATCTTCACGTTGAAGACCATAGATTGTAATCTGTGGAAATTTAAATGGTAACATTTAATACATTTCAGAGACTTTTTATGTCATTACTAATACTTTCTACCATGCAGGATAGTTTGCTTTTAATACCGTCTCAGAATAAGTTTATACAGTTTGCAGTGGCTAGATACAGGTTTAAATGGATAATCAGACAGAAGGTTGAGAAACTGCTCATTGTGGGGGATTGATTATATTTATACCTGGTGTTCTCAGCATCTTTGACTCCTGAGTGAATCGGACTGCAGTTTGGCCAAACGGCGTCTGTGCTATACTTGATGATTTCTTCAAAGCCTCAAGTGCCGTCCGCTGCTCATTATATGTGCCTGGTGAAGGGCTGATTGATTTCACAGGTAGAAATCGCTAGTGTAGAACACAAGAAAACGCTGATTAAAAATGTAAAAATAACCCATAACTATACAGCAAGCTGTATATTTTGGTGATATTAGTGCACTTCAATCAATGCAGAGCCTGTAGATTAATCTGCATAAGCGATAAAGTCAAAATCAATGCTGAACCATGAGGGTATATTCATACATGGCAGATTTGTTTCAAGCCTTTGTCTTCTTTGTTATGCATAGAAGAAATAAGGAAAAATGCTGATTGCTTTGTAAGCATACATCACAGTAATGAACGCGTAGTAGCAAGATAAGGTATGCTCACATGTACCAAAGTGGTTGTTTTGGAGGTACCCTCATGGATTTCTTAAAACCCCATTCAGATGAACAAACTGCCACATGAGGATAGATCACCAATAGTATTTCCCTAGAAAACCCCTTTAATTAGTAGATTAACATGGTTAAATATAAAAAGAAATACAATATATTAATCCCCCACTTTATTCTCTACAGAAGTAAGCCTATAGCCTCCAGCAAACTATGTAATTATTTATGAGTGATTTATGCCATAAACAAAGCCTTGTGTACCAACAGCTCTGTACTATACAACCATAGGAACTCTATATATTATATGGCGCCCCCACCCACTGGCGTTTGCGATTTTCGTGTGTGAAAAACGCAGCGTTTTCCGCGCGTTTTTTGCGGCATTTTCGCGCCTTTTTCGCGCCTTTTCCGTTAATTTCCATTGACATTCATGGGTGCATTAAGAGAAAAATAAGGACACATATGCAACTGACAGTTCCTATGTTAAAAATTGCAACGGACTGAAAAAAAAAACGCAAATGGACAGGAACACATTCAATTCTAATTGCTCTTGAGAAAAAACGCAAAACGCAAAGGAAAAAAAATTCCCAGTGGGTGGGCGCCCTTATACAGCATATTTCCCTATAGCATTAATGCTTCTTAGCAATAACACTTCTGTACATGCGGTATCTGATGGTACAAGCCCTTTTTTTCCCTATCAGATGCGGACATCTGACTGTTTGTACAACCTAGTCAGATGTCCGCATCGGTGGTCAGAGCGTGAAGTGTTATGGACTTCACTCCCATTGAAATGACTGGGAGCATTGCCTTTTATTATGCTTCTGGTTCTAACCGCAATGAGGACCTGGAAGTATAAAGGAAGGATCACCTCCCATTGAGTTTAATGGGAGTGAAGCTTTTCTATTAACCTTCCAGCTCTGACCACAGATGCAGTTGTCCAGCTCAGCTGCACCGACAGCAGCCAGCAAATCAGCTGAACGGTGGGGATCCTGAGCGGCGAACTCCCCCGGAAAATCGCTTTAAAGAGCCTATGACATCTGTATCTGTTAACAGGAATAACATGACCCGGGTATGCTAGACTCACCTTGGGCGTACCACCTTCCCTTACTATCTTCAATGATAGACTGAGACCAAACTTTTTATTGGATATTTTGGCCACAGCAGCCATTTTATTTAACAAAAACAATGTTATATATTAACACTTTCAAATATGGAGAGGAGGCCCTTGGGAACACAACCAAAATTAAGAGTCTGGTGCTTCCACATAAAACCGTACCTTGCCTCTAACCATACACTCGGTTTGGAGACACCACTAGCCACCCACCCACCTCACCACCACCACCACTGGGAGGTTAGAATATCAAAAATTGATCAAGGCCACCCGGGATCCTTTCCCTGGCCTTCCCCAATGGACCAGACCCAACCACTATAAACCAACAGGGTGGGAAGTCTTACAGGTGAGGCTGTACCCACCAAAACACCCTCCACCTAATATTTAAAAAAATGCCTCCAAGGACCCCCCACCCACCACAGGCTGCCACGACATGATATACAAACTTTACCGTAACTATTCATATCACTCTGTCTACCTAAAATATCAGTAATATACTCCTATCTAACGCTTCTCCTCTCTATAGGGAGGGTGGGCAGGACTCTCCTCCCTTTTCTTTTTGAATATGGCACTCCGGCCTAAACATCCCCCTTTTAAAACCTCCTAACTACCACCCCTAATTTTTTTTCCCTAGCAACCCTGTCATGCAGGGCCTCCTCTCATGAGCCCTTTGGGCCCCGATACAGCCCTGTGCTGGACATGATGAAATATTCTATTTAATCATAAGGTTACAGGGGTCAAAGTTACAGTAAATTCACATTAACATCAAAGAACACTTGCTATGATTTCTTACTTTTGAGTGCGAAAGGAAAGGTGGCTGAGGAATATCGGCAGATCTTGTTAACCTGTTTGAATCATCAAACTGGCGTGCTATTTCATAACTCCCTGGTCCTGGTACACCCTGGACAACAGAAAACATAGAAATGCAAACATTAGTATTAATGTAAAGTAAATCCTAAATATAGTCGTTTCCAACTCATGTCTCCTCTTATACAGTACATGTACACTAAACATGTGTGTGTGGAAGGAGTATTTTGGACAATATGCCTTTAAATTCATAAAGTTAGAGGTGTTCAACATATACTCCTAGCTTGGAAAGCCCATCTTATACCTAGCACAGGCTGAGACTTGAAAACATTCGTAAGACGTGTTGTTAACGGACTGGCGCATTGCACACACACACCTTTCTGAGACCTGCAGGCTAAGCTGGTTCAAAGCTTTGTTGTGCAACACTTGACATAATAAGTGTAAAATATCTTATTGGATAACTTGATAGAAATATCATGTAGCATTATCCATGGTTTATAGGTTCACTGTAGACCAAGGGAGGAGGGAGTCCACCATGGGATGGTGTTGGTGAAGTTTACTTTTGACTTCTGGGACTGATAAGCATCGACTCCCCCCTCCTAGATTGATTTGTACCAGTGGTGCTAAGTATAATATTGTTTTACTTTTTCATATCTTGCTGATACACTATTTGTATATCCTGTTTGTATCTTCTGACCTTACATAGTAATATCATGGTGATAAATAGAAACTCCAGCCCAAAACCTAAAATATACCATTCTCTTCATGATCCAGGAAATGGATATAAGACTCCTTCAGGCTCTCACTAGATGTTGTATTATGTAGACAGTGTCAGAAATAAATTGCATGTGAACATTACGAATTGATATATTAGGCCAGCTCCATGTGAGCGTATCATAATACACTGCATACAAGTCGCAGCGTTGTACGTGCATATTGAATTGCGTCTTGCTGTGTATGTGTACGTTTTTGCGCACTTATGCTAACATATGTACAGTATATTTCACACACAAGCAGGCGAATGATGTTAGAAGTTGCCCAGGCTCTTGGAAACACCCTTTGAATGCTCAGAAGACCGTTTTCTTGTACTTTCCTGTGTTGTGAGAGTTGTCAGCTGGGCTCTGAGAACTATGTCTTCACTACAGGATGATGCTTGGCTGGTTTCTTTCACGTTTGGACAGTACGATGCTGGAGGTTGTGGCTTCACCCTCTGGTGTCACAGTGAAGCAGTAAGAACAACTTCAACAGCATGTACAGCGACTTAAGACAGCATCCGAAAAGTTTCTCTGCCTTCTGCTGTTTGTTCGTGACATCCTTTGACACGCAGCTGGAGAAGTTGCGTTCCGGATTGAGCTATGCCGATACAAACATGCGTCAATGTATCCCCCCTGAAGAGTGTCTGCTGGTCACCCTGAGGTGAGAACAAGCAGGTTTCCATGTGTCTTTTGTGTGTTATGTAAGCTGTATAGTGTAGAGTTCCTTTGTCCCCAGCATGTGCTTCCTAGTGTATTGGTTTTTGTCAGTCTTCACACCTGCAGTAGAACTTGTTTTAGAGGCTCTGTCACAGATCTGGCACAAAATACTGGAAGAAATAGCGCCGCTTTGGTGCGCAAGTATGTGCGCATGAATACATGCTCATCTGAATGAGGCCTAAAAGTGATCAAAAAAGCAGTATGTGCCCCAATATGGTACCAACAAAACTATAACTTATCACATAAAAAAATAAACCCTCACAGAGCTCAGTCAATAGAAAAATAAAACAGTTATAGGATTTAAATGCAGCAATGAAAACAAAAGTTTTAAAAAAGGGGTTTTAGGGCTTATTCAGATGACTGTATATTGACTGCGTTTTCACGCCGAGCCAATATACGGTGTTCTTGTCTGCAGGGGGGGGGAGTATGGAAGAGCCAGGAGCAGGAACTGAGCTCCCACCCCTTTCCGGCCCCTCACCACTATTTGCAATGGGATTTAGCTCTGCCTTGTCCCATCCCTCCCATTGCAAATAGTGGCAAGGAGTGGAGAGGGGGCGGGAGTTCAGTTCCTGCTCCTGGCTCTTCCATCCTCCTTCCGTTGCAGACGAGGACACCGTATATCGGCTAGGCGTGAAAACCCAGATGATATACGGTCGTCTGAATAAGCCTTTATAGTGTAAAAAAAAAACTATAATTTTGCCATTATTTTGTTTCTCCCTGCCTCCAAAAAAAAGAATTAAAGTTTTACAATACATTATATGTACCCAAAAATGGTACCAATACAAACTACAGTTCACCATGCAAAAAAGACGCCCTTGTACGGCCTTGTCGACGGAAAAATAAAAATGTATGGCTTTTGAAAAGTGGAGATGAAAATCCCCCCAAAAAATTCTTATAAAATAGCCCATGTCCTTAAAGGGGTTGTCCCGCGGCAGCAAGTGGGTCTATACACTTCTGTATGGCCATATTAATGCACTTTGTAATGTACATTGTGCATTAATTATGAGCCATACAGAAGTTATAAAAAGTTTTTTACTTACCTGCTCCGTTGCTAGCGTCCTCGTTCCCATGGAGCCGACTAATTTTCGCCCTCCGATGGCCAAATTAGCCGCGCTTGCGCAGTCCAGGTCTTCTCCTGTTCTCTATGGGGCTCCGTGTAGCTCCGCCCCGTCACGTGCCGATTCCAGCCAATCAGGAGGCTGGAATCGGCAATGGACCGCACAGAAGAGCTGCGGTCCACGGAGGAACAGGATCCCGGCGGCCATCTTCACCGGTAAGTATAGAAGTCACCGGAGCGCGGGGATTAAGGTAAGCGCTCCGGTAAGCTTTCTTTAGGTCCCTGCATCGGGGTTGTCTCGCGCCGAACGGGGGGGGGGGGGGTTGAAAAAAAAAACAAAACGTTTCGGCGCGGGACAACCCCTTTAAGGAGTCAAGAGTTACAAACCAGCACCTCATAATTGCTTGTACATCACTGGCTAACACAGACCATCCAAAGAATTATGTTCCTGCATAATGGTCGGTGATCACCCACAGTGTTTACCACAAGAGAAGGCAATACAATAAATGAATATACCGCTCACCAGCAATGCACTAAATGTAAGTGGGAGAGATTTTTCTCCTTGATTTAGCAATGCTAATAAACTATACAGTCAGCATTGGAATGACTCACTATACAGTATGCATGCGGCATTACTACTCTTTCATTTAAAGGTAAACTATATTACAACAGGGAGAGCTAAAAAAAATATTTTGCCTCCGTTTTCTGTGATTTCTCACATTTGTAGAGTTTTGAGGTAATGAATATAATTGCAGGTCTTTTCTTCAGTTGTTTCAGTCTGCTGCCAATGCAGGAAGCTAGCAAAGTGTTCAAGCAAGTGGCATGTTCTGTTCTAAGCTCTTTGTTAAAGATATTTGTCAACAGTGCTGTTCTGTGCACATTGCTCCGCCGCCAGCTGCTTACTGAGCCCTGGACACCAAGGTGCTGCATCCTCCAGATAGCATGTCGATTTCACGGATCAGCTTGTTGGTACCACACTTATTATCTCTGCCACTGCATTACAATTTCCCTATTTGAAGGAGCTACAAAAGACAGAATTATATGTAATTATATGCTTTGTTTCCCATCACACTATTTTTTTGCCCAAATAATTATTCCCTGCTTTGTCCGCGGTTGTATAGCTGACATCTCCAATTTCCTGCATTTATGACATAAACATCTTATTTTTATTCTGTTTATTCTGTTTTTGTTAGTTTTCTTTCTTAAGTAGCAGCATAATACAACTATTGTGGTCTGGTTCTTGCGATATTCAGAAGAAGAACTAACCAGGCGCCACTTGTTGCCTACCGAAATCCCAAAACAGCAAAACACAAGTTAAAAGTCAGAGACGGAAAGCACAGTCAAGGATAAAAGAAGTCGCTTCTCTTCCCCCTGAGCAGTAGCTGGTAATTGGTTGCCATGAATGAAGGGTATATTCAGATACAGTGATCACGTCGCTGTTTATTACCACAATTATCACAAAATTGCAGCAAAATTCATTGATTTTGTCGAATTTTGGCAAAAACCTCTATACTTTGCTGCTGCAATTCTGAGGTTTTCACGACAATAATCCATATCATCACTGCCATGTATGAATATAGCATAAAAAATACTTTCCTGTTGATACCTCCTCTTTTTCCATACTCTTAGGCCGCCTACAGACGGCCGGGTCGGATCCCGCTGCTAGAATTCTCACAGCAGGATGCAGACCCGTGCCCATGCACAGCTCTGCAGCTCACCCGCTCCTGGCGTCTTCATTCTCTGCTATACAGCGGCTGCCAGCCAGCCGGCGCATGCGCAGAGAGGAGCCGGCGCATGCGCAGAGAGGAGCCGGCCCGTCACCACTGACATTTCTGCGAGACCCACACAGAAATAGAACATGCCGCGATTTGTTTTCCGCGTGTGATTTCATGCGGACAAATTACGGCCGTCTGCCTAGGATTGTGTTTTCTAATACAATCCTATGGCAGCAGCCACGGGCGGAGATTCTGCAGGAAATCCCGCCGAGCAATTTCCGCCCGTGTGCAGGGGGCCTTAGGCTAGTTTCACACAAGCGTTTTATCGCAGCGTTTTTGCTGCAATAAAATGCTGGAAGAAAATCACGACCATCTGATGCATTGGCTTCCAATGCATTTGTTCAGGTGGGCAATTTTCCCGTGCCTAAAAGATAGCGCATGTGGTGTGCATGCTGGGAAACAATTTTATGACTGGGCAGAAAGGATAGGTCTTGACCTATCTATTGCCGAAATACACCAGATGTTACCATACACTCCTATGGGAGCCTATGAGAGCCATCAGGAAAGCGAAGGGGGAGGTAGTTTAGCAGCAGCTCACAATGGCTGGGGAGGGAGAGACTAACTCTGCTAAGATCCTGCCATCTCCTGCCCACTCTCCTTGCCGTCAGCCAGCAAGGGGTGGAGAGGAGGAGGGAGTTTAGCACACTACCTCTGCAAAGCTCTCGTCCCCTCTCTTTGCCAGCAGCTGACAAGGGGCGGAGAGAGGGAGGGAGTTTAGCAAAGCTGAACTCTCTCACCCTGGCCGACGGTATTCCAGGCTGCAGTGTATATGGCACCAGGCTGTCTGAATGGGCATTAAACCTGGAGATGCAGCCACGATATGGAGGAAACTGAACGACAAGTGAACGAGAACTGCACGATTCTCAAACTAGATTCGTGCAGTCTAGACACGATGCCCGGGCAAACTAGAATTATCCCATGTAAAAGGGGCATTATAGTTAGCCATGTTTTGTTCTGTACTTGACCTTAGATAAGATATTATATTGCATCTTCTATATGAGGCAAACAAGGAATATTCAGTACATACAAATGTATTTGTCTTTTAAAGCATGTTTGGCGCACCACTGCTGCTCACTTGTGTGCCAAGCATTCCTTTGGTGCCCTACACTATTTGTGTAGCCCATTGTGTTTTATTGACTGACAAGCTAAGCAAATAGGGTATGCCTGCTATGATAATTACATATAATAAGGCATATATATTGTGGCAACCTGGGGGTAACTCACAGGATCGCCATCTTCCCCTCCTAAGATGGGTGGTTCCACACACATGAAGGCTCAGGACCACCAAATTCTGGCTTCACCAGTTTTATGTCACACACAGCGTAATACAAATGCAACAGCCAAATGACTAGACCAATCTGCACCAAATTTGCCACATAGGTAAATCAGGCATTTTGGAAGGTTTTATACCAGGTTTAAACTCTCTAGCACCTACCACCATTCTCAACGTATTCAGAAAAACACAGAATACAAACACAAATATTAAAGGGGTTGTCTCATTAGCTGCAGCCGTCCCTCGGTTTCCTGTGACATGCGGCCATATACAGTGTAAAACTCATAAATATTCAAATTTTTACTACTGTACCCTGATTCCTCTGATTTGTAATCAGCTGAGGAATTACCAAAAGGTGAGCCATGCACGTATACTGTGCAACTATACTGGGGATTATTTATTTATTTTCGGGCATTTTTTTTTCAGAGACAAAGGAGTATTCCTTTTTTTCAAGGGGGTTGCAGCCTAAATGGTGCCCCTAAATTGCACCAAAGTACAGTGAATTGTGCCAAAATGATGGCACAATTTTTGGTGCAACCTAAGCCAACTAAAATGTTGTACTGCCTCTAACTTTAGACAGTATTAGTAAATATGCCCCATTGTGTTTTCAAATTGGGCTTCCATTATGATTCGAGGCTTTGCACCAAAGACAAAAGGGGCCAGATGCACTCATCCACACTGTTTTAATGATATTTAGGGCAATCCCTCATCCCTCGATTGCTAATAATTTAGTCCCTGTGTAGAGGGGAGTCCTGCATAGATACTCACTACCTTATAATGAAGAGAATGGGACAGACCGTAGCTGGGACCGTTGTATTCTACACTTATAACAGCCACATAGGTGGCCTCTATGGTGTAGTATATACAGATTTGTTCACTATTGCCTTAGCTCTAATTTGGCTAAGGACTGCAATAGCTCATTAAACCCATTCAATACAATATCACAACATGCTAGCAAAACTCTTGCCCTGAATTCTAGAGTTTACATCACAAACACTACCTGCCACAATGGACGCATATAAGATAAACATCTTGTGACAGAGTATCATGAAATCATATTGTTTTAGAAAGCTGCTGATCTTGTGGCACACACAGATCTGGACATGTACAACCAAGAGAAAACATGAAGTAGGCTATATCTACAGTACTATGCAAAAGTCTTAGGCAGATGTGGAAAAAGTGCTACAAAGTAAGAATGCTTTCAAAAATAGAAAGGTTAATAGTGTATATTTGTCAATTAACACAATGCAAAATGAATGAACAAACAGTGGTCAGACCAAATATTGATTTGGTCTCTTTTGTTCATTCACTTTGTACGTTGTTAATTGGCAAAAATAAACCATTAACATATTACTTTGCAGCACTTTTTCTACATCTGTCTAAAAGCTTTGCACAGTACTGTACCCTTTGTCGTAATGCTGGGTGGCAAAAACAGAAAACCTTTTTTGACATATTTCCGAAATCGCCTGTTTCTTTAGAAGTTGAATTCAAACTTCTTCCATCAGCAAGCAGTAAAATAGAAAGAAGAGAATTCAGAATAATAGTTTAAGTAATGTAAGAAAGGTTAATTCTCAATCATTCTAAAGTGTTCTTGAAGTCTACAACCTATGTCACAGCACTGCAAACTCTCTTATTATTATTTTTCAGGCAATAGAAATTGTATCTCTTTCATAAGCCGCCGTTTTCTATACAGCTTACATTTATTGCCACAAAAGAACAACTGACAACTTTGAAGGTAAATACTGTTTTATTACTTCCACGGTGATGGAAAAGTTTCCTATTCATATTATCTTTTGACTGTAGAAAACAATTACATATATCATATGCAGAAGTTTGCAAAAGTTATTAAAGCACTTAGAGAGAAATACAGAAATGCAACACTTTCAGGGCTCTATTTTTGGATTTAGATGTATAACGTTTTGCTTGTATATAATAGCATGTAATATTGAATGCAAATGTTCATGGTTGCCAATGATGTGTCAAAAGGGTATTTACATCTTGGACATCATGGCATATCTACAGTATATGCCATAATTTTCTGATTGATGGGGATTTCGTCTCTGGGAATCCTGAACTGTTGGTGAATGGGAGCTAGGATGTGGCTGATCTATATTTCGCCAGGATAGGCAGTCACATCTAACTGCAGACTGATCTATTGTGGTCTATAGATGCCAAACGTAAGCCAGTCTAAAGTCTGTGATATAAACCAATAAATGTAAATTATGTAAACCAATGTGTCCACAAAAAGCTGTTTGATCTAAGGTCAGTTGACAGGTTGATCAAATGTGATTGTGACAAGGCAGGGGGATGAAACCAGGCCTTCTGTGTACTGAATGTGTGCTAATCAGCAGGGACAGCTGTATGGGTGGGTCTGGAGGAGCTTAAAGGGGTTGTCCCGCGCCGAAACGGGTTTTTTTTTTTTTTTCAACAGCCCCCCCGTTCGGCGCGAGACAACCCCGATGCAGGGGTTAAACAAGAACACCGGACAGCGCTTACCTGAATCCCCGCGCTCCGGTGACTTCTTACTTACCTGCTGAAGATGGCCGCCGGGATCTTCTCCCTCGGTGGACCGCAGGGCTTCTGTGCGGTCCATTGCCGATTCCAGCCTCCTGATTGGCTGGAATTGGCACGTGACGGGGCGGAGCTACACGGAGCCCCATTGAGAAAAGAAGAAGACCCGGACTGCGCAAGCGCGTCTAATTTGGCGATTAGACGCTGAAAATTAGACGGCTCCATGGAAACGAGGACGCTAGCAACGGAACAGGTAAGTGAAAAATTTCTGATAACTTCTGTATGGCTCATAATTAATGCACAATGTACATTACAAAGTGCATTAATATGGCCATACAGAAGTGTATAGACCCCACTTTGTTTCGCGGGACAACCCCTTTAAATCTCCACAAACACATTCAGCTGCATGCTGAAAGCCAGGGCAGTACTTTTGCTGGAGCAGAGTTGCTGCGGAAAGCTAGAGCAGTGCTGTTGTTAAAAGCCATGCCACGCTCTGTGAGAGAGTTCTGCAGTTACTCCCTGAGAGGAAGTATAAGAGGAGGCTGAAAGCCTTGACAGGCAAGTGTTTTGCTATGTTTATAGCACGAAGTGTATGTGCTGCCAGTGGCTGCTGTATTCTCACTGGATTTCCATGTTAGGGCTGAATATTCAAGAAAATATTTTTTTTTCACTTTTGCATAGACTGAGTGAGCCGCTGTATTGTTACCAACACCCCGTAGACATTGCCCCATATGGTGGAGGATGCGGGCATGTCTGTTGCTAAGGGCAATGACAGCACAACCTGATGATGTGAACAGTCTACTATCAATGGCCAGAAGTCATGGAGATGTATGGGTTGTCCCCTGCTTCAGAAAAAGAGCCAAGAGGGCTGAAGAGAAAACTGCAGAAGGAAAGTGAATGTTATTGCAAGATTTAAAGGGACAGCTGCCCCAAAATGTAAAAGGACTGTGAGACTGTCTTTGTGTGGAAGTGAACTATGGAGGAATTCCTGCAGAAGTACTTGGTGCAGCAGTGAATGGATTGCTAAAATCTAACCAGATAATGAGAAAATCCAGGTGCGGTTAGAAACGGACTGCGTGACTATGAGGTGCGCTACAACGAACTGTCACGGTTTCTACAGGTGATTGACGTTGACAGCAGATGGCTGTCGCCAGCAAGCAGAGAGACTGTTGCTGGAAGTGCAAAGGTGCAGACCAGTGTGTATCTGGATCCAAAATCTTCAGGAGACACGCAAAAGACCCTGATTGTATTGCAGTTGGAGTCCCACTGTTTAATGGTCTGAATTGTGACCAAAGGAGTTTATCAGTTTGTTCAGAGACACTGCCACAGGAGGAGAAGAGTCCATGGATTGGTGAGGCAATTCTAAAGACTGTTAGTGTTGTGTCATATGGACTTAACCTCTTAAGAACCAGGCTGTTTTGTACCTTAAGGACCAGACACTTTTTAGGGATTTTACCCATGTGGTGGTTTTACTGCCCTTTCTTTTCTTTAGCTACCAAAATTATTTTTGCTGCGTTTTTTTCGTGACATATAGGGCTATTGTTTTATATCTTTTTCACTGACTTTTATTTCCGTTTTTTGGTTTTATTAGTAAAAAGCTTTAAAAATTATTTTTAAACATTTATAGTTGTGTTTTTTTAATTAGTAGATTCATGCTAAAATAATGTATGGGAATGGGCTCCTTTTTGTTTTAGACGTTTTGATATATAATACGTATGGTTTCGGATTACAGGACGCATACGGCGACAGTTTTGGTTGGTGTCAGCTTTGGGTCATTCTCTTTTTTATTTATATATTTTTATTCTATTCTGTAATTTTTTTTAACTTATTTTTGTAACAATTTTTTTTACCACCTATGACCCCCATGATGTCATTTAAGACCTTTGGGGGTCATCCATAGGAGCCCCAGTTACAGGGAAAAATATCCCCCTGTAGTGACAATAGTCACTGGCAGAGCTCGTCAGGGTCTACTCGGACCTTGCAGCTCTGCTGTAAAAGGGGGACCCAGCAGTCATGTGATCGCCGGGTCACGTAGTGGAAGAAACACTTTCACTTCTTAATATCATTGAGTGCTATATACCCGGGAAAGAAGAAAGCAGAAGCGGTTAAAAACTGCTTCTCCTCTGGGTTCTCAGCTGTGACTAACAGCTAGGGACCCGACCTGCTCCAACTTGATTGCAGGAGCAGAGGCTTTAATCCGACGCCGTACATCTGCTATTGGGCAGGATTAAAGCCCAGGACCAAGCGCCATATATTTACTGCACTTGTTCCTTAAGGGATTAAAAAGACTAGTAAATGCAAGGTTGCAAACATGTCTAGTGAAAAAATTTATGCTGAAAACTACACAAAAAGAAAGTATGATGTGCATAATATGTTTGCTTTGTAGGATCGCGCCGTGAAAACTGCAGTGTGTGCATTATCGTGTAGTGACAATAGGTCTGAAGAGTGTTTTGATAACAAAGTGTTGCAGGAAATTTTCTGACACAGAAGCCTCAGGTGATAAAGTGTATGAAATGTCTGGAGTTTGTGAAAATTTGCGACCACGTACATAGGTGAAGGTAGAATGTGAACAGGCAATTACAGAAAACTCAGTCATAGCCTAGGTGGGAATTAGCTCAATTATGCCCCTAGTGGTAGAGTGTAAAAATAACCCAGCTACAGATAAGCTTGGATGAAGCTAAACTATATGAAGCACAAGTCCAGGAGCTTAAGAAAAAAACCACTCAAGTTGGAGAAGAACAGACTGAACAGCCAAAGCAAACTAAAAAGGTGGAAGGTCTTGGAAAAGGCCCAACATACTTTGGAAGGTGAGTGTACCGGTTTGACCAATGATGTGTAGGCACTATTAGAAAAGAAACATGATTCTGAATGCAAGAGAAATAGGGTACAGATGCAGCTTCAAAAGCTACAAGCAAAAATCGCTGAAAGTGACAAGAGTACAGGCAGAGCTGTCTGAGAAGGTGAACAGACTGCAGGTGGAGTTGGAAGCTCAGAGTGAAGAGTCTCAAAAGCTGCTGCAAGAAGAGACATACCAGAGGCTTGGCCTTAGTGCACACCTGAAGAGATTGAAAGATAAAAGAAATGTGCTTAGTCAGAGGAAGATGCAAAAACGAAGAGAACCCTGTAAAAGCAGATTTTAAATCTTTAGGCTCAGGTGTCAGATATGGAAAAAAAATACGGAAAATGACACTGCATGCTTGAATTCTGGTGAAGAGCAGAAGGGGAAAATTCAAAGAGTTAGAAGCCACAAATAAACTGGAGACGTTTTAACCGATTCTTCAACAGGAGTTAGACGTTATTACTGTGGAGCTTGGTCACCAATGTCAGATTGTGTCCAAACTCGAGAAGAAACAGAAAACATGTGAACAGGGGCTTACTGAAGAGAAAATCAGGTCTGCAAGATTTGCCATTGAATGTGAGCATGAAGAAAGGGCTTGTAAGAAAGAGAATGAAGCGCTAAGCTTGACACGCACTCTGAAAGTAGTGTCGTAGGAAAAGGCGCTGTTTCAAAGGTTTGACAAGAAGTGAAGCTCAAAGATGAAACACTGGGAATCGAACAGTCGTGTTGTTGAAAGGAAGGTTTAGAGACTAGAGATGTCTAGGACCCAGTTCAGACAGCAAATAAAAGAAAAGAAGATTTTGTTGAAGAATCTTAAAAATGAGATACAAGCAGTAAAGTACGCTACATGAGAGAGAGCTGGAACTACTCGCTGAGAGTAAGGATAAGAGGAGGCAGAAAGCCTGATGTCTGTAGCTATACCTTTTTGCTTTGATATAAGTTCTTTAAAAAATATGATTAAAAAATCTTCCAGTTTGTGAGTAAATTTCAATTAAACGGTGTACAAATGTTATAAGTAGAGATGAGCGAGCATCAAAATGCTTGGGTGTTTGTTATTCGAATCAAGCTTTTCATAATAATCGAGAGCTCTATTCCAGCAATGAACCCCATTGAAGTCAGTTGGAGACCCGAGCATTTTTGCAATGGACCCGCCGGGTGCCAAGCTTTTTTTTTCTCCCTCTCTGTCTCTCTATCTCTCCCAGCCAGCCACATACTGCTGTGGACGAGCGCACGTTGGCACGTCACAGCAGGAAATGGCAATGCGGGGAGGGGTCAAAATGGGGAGGGGTCGAACAGGGCGTGGTACTCGCTCGAGTAACGAGCACCATCGAGTATGCTAATACTCGAACGAGCATCAAGCTCGGACGAGCATGCTCACTCAACTCTACTTATAAGTACTCTGCATATATGTAAGAACTAGTGCGTTTATTCCTCAAACTCACATTTATTATAACCCCCCATCTCAACAAACTGTGGGTCACCTTTATAGCAATCCTCCTTTAGTAATAATACTCAACAAGTCATGTTACTTTCAAAAAACAGGTACAATCACTCGTAGTAAATCTTATCATTCTTCGCAAAATCAAACCTTTCCTATGGTACATTCACATGTAATTTGCTTGCAGATTTTGGTGTAAATCAGCACCAAAATCCCTGTCAATAAATACACTTTTTTGTATTGATTTTGATAGATTTTTTTTTATGGATCTGCAGTACATTTCAGCCTTTCGATTGAAGAGGTGAAATCTGCTTTGGATTTGCACCAAACTCCGCATCCAAATATTTATGCGTTTTTTGACACAGAATTTGACAATGATTTTAGTGTGCATTTTTCCCACCAATTCTGCTACGTGTGAATGTACCCATAGAGACCAACAACTCCTTCCCAGAAAGTGAACAAAATATATTTACCACTGTTGTGTCAATTGTCCTATCTGTTGTCTATGCCTTTCCTTATTTTGTTGATGTTGTACCCTACTTAATGGAATAGATATAAGCTATTTTGTGGACCAACTTCGAATTAGTTCCTAGCTGAGCTAAGCTTTCACTTTTGTGAGCTCTGCTTAAAGGGTTAAGCAAATAATGCAGGAGAAATCATTGAAGATGATGGAGGGAAGGCAAACCTATTAAATAGTTTCCTTTCAAGCATATTCACGAACGAAAAGGAAATGCCACATGAGATGCGGGGGAATAAAATGAACCCCTCACAAAATCTCTCATACCTAATGCAGGAGGAAGTGCAGAACCGGTTAAAGAAGATTAAAATCGATAAATCGCCAGGCCCAGATGGAATACAGCCAAGGGTACTAAGGGAACTAAGTGATGAGATAGCTAGGCCGCCATATCTAATATTCATGGATACTATCAAGACCGGGGCTGTACCATTAGATTGGTGCATTGCCTACGTGGTTCCAATTTACAAAAAGAGGTTAAAAACTGAGCCTGGTAACTACAGGCCGGTAAGTCTCCCTTCAGTAACTGGAAAAATATTCGAGGGGGTTTCTGCGAGACGCCATCGAAGAATACCTCAAGGAGAACAACAGTATAACTCCTCACCAGCATGGATTCATGAAGGGTCGATCATGTCAGACCAATGTGATCAGCTTCTACGATGAAGTAAGCTCTAGGCTGGACCTGGGAGAGTCTATTGATCTCGTATATCTGGACTTCTCTAAAGCATTTGATACTGTGCCGCATAATAGGCTGATATATAAAATGAGACAGCTCGGATTGGGTGAAAACGTGTGTATACTGGTAAAGAATTGGTTCAGAGATAGAAAGCAGAAGGTGGTAATAAACAGTTCATACTCTGATTGAGCCATCGTTGCTAGTGGGGTGCCACAGGATTCAGTATTGGGCCCCATTCTGTTCAATATTTTTATCAACGACCTGATAGAAGGGCTGCACAGTAAAATATCAATATTTGCAGATGACACAAAATTATACAACATAATCAATGCAACAGAGGACAATGTATGGCTACAAACGGACCTAGATAAGCTGGGGGCTTGGGCAGAAACATGCCAAATGAAGTTCAGTGTTGATAAATGTAAGGTTATGCACATGGGCAGCAGAAACAGATGTCACCAATATACACTAAATGGGGTACTGCTAGGGAAAAGTGATATGGAAAAGGACCTCGGGGTACTGGTGGATTGTAGATTAAACTGGAGTAACCAATGCCAGTCAGCTGCTACAAAAGCAAATAAAGTCTTGGGGTACATTAAAAGAGGTATAGGGGCGAAGAATGAGAACATTATTCTTCCACTATATAAGGCACTTGTTAGGCCCCACATGGAATACTGCACACAGTTCTGGTCACCGGTGCTCAGGAAAGATGTTACAGTGCTGGAGGGGGTTCAAAGAAGGGCAACTAAACTAATACATGGAATGACGGGACTGGAATACCCAGATAGTCTATCAAAATTGGGACTATTTACCCTAGAAAAAAGATGGCTAAGGGGTGATCAAATAACTATGTATAAATACATGAGGGGACAATACAAGGATCTCTCCCATGATCTGTTTATACCCAGGACTGCGATGGTAACAAGAGGGCATCCTCTACGTCTAGAAGAAAGCAGGTTTCATCGCCAACACAGAAAAGGGTTCTTTACTGTAAGAGCAGTTAGACTGTGGAACTCTCTGCCTTAGGATGTGGTGATGGCAAAACCATAGAGGAGTTTAAAAGGGGACTTGATGTCTTTCTAGAGGGGAAGGATATTACAGGATATAAATCTTAGGTTAATTGTTAATCCGGGTATACAGGCAGGTAGGAACTATTAGGGGTTGATCCAGGGATTAGTCTGATTGTCATTAGGGAGTCGGGAAGGAATTTTTCCCCTAAAGGGCTAATTGGGCCCTGCCTCTTGGGGTTTTTTGCCTTCCTCTGGATCAACAACATAGTAGGATAAACAGGCTGAACTAGATGGACATTGTCTTCATTTGGCCTTACATACTATATTACTATGTATGTTAGAAATGGTATTGCTGCTATATATTGGGTTTATATGGAGGAAATATACTGGGTGATTCAAAAATGGTGAATAGTAAAGATGATTTATTCATGTATGAAGTGACATACAACAGCCAAAATGACCTGAAAACATAGAACTCTTCAAGTTTTTAATGCACCTTTACAGATGTTCGACGTGGACGCTTTTGGTAACGTTAGATGACCTAAAGCAAGACATTTCTGCTGCAGTAGAGTCGATAACAGAGGACATGGCATGACGCATCAGGGAACAACTGTTCTGCTAGCTAGACATCTGTCGTGTCACCCACATCCAACATCTGTAAGGTGTATTAAAAACTTAAGAGTTCTTCTAATTTGTCCTGTCTTCCTACCTGTTGCACATCAATTCTTGTATGAAAAAAGTTTGCACTATTCTTATTGAATTACCATGTATATAATTTCTAAAATATTTGTAAAAATCTTTATGAAAAATTGGCATGGCTCTTGAGTTTTTGATAAGATAATTACTGCTATGAGTGACTGCTATACAGCATATTATTAAAGCAGGTGCATTTCATCAGGTAAAAGTCTCTTTGTCGTATGACAGGTATTTATTTCTACGTGTATGGTTTTCAGCATTTCATGGAGCAGTGTGGCTGCCCTGCAATACAAGATCCCATTTTTCTACTGCTACTTCATTCTTTTGGTGCATTAAAGTATTTCTGTGTGTCAGACTTACTTTCAGACATTGCTCATTTAATGCAAAATTGCTTCACAAAGTGGTCCCATGCTGTGTAATTTGTCTGTTTTTCTGTAGTTTTGCAGCATTTATTTTTATTTTACGGAAAAAGGAGGTCAAATAATTAGAATTGTCATCAAATGTACTGGCACTCTTTTGTGAAATTAGTAACACTCATGCCTGCAAAAAGTTTTTACCTTTGTACCTCTGAAGTGCTGTTCGTTCATAAAAATTGAATTCTGTCTGTTTGAAAAGAGAGTTTTTTTTAATATTTCAAGTTATTACTTGATTATTTTGTGTTTTCATATAATGTTACTATACCTACAACTAAAGTTTGGATGTTCGTTTGTAGGGTTACAACTCACCATGTGAGGGCTCCTTCACACGAACATATTGTCATAGAGTAATACGCATGCAATGTATGTGCAGGTGATACACTGCTTTTTATTGTTCCACTTACACCTGTGTATATTCATATGCGTGTAAAAAATATCGCAGAATGTTCTATTTCATCCCATACTATGCACATGAGAGCTCTATTGTTGTCTAGGGTGCGTGTCAAATGCAATTCATATGCAATTGCTAGGCATATTTGCGGAGCTTTTATGCAAGTTGCAAAAAAAAACCTGTTGTTGGCAGGCTGCAGAACGGTCTGTAGGTCGAGACCATCACACCCATCCAAGCTCTGTTCAAACAACGGAAGGAAATGGGAACCTTTCTGTGTTGTTTGAACCTACAGATTTTTGGGGGAACAAACCTAACTTTTTGGACAGATTTTAGTTTTGATTCTCTGCAACCAAAACAAAACCAACAAGTTGTAAGCCACAATGCTACTGTGAACAGAGCCTACATACGGTATTTTACACACACAAAATTAGGAAGCAACATAAAAAATATGGCTGATTTTGTTCAGAATGCTGCAGAGGAAGACAAAATGGCGCAGTGTACAGGACCAGTTCTGGAGAGGGTAAAAAAAAAGAGGGACAGTCCTGGCAAATTCAAGACTATTGGCAGCTATTATACACACCTGACAATCCCTGTTTATAGGGTACCAACCCCTCAAAGTTTTAGCATTTGTGTCCAATAGAATAGTGTGCTCAACCATGTTATTCTCTCTGGAATATGTCCCAGAAACAAAAAACAAAACTGCTCAATCAGAGACCTTATTAGTCTCCATTTGAGAAATGAATGGTGGGTTCTGTCTAAATCCTGTTTTCGAGGAGAAAAGGAATATACACCAAAACATGGCGTGAATCCCCTTTTACCTTGAAGCCAGTCTGGCAAATAGCAGGTTCTGTGGCTCTTATCCCTAGTGATCAGCTGTATCACTTGTAGCGTAGTGCTATATGCCTGCCATCCGAATGAACAGCCTACTGGTGGGTCTACCCTCCTGCAGGAGGGTTCTGAGTAAGGGATCTTTCCTCTATAACACTAACGCTGCATTGTTTCAGGATACATATACTTTAAAGATCCACTCCAAACAGAGTTTGGAATCACAGTGGTGGCACTGTCCAGATCGCATAGAGTGACCGCTCGCTTCCTATTTGTGTATAGGGAAAGAGCTGTCACTCTAGGGAATTTGTGCAAAGAGAGACCAGCATGACCCTACTTCTGTGACTTCAAACTCCATTCAGAGTGGATCTTCAAAATATGTTTAATGCACTGTGCACTATGTAAATACTTTAATGCACTGGAAACAGGTTTCAATATATCTTTATAGTGGCCTTGCTTCTCACACTCTATATACATGGGTAGGGATTTTCCAGACAATAACTAATATGTGAATAATCTTATTACCATACTTGACGGATCATATTTACATAATATACCAGTCATCATATTTAGTACCTAAATTTATTCTTTATAATGTCTTAATACCATATAGTAAACCTTCATTGATATGACTTAGAAGAGTTCCTTCCTTTTATCATGTTGTTTCATACTGATAAAAGTAATATATTCGGACTATACAGAATAGAAAATAGCATTATATTAATAAACTTTAAAGCAGCAGCAAATATTAGGAATGTAATAATTATGCAAATAAGTCTTACCAACACATTTCATCCCATAAGCTGAGGAACTGCTCAGTAACAGCAGATACTGGAAAATAACTAGACTTTATTAAAAGGTCCATTTTAATTGTATGAATTTAGGGTTTACATTTCGATTCTTCTTTTTTAGGTCCTTGAATGCATATTACAAAATTTATATCAGCACACAAATGAATAAAATAGAAACTGTCCATACGTACCACAAGGGTTGTAATAAATAGTAAATAGTCAGCTGAAACATTTTTCAATTTCAGGTAAAAAGGTCATTATTAAGAGATCTATCCCCATACAGGCGGCGGAGGCATCATACAGAAATCCTTGAGCAGCTAACATTAAACTCAGCCATATAAATGTCATCTGTCTTGGAATTACATTTCTTGCTTGGGCAATTTTTCTCTCTGATAAACTACAATAAAAATGACCAAAAAATCCCAGTGGGTAGTAGAGAAGTGAATCCGGTCTAATGTACATTGTGTTTCTCCCTTGTAAAGCAGGTTGCTGTTTACGGCCTAATAACATACACTATATTTACTATATATATACAGCATACATATAGACAAATATACATACATAAACATATGTATGACAAATTATTAGGACCGTATGAATAAATACTAAGATGCTGTAGGACACACTCCCATCATTTCTATCTAGTATAGTGTGTAGAACGGAATATAAAATCCTACAGGTTCCTGAGGGTCACAGAAAGTTGTTGCTTTTTACATAAATAAGCCCCAATGATTTATAACAATTTCAGAATATAAATAAGATTTGTTCGGTAGAAACTTGCAAAACGTGTCTGTTAGGCCCAATGTCCACGGGCGGATTTGAATTGCGGAATCTGCACAAGGCACCCACGTAGATGGCCCGCAGTTCAAGCTGCCTGTAGGGAAACCTGGGCATCTGCAACTGAATTAAAGCATACGGATTTGATTTACGGGCCTTTGGGTGTGGAAATCAAATCACAGCATGCTCCATTTAAGTGCAGCCCTTGCACAGACGGCTTCCATTGAAGTCAATAGAAGCTGTCCAATCCGCGGCCTGTTCGCAGTTGACATTGCGGATGGCCGCGGATTCAGCAGGAAAGCAGGTGTTTGAAAAAAAAAAACAACAACTCAACGGCGCTTCCTCAGACATCCGCAGTAGAGAAAAAAGAAGACCCAGATGGGTGGGCAGGGTCAAATATCGCTGCAGGCTCCGACATGCGGAATCTGACCCGCCCGTGGACATGAGCCCTTAAAGGGGTTGTAGTGGTTTAGAAAAACCACATCTGTATGTAGTACTGCACAAAATGTAGCTGACCTACAACACTAGATACAACATATGGACAGGAGTGAAGCTGTTTCTGTAAGGCCAGTTTCACACAGACAGGTCGGATTTCGCATGCGGGAGCCCTCAGCGGAATCCGGCCCTGCCGGCGTCCGTGCATACCTGTCTTCTTTCAATTTCTTCTGTACTGCAGATGGGCGTAGCGAGACACTGTCGGACATGTGCAGGACAGTTTTTGTTTCCAAAACTATCACTAGGCAATAACCAGGGTACCCACAACCTATCCACAATGTCAATTGCGGATGGGCCGCGGGTCGGATAGCTTCCATTGACTACAATGCAAATCGTCCGTGCAGAATCTGCACTAAAATAGAACATGCCGCGATTTCTTTCCACAAGTGGAAATCACAACCGCTATCAGCTCATGTGAGCCAACATGCAAATGTTCTATTGTTTGAATGTATGCAGAATTCCGCGGATCGTCCGTACGGGTGACGATCGCAGATTCCGCAATTCAAACCCATGCTTTTTAATCCTGTTCAAGGTATTTACAGTTTAGTTCACTCTCTATGTTTGCAATGGAATGGAACAAACAAGTATTTGAGAATGGTCTTTACTACATACTATATACTATTGTAGCCAGAACTGCTCCCAAGCATCCTATTAACAAGCTATAGAATATTTAAAGGAGATGTCCCGCGCCGAAACGGGTTTTTTTTTTTTTAAACCCCCCCCCCCGTTCGGCGCGAGACAACCCCGATGCAGGGGTTAAAAAAACCACCCGCACAGCGCTTACCTGAATCCCGGCGGTCCGGCGTCTTCATACTCACCTGCTGAAGATGGCCGCCGGGATCCTCTGTCTTCATGGACCGCAGGGCTTCTGTGCGGTCCATTGCCGATTCCAGCCTCCTGATTGGCTGGAATCGGCACGTGACGGGGCGGAGCTACACGTAGCTACACGGAGCCCCATAGAGAAGAGGAGAAGACCCGGACTGCGCAAGCGCGGCTAATTTGGCCATCGGAGCGAAAATTAGTCGGCACCATGGAGACGAGGACGCCAGCAACGCAGCAGGTAAGTATAAAACTTTTTATAACTTCTGTATGGCTCATAATTAATGCACAATGTACGTTACAAAGTGCATTATTATGGCCATGCAGAAGTGTATAGACCCACTTGCTGCCTCGGGACATCTCCTTTAAGGACTCTATCATTTATCAAGTTAGTTTAGTGCAAATTCATTTAAAAATTGTATACTGTGTACAAATACTACTCTGCATATCAGCAGGTTAGTTAAAGGGGTTTCCCAGTTTATGTAAATAAGGATTCATGATTGCTTAATGAAAAGTTTTAGAACTTCCTAACATACTTTGTGCTTCAGCTCATCATCATTTCCAAGATTTAGCTAACTTGAAATTTAACGTGTTATGATAACTACAATGTACTACAGTGCTGTAAATTGGGGTATCACAATGTGCCAGTCATGTTAACAATTGCTACCGTATATACCGGCGTATAAGGCGACGGGGCGTATAAGACGACCCCCCAACTTTCACCTTATACGCCGGTATTACAATGGAGAAAAAAAAAATCATTACTCACCTCCCCCGGCGTTCTGTCGCGCTCCGGCAGGATGTCGCTTGCTCCTCGTCCCCGGCGCAGCATTGCTTTCTGAATGCGGGGCTTGAAATCCCCGCCTCCAGAAAGCTAATACACACGCCGTCAGCCAGTTACATCCATTCAATGACATCATTGAATGGCTGTGATTGGCTGAAGGCGCACGTGGCTTCAGCCAATCACACTATTCAATGACATCATTGAATGGGTGTGATTGCTAACACACGTGCGCCTTCAGCCAATCACAGCCATTCAATGATGTCATTGAATAGTGTGATTGGCTGAAGCCACGTGTGTTTTAGCCAATCACAGCCATTCAATGATGTCATTGAATAGTGTGATTGGCTGAAGCCACGTGTGTTTTAGCCAATCACAGCCATTCAATGCTGTCATTGAATGGATGTAACTGGCTGACGGCGTGTGTATTAGCTTTCTGGAGGCGGGGATTTCAAGCCCCGCATTCAGAAAGCAATGCTGCGCCGGGGACGAGGAGCGAGCGACATCCTGCCGGAGCGCGACAGAACGCCGGGGGAGGTGAGTAATGATTTTTTTTTTTACACTTTTTTTTTTTGTATTATCGGCGCATAAGACGACCCCCGACTTCAAAGCAGATTTTTGGGGGTTCAAAAGTCGTCTTATACGCCGGTATATACGGTACATACACTGACTGAAAAGCTGAAAGCTATACCGTTACTTTACAGCACTGGGTTTCTGGGTTCAAATCCATCCAAGAGCAACATCTACAAGAAGTCTATATAATCCCCTTGTGTTTGTGTGGGGTTCCTCAAATCCTCAAAAATATACTGATTGGTTACATTGGTGTGATATGAAATTGACCCACATGTTTGAAATAGGGAATTTAGATTGTGAGCCCCATAGGAAATAGTAACTGATATCAGTAATGAAAATATATGTACAGTGCAGCACAATATGTTAGCGTTACGAAAGAATAGTAAATAGACATAAAGGCTGTATACTCTTGCTGCACTTGCATCCAGTCTGGTCCGTCCTCTGTGAGCTAAATAGCTTAGACTTTAGATACATTTTACTTACATTGTAGCAAACTTTAACAACAGGAGAGATGTTTATGCTGCTAATGTATTCATGACAGAGGATTGTCTAGAATGGATAGAACTGTAGCAAACTTACAGTAGGCTTTCCAATAACTCTAGAAAATGTTTAGGCAAACTTACAAAGAAAGTCATGTCATAATACAAGCCTTGCTTTGGGGACTTGTATAACAGTGTTATCACAGTTACTTGTCTTTTCTGAGGGGCATTTTATGTCCAATGAAATGAAGGGATTCAGCAATGAATGACCATATGAGTCAAGTGTGGACACTAACAGGAAGGCAGGAATGTAGCACTTTATCATATTCAATATGTGCTCTGCATGTAAATGTTGTTACGTTTGAATGCTGTAGGACACTCTGACACCCTGCTCTAGGGAATTCATTAGGAGTAATTCAAGGACTTGATGACATAATTTAGAAAAGGAGACCGGCAAGCTTAAGTATTTTCAAATTATCTTTCCTTTCTCTCTAAATGTGTAGTCTGGAAATTGAAACTGGTAATTAATAATACCATTGAATACATCAAGAAATGTCCATTAGACTGGCACTTTATGGTTCTTTCACAAAGATAAAAGCATATACTTGCAGGCTTAATCATGGTGTGAAACACTAACTACTCAAAGCCCTTTGATTTAGAATTTCTCTCTTAAGTGGAAACAAATGAGGAGTAATTATAATTCTTGGCATGTGAACCTCAAATTCGGGATATCATGTAGCAATTTTGGCATATGTTTTCCTTCTTCATTTTTTTAAAGCATGATACCCAGTTGCCATTGTTTTATGTAATTAATAATTCAGAGGTACCTGCATAACATGTTACGAGTATTTCAACTATTCTGAAGCATGTTGGTTGGTAATCCATACTTTGATTCTTATGCTGCGTTTAGATGATACAATTGCTGTTCAAAAAAACGTTCAAATGAGGGAAAGGGAACGGTCGTTCTGTCTGAGCGCGAGCCAACTGAACGATGAATGAGAATTGTTCCCTTTTTGTTCGTCGTTCAGTTTCTGCAGGCATACAAATCATCGTTGGCTAGTTCGCTTATCGTTCTGTTTAAACAGCAATTGCTCAGTCCTTGTATTGGCTTATACCCAACGATTCTGAATGATTCTCTTTTGAATGAGTCAATGATGCATTTGCCAAACAGGCTGCGCAAGTACGAACGAGTTAGTGGTGCCGACACTCGCCCCTTCAAACGAGAATAGTATTATAGCTCTAGGCACCACATTGAGCAGTGATAAGATTTAATTTCTCTTTTTGATATTATTTTCACCAAAAATTATTTTCATATGGGGGCACAGATTATTACTTCAAACTACAGTGGGTATCATTGGATTCCTCCAATGCTGTATCCTGAGGATAGAGTTCAAACAGCAGAATGTGAAGTAGGTGCCATGGCTAGTGGAAGTATGAGAACAGGAGGTACTATAAAAAAGAACAGGGTATATTTACAGGCGGAATAAGACCTGTACGTTTCCGCATAGATTCCACCTCTAAAAACTGCAGAAATTTGCATACTAGTGGCTCTGCAAATGTATGGCCACCAATCCATGCACAGATTTACCGCTTTTCAATGGGCATGTCCACGTATTGAATTCCCAAAGCAGATTCCACATGGATATAGTGCAAAATCCAAGGAAGAAGTGACATGCCGCTGCTTTTTTCCCCACACATGTATTTCAAAGCCACGTGTGGAAAAAATCTGCGTCATGTAGATTACTTAAAGGGGTTGTCCCGCGGCAGCAAGTGGGTCTATACACTTCTGTATGGCCATAATAATGCACTTTGTAATGTACATTGTGCATTAATTATGAGCCATACAGAAGTTATAAAAAGTTTTATACTTACCTGCTCCGTTGCTGGCGTCCTCGTTCCCATGGAGCCGACTAATTTTCGCCCTCCGATGGCCAAATTAGCCGCGCTTGCGCAGTCCGGGTCTTCTGCAGTCTTCTATGGGGCCGCTCGTGCAGAATGCCGGCTCCGTGTAGCTCCGCCCCGTCACGTGCCGATTCCAGCCAATCAGGAGGCTGGAATCGGCAATGGACCGCACAGAAGACCTGCGGTCCACGGAGACAGAGGATCCCGGCGGCCATCTTCAGCAGGTAAGTATGAAGACGCCGGACCGCCGGGATTCAGGTAAGCGCTCTGCGGGTTGTTTTTTTAACCCCTGCATCGGGGTTGTCTCGCGCCGAACGGGGGGGGGGGGGGTTAAAAAAAAAAAAAAAAACCGTTTCGGCGCGGGACAACCCCTTTAAAAGTAATGGGATGTAGATCTGCGGCAGATTTTCAATGAAATCTGTGGATTCTGTGTCAATTCTGCAGCAAAAATCCACTGTGTCAACATACCCTGACCCAGTGTTCATCTATACGTGACTGTCATGATGGGCTATATTACAAGGGAACTTCAAATATGGTTCAGTTTTTAGAGATTGCCCAAGATTTGTTTCTACTGTAGAAAGGGAAAATCTGTAGCTAACCAGTTAGTGTGGGCTTATATGAAGCCAAATGAATATCTAAACAAAATATTTGTGCATACTGATAAAATGACCATTCTGTCAAAATTGCACATGCATTATCAGAGAGGAAGTAAGGGAACTAGGATTACCATAAAAGGTGGCAGAATGGAATTTACATGATAAAAATGCTAAAGTGTATGTCGGCTAACATCCTGGAGTGTAAAGGTTTTGATTTTAGATTATTTGTGTAGAAAAGGAGGATCCAGAGAAAGAAAAAAAGAAGTTGAGAACCAGCCGCAAAAAACGTGCGGGGAAACAGGTGTCGTTAGACATTTTCACAAGATGGGACACAAAAGATGTTCGATATTAAATGATCAGATTCTAGAGGGCAGACCTATGAGAAAAGATGGCATCAAATCCCCTCCCCACACTCCTTTAAATGTGCGCTCTGGAACTGCCAGTCAGCATGTAATAAACTCCCCACCATCCACGACTTTTTTACTGCTAAATCTTTAAATCTGCTAGCTCTCACAGAAACGTGGATACAACAGTCTGACACGGCCTCCCCTGCTGCACTGTCTTATAATGGCCTGCAGTTCCCCCATTCCCCAAGACCAGATGACAGGTGTGGCGGAGGAGTAGGTACTCTTCTCTCCCCAAAATGTACCTACCAGGTCATCCCCCCTGTACCCTCACTCACTTTTCCATCATTTGAAGTACATATGCTACGGCTTTTCCGTCCGCTGTCCATGCGAGTAGCAGTTATCTACCGCCCCCCAGGTGCTGCTCGCCTGTTTTTGGACCACTTTGCCTCCTGGCTCCCCCACTTCCTATCCTGTGAAATTCCAACCCTCATCTTAGATAATTTTAACATCCCCACTAATGACCCCAACTCCCCATCTGCTTCTCAGCTTCTTTCGCTCCCCTCCTCCTTTGGTCTCTCTCAACTCACAGCCTCTCCCACTCACAGGGATGGCAATACTCTTGATCTGGTCTTCTTCCGTCTCTGCTCTGCTTCCAACTTCATTAACTCCCCTCTCCCGCTCTTGGATCATAACCTCCTCTCTTTCTTAGTCACGCTCCCTAACATCTCTCCAGACCCACCTACCTACCGTACCTACAGGAACCTTAAGGCCATTCACACCCAGGACTTTGATGAATCCCTACAGTCCTCTCTGTCCCCTATCTCTCTCCTCGCCTGCCCCAACCTGGCTGCTGCTCCCTACAACAGCGCTCTCAAACATGCCCTGGATGAAGCAGCGCCCCCCAGGACCTGAGCCATCCGATGTAGAACACGGCAACCCTGGCTCACGCCTCAAACTCGCTTCATCCGGCGGTGCTCTAGAAGTGCTGAACGGCTGTGGAGGAAATCGCAAACGTCCGCAGACTTCCTCCACTACAAATTCATGCTCAGAACCTACAACCTCGTCCTCCACCACGCCAAACAAGTCTATTTCACCTCTCTAGTCTCCTCACTATCGCACAACCCTAAACGGCTCTTTGATACTTTTCACTCCCTTCTCAGCCCTAAGCCGCAGCCCCCTGTGACGAATCTCAGTGCTGTAGAGCTGGCTGCTTACTTCAAAAAGAAAATTGATGACATCCTTCAGGAAATAACTTCCCAATCCCAGACTAGCCCTGACCCTAGTCTTGTCAGCACTGCACCTAGCTCCTGCTCACTGTCTGTACTCAGACCAGCGACAGAGGAAGAAGTCTCCAAATTGCTCTTCTCTGCTCGCCCCACCACCTGCGCTAGCGACCCCCTTCCTTCACACCTCCTCCGTTCCTTCTCCCCAGTGGTCATCTCTCATCTCACCACTATATTCAACCTCTCTCTGACCTCTGGCATCTTTCCTTCTTCTTTCAAACATGCCATCATATCCCCACTGCTAAAGAAAGCCGACTCTGGATGCGACTGATGCTGCCAATTACCGACCCATCTCAAACCTCCCCTTCATCTCCAAATTACTAGAACGCCTGGTTTACTCCCGCCTTGTAAGCTAACTATCAGAGCACTCACTCCTAGACCCCCTACAGTCTGGCTTCTGACCTCAACACTCGACAGAAACTGCCCTTACAAGGGTATCCAATGACCTACTGACAGCCAAATCGAGGGGCGATTACTCCCTACTGATCCTCCTCGACCTCTCCGCAGCATTTGACACTGTTGACCACAAACTCCTCCTCAGTATGCTACGCTCCATTGGCCTAAAGGCACTGCTCTCTCCAGGTTCTCCTCCTACCTATCTGACCGCTCTTTCAGTGTCTCCTTTGCTGGCTCTACCTCCCCTCCTCTTCCCCTTGCTGTTAGGGTCCCCCAGGGCTCAGTCCTTGGCCCCCTTCTTTTCTCTATCTACACAGCCCCTATTGGACAAACCATCAAGAGATTTGGCCTCCAATACCACCTGTATGCTGATGACACCCAGTTATACACCTCTTCCCGTGACATCTCTGCACCTTTACTCCAAAACATCACCGACTGTCTGTCCACTGTCTCTAACACCATGTCCTCTCTCTACCTAAAACTAAACCTCTCTAAAACCGACTTACTGGTATTTCCACCCTCCACTAACCGACCTCATCCTAACATCTCCATCTCAGTGTGTGTCGCCACCATAACTCCTAGACAACATGCCCGCTGCCTTGGGGTCATATTCGATTCTGATCTCTCTTTTAACCCCTACATCCAATCTCTGGCCCGAACATGTCAGCTGCACCTCAAGAACATCGCAAGAATCTGCTCTTTTCTCACTGTTGACACGTTAAAAACGCTTACTGTTGCCCTCAACCACTCCCGGCTCAATTATTGCAACTCGTTTCTGATCGGCCTCCCCTGCACCAGACTCTACCCTCTCCAATCCATCCCAAATGCGGCAGCCAGGCTCATCTTCTTGTCCAGCCGCTACTCGGACGCCTCTGCCCTGTACCAGTCACTGCACTGGCTGCCCGTTAAATACAGAATTCAATTAAAACTCGCTACCTTCATCCACAAAGCCCTCCACAGCACAGCGCCCCCCTATATCGCCTCCCTCATCTCAATCCATCAACCAGCCCGGGCTCTCCGCTCTGCTAACGAAACCAGACTGTGCGCCCCTTTAATTTGAACTTCTCATTCCCGCCTCCAAGACTTCTCCAGAGCAGCACCGGTTCTCTGGAACGCACTACCAAAGGCTACCCGAGCAATCCAGGACTCGCAGAACTTCAGGCGTGCTCTAAAAACGCACCTCTTCAGGGAGGCATACCGCATTCCCTAAACAAACCCCTCTGTACTCCGCCTGATAACATGCTCCCTGACCTACTGACTGCAATCCCTGCTAGCCATCATAAACCGCTCCTGCAGTCATACTGCTTCTTCCGTCACACGGCTAAATGTCTGACCAGTGTATAACATCGCTCACTCTCCACCTCGCCATACCGCGCACATCTCCAGCCCCTTTACCTTCTGTATCACCCCACTATTCGTAGTATGTAAGATCGTTGGAGCAGGACCCGCACCCCTATTGTTTCCATCAATTGATTACTATGTAACCGTGGTTCTGTAATGTTTGTACTTTTGTCTTTCTGTATCCCCATGTCTATGTAAGCGCTGCGGAATATATTGGCGCTATACAAATAAAGATTATTATTATTATATAGTGTAGGGGTGCGCTACAGAGAATGGCCTGTAGGGGGCAACAGACAGTCAGTCTGGTGCCTGAGACAAGAGAAAAAACACCCACAGGTATGGTATGGAATGGAAGATGTATGTCACAGAGGTTGTTAGCTTCTGTGATGTAGATCAGTCCAATAATACTCCAGGCCAGATCTTCCACCTGAACCAGCAAGCTATGTAAAGGGGCAGGTGGAAGTAAAGAGGAGGTGTGTGTGTCTGGGAGAACCAGACTCGCGTTGTGACCAGACTTCTGGTGAACCTGACTCCTGCTGTAAACAGAGAGAGATGCTGTGACCAGGCAGAGAGCTGCGTTGTTCCGGAGGGACGCTTAGGGAGGTATGGCCCTGGGAGTAGGGTCTGGAGACACTACGACTTAAAGACCAGCTGCGCTCTGGACAACTACAGGTCTGTGAAAACAAACGGACTTATTACTGTTTCCCTCAGCTGTGGACTTACTTGCTCCTCCTGTCGACTATGGAGGGTTAAATTGAAAGGACTTTTGCAAACGTTATTATTTCTCTGGAGACCCAGTCATTTATGTTCTGCTAAAATGTATATGAATAAACTAACAAAGAAGTAAAAGTGACCATTTGGCGTACTCATTAACCCCCGTGTTGCTACAATAGTTATAGAGAGATGTACACAAGACATCAGACATGGATTATAGTGGCAGTTTGCATTATTACAATACTGTTTGATAGATATGTATGTCTCTAGTTTCTCTGTTTATTACCCTACACTATGTCCATATGTGTTAAGTTTTATATTACACTATGCCTTTACTAATTTGGTTATACATTGCTATAGCATGGATATGTTGAAGGGATGCATTGCACATGCTTGAGAAAGGGGGCAGTCTCTCAAAATGTTTCTGGAATGTCGTTATGCTCTCTCTCTCTAAAGGCCCATTTACATGGAGTGATGATTGCTCAAAAAATCGCTCAAACCAGAGTTTGAGTGACAGCTTTAAGAGATCATTGTGCATAAACTATTAAGTAGCTACTCGGCTACTTAATAGCTTATTAGCATGTAAATGAAACCTTTAGCTGAATGCAGTTAATAGCTGGATGGCTCTTATCTCCATTCAGCTCCGTTGTTCTCTGACGGATTAAATAGCTGAAACAATGCTATCAGCACTACCCGTGGAGAACTCAGCGTGCGGTCCTGATAAGACCACACAATGGTTTTTAGGCTGGCTTGAATTTAATAATCAACTAGCAGTGCACAAAAAGTGCAACGATTATAGTTTCTTTTGAGAAATCATTGCTCTATGTAAATGAGCCTTTACTCTCACCTTTAATAACTCCATGTGGATTGTTTTTTTTCTTTTATTTGGATTCATAGATTTATGAAGTACAGTAAAACCTCTACTAACGTTGGTAATCCGTCCAAAACCAATCACCTCTACCTGAAACTGTTGCTACTCGAGGTAATTATTCCCATAGGAAGCAATATAAATCCAATTAATTTGTTCTAGATATTTCAAAAAACACACCAAACCACATTTAATGGAGAATAAATATGGTCTTTAATACGAAAAACAATAATAAATGAATATAAAAGACTATTGCAAAAAACAAATGAACATTTAACATGTTATTGAACATGTTACTGTGTGTTATCTGTGGTGTTACATAGGACTGCAGGTGACAGCATTATCTGTCCTCAGCGTTATCATTGTGTTCTCTGTGCTGTTACAATGGGGTGCAATTGCACAGTACTGTACTGTACTAGTGTATAACCCATCACTGATGATGAAGAAGGGTGGGTTGCATTAGCAACAGGAAGAGATGTCGAGCAGGCGATCACGTGGGTTCAGCAGCAAGGTCATGTGGCCCGGCACATGACGTTCTTATTAGAGGCACCCAATGTTACTAGAGACAAAATTTTGGCTAAAAATAATGGCCTTACTCGAAATCAGCCTTAGTAGATGTCAATGCTAGTAGAGGTTTTACTGTTTATTGGATTTATATATACCACTATGTGTTTTCTGCAACTTGGATAAATACGCTTAAACTTTGTTACATATTTTTTTGAAGAATAAGAACATGTTTTTGTGCATGCTCTTTTTTTCTGTCTGCATCATTTTAGCACTAATCCCCAAATACAATTACCTCAAGTCTTTGTAGGTTCTCTAGATCTTCTACAATAGCATAATTCTATTTTATCTGACCCTTCCTCCTCTGCCAGTGCCCCGCCAGTATTTTACAGTCTACCAACACCCCTGGATGTCATATGACCACTAGAACCTAATAAAATGAAAACCATGACACTGTTATTTAACATTAGGATCACAGCCATATCACCTAATCATATTTTTAATAGGCCACATACATTTCAAATAATATAGTTAACATAGCATGTGAGGATGAAAAAAGACACATGTCCATACAGTTCAGCCTATTTACCCCCAATGTTGATCCAGAGGAAGGCAAAAAACCAACCCAATGCGATAGAAGACAATTTTCACCATTTAAGGGAAACAATTCCTTCCCAACTCCAATCTGGCAATCAGAATAATCCGTGGATCAATGACCCTTATGAAGTTATTAGTGATTACAACATGTAATGTTGTAACGCTCAAGAAATAATCTATATTTAATATTCCACCTGTCAAATCTAAAAGTGGAACCTTCAACAAGTATTTCAACACTGCCTCCACATAACATGTCCAGAGCTACTTACTCCATTCCCTGACTTGATACATTCATTCATTATTCCTTATAGATTGTAACATCATATGGGCTGGACACCTCTTAAATCATGTAAGCAAAGTTTCTCTTATCTGTACCCCATTCTTTTTAATTATGTTACCCCAATATTATGCTATGTAACGTGCTTTGGTAATCCATGGTACTGTACAAAAAATAATAGGGGTAACTGGGCAACATCTTCATGTATTACTATATATTCTAGACAACTGTATATGAATTGCACATGTTATTTTTATCAACTGTTTGAATGAAGATCAATAAGTAAGCAAAGGAATTAAAAAGTTTGTTTATCATGAATTAGACATGTAGAACAACATCGGACTTCTGATAAATTTCTCTGAGAAGACAAAACTAATCACAGAAGGAATTAAAAATCTTAACTTACAAAGTTTGCTTACTTTATGTGAGAAACTGAAGTAATAAAGAAAGACAATAAAAGAAGCAATCCTCGAGAAGTTCCTGAAATAAAGTGAGTGTAAATTGTGAGAATTTAATCTTGTGAATTGACCACTGGAAAGCAGGAACTCTGCAGCAAACACCTTCGTCATGTTCAGAAGTAAAATGAATCTTCATCAGAAATGCTGCTGTTTAAATGACAGCAATGCAGCAAATAAGTTCCACCTGTCGGCAGACCAATCCGAATGATACCTCTCATGTGCCAAGACCAAAAATAGTCATAAATCTTCCCCACCTCAACAACACAAAGACACTGTTGTGGTCTGATTAATTCTCTGTACCTGCAGATCTTCTAACTGAAAATTCACAAATGACTGCTTTATTCATTCTCAAGAAAATCATTGCTGACAACCATCCAAAGATATTGCATTTTGTCAAATCGCTCAAGCTGTCACACAGATTGACTTGATTTCGTTTTTATCACCATATCACTGTATCTAGACACATGGAAATCTCTACTATAATTCATATTCTTTCATTTAGCCAATCTGCCTCTGTACCCACCAGCTCAATTTGTCAATGGAGTGCTACGAAATAAAATTGATTTGTATTTTAAAAAGTCGCCCAATTCACCATCTATTTAGTATTTCCTGGTATATCTGCATCATTTAGTAGGTTGCTCCTTTGTAAATGGAGATTGTCAGGTATAAAATGGTCAATTGTCATAGTGCTATTTTGGTGATTTTCTGCCTGTGCTCCCTAAAGAGTATCTTAAGCCGGATGAATAGAGGTGTGTAGTGTCTTCTATAGATCTCTATGCGCAACCTCTTCGCTTGCCAGAAGGAGCTGAAATGGAGCGAAGATAGCTTAGGGGGTATAGGGCAAGGGTGAGTGCTGGAGACCTCTCATTCTAGTGATCAGCGAGGTTCTCAGCACTGAGACCCCTAAAGATCAATACTTTTGACATGTGTCTATGAAGGGGGTTCTTTACTGTAAGAGCAGTGAGACTATGGAACTCTCTGCTCGAGAATGTGGTGACGGAAAATTCGATAATAGATTTTAAGAGGGGCCTGAATGTCTTTCTTGGGCGTTACAATATTACATGTTATAGTCACTAATTACTTCAGAAGTGTTGCTGTTCCGGGGATTATTCTGATTACCAGATTAGAGTCGGGAAGGAATTTTTTTTCCACTAAATGAGTAAATTGGCTTCTACCAATCAATGTAAATATGGTATCTATCAACCCATGTAAAGGGTCAATGTCAGTAGAATTGCCAGAACATGCAAAGAATAACAAATCCTTGTGGATGTGAGATCATAACCACTGTACGGTAAGGGAAGAAGCACATTGATAACCCTGAGCCCTTGATCCCCATACGTTCTCTGAGATGTGACTAGCGGTCATGATTCACAGGTCAGTCCTGTGCAAAACCAGCTCTCAAATTCCATCACTGTGTCAGTTCTGAGCAAACGGTAGAAAAGCAGAGGCTACCGGTAGTCTACGTACTGCAAACACAGAGCAAGCACCGGGCACACATATTTTGGAGCTGACTCTCTCTGGCCCAAATGCCAGCAGTGACTTGACTTTATGTTCAACACCACACAGTTTATTCTGATTTTTGACAACCTCATGACTGAAGAGGAGGTGTCAAGAAAAATTAAGAAATCAAGATTTAAAGAAAAGATTAAGAAAAAAAAACTAATTGTCCCATCCTTCCCCCCCTAAATCTGCCCATGACAGGCAGCACAGTAATCGACCCGGCCCACCAGTGATTTGCACATTACAGCAGAGTACCAGTATGGACCTGGTAAATCTCCAAATTTTCCAGAATACAGAGTCGAAATGTGACCCACTAAATGTTCTATATGTCATAAACCGGACCAAGATAATCAATGAATGATCAGAAGCCTCAATAGCTATGTGTATTATTAGCCAGTGGGGAATACTCATGAGGCAATCTGTTTTCTAATGGGCACATCTTTTACCTAGAGTAACTAAAACTGACAGTGCTACAAAGGCAAGGCCGTTTAATTAAGTTGCATTCTAATTGTTAATGGCTAATTCGTGCAATTATGAAGGCATTTCAAAGCGGTAATTAATACTGAATGCAGCTGAAATTTTGTTCTGCTTGCTAAACTCAAACTTTTTTGTATTATAATTCTAAATTAATAATTTCAGGAGCTTAATTTTCAAGCATGATTTAGAGGAAAAATAATAAACATACTATTTTAATTGTAATTCTTATTATAATCATTTTTCTGTCACATACCCATAGCAAATTGCAATAAATTGCACATTAATGTATTTTCAGTCTTTGCTGAGAGAGAAAATGTTCAGATCTTGTTCTCAGAATATTAATAAGGATGTTTCATGTTGTGCTATTCACAAGCAGAGCAATGTTGTGCTGCTATCATAAGTTAGTGTCAGGATTTTAATGAGAACAAAACAGAGCAGTCTTTGTGTTTTTCTGTAGTCCACCTAAAGGTCTGCACTGAACCATGGCTTTTACAGAAGCCATGTATAGAAAGCAGGATGAAGTTAGACAAGGTTTCTATTGAGGACTGAAGCTGATGGTCACACATGTGGAAATTGCTGCATTTATGAAGATTGTTGCATTGATTTCCATGTGTATGATAGGTATAGAAGTAGGTATAGGAGTGCTCGTTTACATTAAAAAGGTTGCCTGGTTCCCTATTTACAATTAAATCTGTTCAGGATCCTCATTTATTGGCCATAGAGAAGAGCTCTGGTGGAGTTAACAATATACTGATAGTTCATTAATAGAGATGAGCGAGCACCAAAATGCTCGGGTGCTCGTTACTCGAGTCGAACTTTCAGTAATGCTCGAGAGTTCGTTTCGAGCATTTTTGTAAATTGCCGATGTAACAGCTGTGGCAGAGAAGAACAATGTTAGCCCATTGAATTCAATGGAGCCGGCAATACAGCCGGCTCCATTGAATTCAATGGAGCCGATCCCTGCGCTGAGCCAATGAGAGGCAGCAGTCACTCACCCATTCATGAATTCATGAATGGGTGTGTGAGTGAGATCTGCCTTTGATTTTAAATCCCCGGCTGCTGAATACTACTCACAGCTGTTCAGAGCGGTTCAGGAGGACTGCCGCCGGCCGCGCTGAACTCCGTCTGCCGGGACCAGGTGAGTATATATATTTTTTTTTTTTACACATTTCTGGATGAATTGCAGGGAAGGGCTTATATATTTAAGCCCTTCCCGACAATTCATCCCGCGCTCGCCGGCAGCCCATTTCTTTCAATGGAGTCGGCTGTATTGCCGGCTCCATTGAATTCAATGGTCAGTGCTCGTTTAATCGAGACGAGTACCGCGTGGTGCTCGTCTGGAGTAACGAGCATCTCGAGCACCCTAATACTCGAACGAGCATCAAGCTCGGACGAGTATGCTCGCTCATCTCTATTCATTAATTCCAATAGGAGCTTTGTAATACTTGATTTTCCCTTTGGAGGCGCTGCAGGAAAAATGAGCACTTGCTTACAGACTTCTGAAAGATTAAATCTGACAGCTGGTGATCCCAGCAGTTGGAGCTTATTACCAGGAGACTAGAGATGAGTGAGTATACTCGCTAAGGCTAACTACTCGAGCGAGTAGTGCCTTAGCCGAGTATCCTCCCGCTCGTCTCTAAAGATTCGGGGGCCGGTGGGGAGCGGCGGGGGGGGGGGGGGAGGAACAGAGGGGAGATCTCTCTCTCCCTCTCTCCCTCCGCCCCCCCCCCCCCTGCTCACCACCGCAACTCACCTGTCACCCGCGCCGGCAGCCGAATCTTTACAGATGAGCGGGAGGATACTCGGCTAAGGCACTACTCGCTCGAGTAGTTAGCTCATCTCTATAGGAGACCTTTCTAATAAAAAGGAAATGTAAAGACTCAAAGTTAAATATCTCCGTAACCCAATTAGTTGGTATTATGCAATCGCACATTAAAATACACCTCTATTTAGTAGATGCTTTTACTAAAAAGTTATGAAATTGTATTATAATTCCTTTACTGCCCTTACACAACGGTTCCTCGGTTATAGTAACTGTATTTGAGACCACTTGCAATCATTTTGACTCCAAACTAGACAATCCTTTTAAGAATTTAGGTTATAACATACAGTTTGGACACCTTTGATTGCTTAGTATGAAAAAACAATATCTTGATAAATATGTGGATATGCACTAAATTTGAATATTTTAATACATCTAAATACATTCAACAAAGAAGTTTACCCGTCACCGTACATGCAGTCATTTCTAAGAAGAAATTAAGGATAAACATAGCATATGATATGGACAGGATTAAAGACACCCTTCGCTAATAATTGGTTGCACAACCTCTGGCAAAAATGAAATTCTCCAAATGTTTTTATAGCCATATGTGAGCTTCTTCACCTGCCTTCTAGTAGTTTCTTTCTCCTATTTTACTGCAATTCACTCAAGTTCTTGAATATTTGCATAGTTTTTTTCCCATTAGCAAATTTCATCTCTCCCCAAAGATTTTCAACTAGATTGATTTCAGGACTCATTGCTTACTAGTTTAAAGGTTTTTTGGGGGCAAAAACCATATAGTTAATCACCAGGGACCCGCCGCTCTGAATCTCCGGTGATTAGCTGCTTGCCCTGCCCGCTGTCAGTGCAGAGGAAGTGGCCTAGCTAGCTTCACTCCCATTGAAATTAATGGGAGCTGAAGCATCTATTACGCTTCTGGTACCTTCGCCTCCGACATCGGGCACAGCCGTGGAAGTCTAATAGCTGCTTCAGCTCACATTGATTTTAATGAGAGTGAAACCAGTTCAGGCATTTCCACTGCCATTCCCTATCACACATGTTTGGCCCACTTTACTGGCAGTGGGTTAGGCAATCGATTTATCATTGGGGATCCTTAGTGGTGGGTCTCCAGTTTGCTGTGGGTAAAGCACTATAATTCTTATTGCATTAGCTGTTTTATTACAATGGTCCATATTCCCTGTGGTGGTACTACAGGGAAATTTCTAAAATCCCCCACAGAGCACAGATGATTCCTGTAGACTCTGGCAGCAAAACATTCTGAGTTCAACTTTCGAAACACCTCTACAATCTCCTTATCATGCACTATTGAGGTAGCAAACAGATTCAAACTGCTTGACACATCAGAAAAGCATCCAGAAAAACTATAGCATGAAATACAGTCCATGGTTATTGAAACAGCCAGTAAGAATCTCACCTATAAAAAGCAGGAAAAACTACGCTATTGGTTGTCCAAGCAAGCCCTCAGAATAGCAAATAAAAGAAGAGCAGCAAAGGAGGCCAGCAATAAACACAAAGTTCGGCATCTGGCAATTTTTAATAAGTGACAAGAAAATGGACTGGAATGAGCGTTGCAAACAACTCGAAGCAGAAGCCATTAAAAGGCCATATACCAGGCCTATTCTCACAGGTTAAGATGGCCCGAAAACCTTTCATGGCACGCAACCGCACAATCAAAGACAGAAATGGGAAGGAACTGAATGATCAACAGGGTATCAAAGATAGATGGAAGGAATACACAGAGGAACCATGTGCCAGCAACCACATACCTGGGCCATTGCATGAGGCGGAGCCTGTGGACTTGGAGCCCCCATTACAGAGTCAGACGTCATTATGGCTATGGAACAACTAATTGAAAATAAAGTGCCAGGCATATGTAACATATTGGCAGAGCTATTGCTGCCAGTATCAGTGAAAATCATCACGGCACTGTGCCAGGCAGTATGGGTATCCACACAATGGCCATAGGACTGGAAAAGATCTGCCTTCATCCCTCTGCCAAAGAAAGGTGACTTCCAGAATTGTTCCAACGAGCGATCAATAGTCCCCATTCCTCATAGAAACAAGGTCCTTCTTAAAATCATACAGGAAAGACTGAGATTAGTAGTTGAACCAACACTCCCTGATGCACAGGCAGGATTCTGGCGAGGACGTGGCAGCCGCAAACATATTGCAAACCTGCGATGGACGATGGAAAAAGCTTGAGAATATAAAAGGAATATCTACATGTGCTTCACCGACTACATCAAGGCCTTTGACGCCATCGATCATAACAAGCTATGGCACTTGGGGCTCCGCATTACAGAGTCAAGCTGATAAAATCACTTTATATCAATCATGAAGCCTCTGTGCGAAAACAGTAGGGGAACACAGATTGGTTTGGGATCGGCAAAGGGGTCCAACAGGGCTGCATCCTCTCAACTTTCTTGTTTAGCCTATATGCAAGTGATCATGCAGAAAATGGACCTAGACAAATTGTAAGCCGGGGTGAAAATAGGTGGCAGAAACATCAACAATCGCTGCTAGGCCGCCTGCAGATGGCTGGGCTGGATCCCACTGCGAGACTCTGCGGCTCACCCGCTCCTGGCGTCTCCTCTGCTCAGTGATGCGCCGGCTGTCGCCCAGCCAGCGCATGTGCAGAGAGGAGCCGGCCCGTCACCAGTGACATTTCTGTGCGGGCCTCTGCGAGACCCGCACAGAAATAGAACATGCCGCGATTTGTTTTCTGCGTGTGTTTTCGCGCGGACAAATCACGGCCGTCTGCGTAGGATTGCATTATCTAATGTAATCCTATGGCAGCAGGCACGGGCAGAAATTCTGCGGGAAATCCCTCAGCAGAATTTCCGCCCTTGTGCAGGGGGCCATACGTGAATGACACAACTATGCTTGAAGAAACAGAGGCTGGCTCTCCACTTCAGCCTTGATTTACAATGGTAAAACATTTTTAAAAAACAATGAAAGTATATTACACGATTGATGAAACACATACATTTTATGAGCATAAGTTGTCTGAAAATGTAGGTACGCTTCAAGCAAATTTATTAAACTTCCAATGCTTTCACATGCAGTTATCAGTTGCTATCAGCTCCTATGTTCATATACGTTTTTGCTTAGATAACTATGCTGAAGGTTTTCTCAATCTTGGATGAGGCATCCATGAAAATGAGTGATTACCGTATTTTCCGGACTATAAGGCGCACCGGATTATAAGGCGCACCTTCTATGAGCGCCTTATAAGCAATCTTGCTTCATATATAAGGCGCACCGGATTATAAGGCGCAGCACATTAGTGCTGTGCAGGGGCCGGAGAGGCTTCTATCAAGCCTGATAGAAGCCTGTCCGGTCAGATCGCGGTTGCTAGGCAGCCAGGGGCCTTCTGAAAGGCCCTAGGGCTGTCTATGCAGAGCGCCTAGCAAGTCGTGCGCTAGATGGGCACTCTGCATAGACAGCCCTGGGGCCTTTCAGGAGGTCCCCGGCCGCCTAGCAACCACACAGCGTCCCACGATCTCATCGTGGGACGCTGTACGGGCCCCCTGAACATCGGTTGCCGGCTGTGCTTACAGCGGGCACCCGGCGGCAGCAGTTCTGATGAGCCGCGCCGCTCGTTAGGACTGTTAACACTTTAAATACCGCTGTCAGAGTGGTATTTAAAGTGTTAACAGTTCTGACAAGCGGCGCGGCTCGTCGGAACTGCTGCCGCCGGGTGCCCGCTGTAAGAACAGCCGGCACCCGACGTTGTATGGAGCAGGATCCACCCGCGATCCCGCTCCATACTACTACTTGTTTGACTTGCGAACGGGCTCCCGGAACGGAACCTGTTCGCAAGTCGGGGAGCACCTGGACTGTCGGGTTCATATATAAGGCGCACCGGATTATAAGGCGCACTTTCTATTTCTGAGAAATTCTCAGCATTTTATGTGCGCCTTATAGTCCGGAAAATACGGTACACAAAAATATTGTATTACCTCATCTGTTATCTATTCCCTATCTGCCTTATTAGAAATGCGTCACTGTAAATAGCATGGTGACTGCAGATTAGATAGAAGGCCTATTATCAGCAATCCTGGTGTGCACACATGAAATTGTACAGCTTTCATAAAGCTGATACTAAATGTATATACTATAAATAAGGTGTAGAAAGCCTTTCTGATACGGCTATCATCAAAATGAGTATCATCTGTCATCTTGAAAGAGTAGGTTGATATTTAAAGATGTTTCTGCCACAGGCTGCTTACTGACGAATAGCCGTGTTTTTTTCTCAAGTATCGTCTGGATGCTTAGTGACCATGATTTCATTAACAGGTAAATGGCAAGAGAGTCTTGCTGGCAAGTAACATACGATGTACTGGAACAAAACTATACCATCAAACTTCAGAAAAAGTGTGTGGTTTACATAGTACAAGTAAAACTGGTTTCGGGCTTAGGAGTTCTGCAAGCACTTCAGATTCAAGTTTTTCTTGCCACCTGGAGATTACAAACTTTAGCTTTAAAATGTGTCTTATTTCAATATGCAAATTAGGAAGATGGAACAATACCTCTGCAGCGCCACCTATTGATAGGCAGAATTCCTGCAAGTCAATGTTAGACTATTAATACAACCCTTGTAACAATGACCGGGGATTGAAAGCCAAACCAGAATCCATACACAGACAGCTGTTTCGGGGTGTTTGCCCCTCATCAGTGTCTTAAAAGTCTCCTCACTCACTCACCTTCTAGGTGCTCTCCCTAAGGAGAAAAGATAGCATTCCTAACCCCCGTCATTGGCCTCTCGCTAGCCAAGCCAAAAACCTACTACACACTGATGAGGGGCAAACACCGCGAAATAGCTGTCTGTGTATGGATTCTAGCTTGGCTTTCAATTCCCAGTAATTGTTACAAGGCTTGTATAAAGAGTCTAACGCTTGCAGGAATGCTGCCTTTTAATAGGTGGCGCTGCAGAGGTATTGTTCCAATTTCCTATTTCAATATGTTACAGAGAGACTCGGTTTACAAGAGTTAGTGGATCATAGATGTTTTTTTTTATTCAAAATCAAGCATGGGCCCACTTATTCTTCAGCAGTAAGTTGCTCGTCAAATGGCACATCATTCATACCTAACTAGCAGAGTTCAGTATAGCTAACAGTGAGGTTATTTCATTTATTACTGAACCATGGACTTCTAGACTTTTTCATGAGCTGTATACAAGTGACTGGCATCTTACTGTACATAAGTGTGATAAGTTGGCAGATATATGCTTCAGTTTACTTGTACACAAGCTAAATAGATGTGCTCCCCCATGACTGATGTGCATTATGCCACACACTACTGCCAATACAATTTATTCAGTCCTACAGTTCCCTTGTATTGAAGATAGTTAGAATGGAAAGTATAAAGAAAAGACTTATACTTCTCCTCCTTCTGCTTTTGGCCCAGAAAACTGTAAGAAAAAATTCCACAAAAACTGCAGTAGTGTTTAAAAAAAATGCTGTGTGTAAAACCACCTGAAAGTAATACTCTACCTTTTTGCCACCTTGTTTGCTATGTCTTTGTGAGTCTCTTAAAACACACTCCCAGCTGCAAAAACCACCAGCCGCAGCAGCCAATGACCTTATCGGCAAGACTGTGACACCTGAGATGGGCAGCTTCAGCTGAGACACAGCCTTAGGGATCATTCACATAAGCGTAAATACCCTGCACACGTGATGTGCAATCACATGAAAAAGCATGTGCTATCTTGGTGTGTATTACGCACTGTGGAAGCCCACTGAAGTCAATGGGCGTGCACAATTAGGAGCAAAATATGCAGGAAACCTGCGTCTTTGCTGGGTATTTATGTATGAAATGGATGTGATTTTGTGTGTTCTTCTGTACGCAAGTAAAAAGACTGCCTTTAGGTAGAAAAACACAAGACAATAGCATATTTCAGCCCGTAAATACGCTGCGTATTCTCAGACCGAAATATACATACAACCTTAGTTGCTGATTCCTCCAAAATTCCATGATTATTTGATCCCCTCTCTCGACTGTTATAATTTTGATTATGTTATGATGTATGATTATATGTTCTACTGTCCTGAATTCAAGTAGCTTTAACTCCTTCTTGACCTGTGATGTACCCATATATCATAGGCCATGGGAGGAGAGGCATGGAGCAGGCTTGGGATGTGAGCCCACTCCATACCCAGCAGATGTCACCTGCTCCAATGCCCCATTAGTCCCACCGCGATGTGGTCACAGGGTGCCAAAAAGTTGCCACAGAAGCCTGGGGCTTAGTGAAGACTCTGAGGACTGTCATGTATTCAAGCCTATCAAAAGTTTTTCAGTGTTTATAAGTAGTAAATAGAGATGAGCGAGCACACTCAGATAAGTCAGTTACTCAAGTGAGCATCGCTCTTCTCGAGTAACTGCATTCTTGTCCGAGCAGGCTCGGGGGGCGGGGGGGGGGGGGGCGGGGGTAGCGAGGGGGAAAGAGAGAGAGACACTATTGACATAATTACACTGACCTTCAGAATAAAGTAAACATGTCATTTTTAATGCAACATGAATGACGCAAAAACAAAATCCTAAAAGCTTTGGCACAACTGAGGTTTTTTTCATTTAATCCTACTTAAATTTTTTCTTTGAAGTTTTTCAATACATAACATGGCACATTTAATGGTAGAATTAAAAATACCACTCATCCTGCAGAAAAAAACAAGCCCTCATATGGCTACAGTATGTTGATGAAAAAAAAAAAGTCGTGGACCTTGAAAAGCAGGGATGAAAAAAACAAAAAAGGAAAACTGAAAAATGGCAGGTTTTCAAGGTATTGAATAGAGATGAGCGAGCGTACTCAGAAAAGCACTACTCGCTCGAGTAATTTGCTTTATCCGAGTATCGCTGTGCTCGGGTCTGAAGATTCGAGTGCCGGCACGGAGCGGGGAGCTGCAGGGGAGAGCGGGGAGGAACGGAGGTAAGATCTTTCTCTCCCTCTCCCCCGCCCGCTCTCCCCTGCTCCCCGCTACGACTCACCTGTCAGCCGCAGCGGCACCCGAATCTTCAGGGGCGAGCACAGCGATACTCGGATAAAGCAAATTACTCGAGCGAGTAGTGCTTTTCCGAGTACGCTCGCTCATCTTTAGTATTGAAACATCATGCACTATAATACAGTAAGCTAAGAAATGTCACTGATTGCATGGAGTAAATAAGAATAAAGCCCTATAGCCTGACCATTTTTCAGGCACAACAGGGGAAATTTAGGGGAAATTTAGAAAGGTGCAGTAAGCAGAACTTCCCCTAACGGGCTCATGTAATCTTATATGGCAATGGGTGAAGCTGTTTCTTCTTGGTCGTAGGCATTGGGGATCAAGAGCTTCAAGCTAATCCACTATAAGAACCAAAAATAAACTGTACTATAGATAATACATTTCCAATGTAAGGGTGGCTTCACACGAGTGTGTTTAAGTGCGCACCCATGTACGAACAAAAACACGCGTGAATGCAGGTTTGTGCATTGCCCTCAATGGAGCCACGGCTGCTGCCATTGGCTCTATTGAGGACAATGGTCTGCCGGCACCCCCAAATTGTTTTTCAGGGAAAAGCTTTACATACATGTGATTGGTCACAGTGCTCAGCCAATCAGAGGCAGCCCATTCAGCAGGGGATTTTAAATCCCCGCCTGCTGAATACTCCTCACAGCAGGAGAAGAGCCGACTGGAAGCGGCTGAGCCACGGCAGCTGAAGAAAGGTGAGTATAGATTTTTTTTTATTTCTATCACCATTTTTTCTTGTTTTTCAGGGAAGGGATTATATTTAAAGCCCTTCCCTGAAAAACAATTACAGGATGTCGGCAGCTGGATACCCTACCGCAGCTGTCATCTGTGACAGCTGTGGTAGAGAATTCTTTATTCCCCGCAGGGAGGAATTCCTTCCTGCATCCGTCACAGATGTGACAGGTGCAGCAGGGAATTATTTTTCCTCGCAGGGATGAAGGAAACATCTGCCGCATGCCGGACACAGCATTGGCGGTCAGGTAAGTATTTTTTTTTACACTAAAATTCTAGTTTTTCAGGGAGCAGCTTATATGTAAAGCTCTTCCCTGGAAAAAAAAACAGGGGTGACGGCAGACCATTGTCTTCATGGAGCCGCCAGCAGCAACTGCGGCTCCATTGAAGACAATGCGTGCATTCCCTATGGTGCACGCATGTCCTATCTTTACAGGCACACACCTGTAAAACATGGACATGTGAACACACTGTAGGGAATGCATTGTTTCTAATAGAAGCGTGTTTTTGTGCGCAAAAACACGCTCGTGTTAAGCCACCCTAAAACATCAATGGCCTAATGGCCCTTTTACACAGGACGACAGTCGGGTAAATGGTTGCAGGGGTGCGGATGTCACCGCTAAGGTCGTTAGTGCTCATGCAGAGCGCTTACACAGGCAGGGTTTACCGCTGGATCACAGGCTTCTCACTGGCTTCTGGCTGAGCGCTTCACCTTCTATGCAGAGCGCTAAGCGGGTATCGTTTACACGGAACGAAAAGTCAGCGATAACGAACTGTAAACCAACAGTGAGCATTTTTTTGTATTTACACTGCACGATTATCACTCAAATATGTTTGCTTGAACGAATTTTGAGCGATAATCGTCCCGTGTAAATGGCCGATTAGTTTGCCGAACTGAGAGCCACCACTTGTTAGTGGCTTCCTGCTGTGACTTATAGTAGGGAGTCCTGAGCAGGGTATTTCCTTAATGACATCCATATGCAGTAATACAGGATATGTTCAACCTAGGGTGGTTTGACATCTGTGTCAATCCCTCGGTCTTTGTTTTTTAATAAAAAAACTAAAGCAAACTGGAGCCATAGAGAGCAGTACATTTTTTGCTCTTATTTTGGATTCAGTTTGACTCCGTTCCATTCAGTTTTTCTGTACGTAAAAAAAGTGCAGCTTGCAGCATTATTGTTCCTATCCAAAAAAAACAAAACAGAAAGCACCTTTCTAATTTGTTTTTTGCATTAAAGTTACTGAGGGGAGGTGAGGGAAAAGAAAAGAAAGTGAAGCAAAGCCCCAAGGAAGACTGGGAGAAGCCCAGCCACCACCCACCAGCCAGGAGCTCTGGCAGACCTCCCAGAGTGAAACTTGTGGAGTGTGCAAAGACCTGCATATCCAATAATCAGCTACTCTACCCCCAAAAAGGTATTTCCATGCATGCATCAGTTCTGCTTCAGTTTGTAATCAGTCCACATTCAGTTAAAAACTGATCACTTTTAAACAACTCCAAATAGAAGTATGAAACCTCCCTTATTTAATGTATTTTAGAGACATGGTAACTAAACATTTTATTAATGAGAAGCTACTGACTCAAAAATAAATGTTTATATTCCTGAAGCTTTTTTGATAAATTACCTTCTTCCTACTGTTTTTTTTATTTTCGTTCCTGTTGTACAAATGTTATTTTTTCCAATCACAAGGACACAACCGAAAGGACACTCATTGTGACAAACCTTGCAGTTAATTTAGACCTGTGTTTTACTCAGTGTGAGGTATCTTTTACATGTGTGTCCTACATGAGATGACTTTGCCTGTCCTCTAGGTAGACCCAGAGGGCAACGTAGGCAATAATGACCCATCTGTTCACTACTTACAGATAGGAACCTTCTAATGAAGATAGATGTGGGTCACCCTGTGCTGGCAGCCAACAGAGTGTTAATGAAACCACCTAATGGTCACTTCTTTGTCACCTTTGACTGATTGATAGCCAAAAGAGTTTATCCTGAAATAAAGAAGGGGGCAATCTTGTGTGCCATTCATCTTCCAGGAATATCTTGTTCACTTTCTCACACTCTCATTCTTCACAAGACGTCTTTCTCTATTCCTTGAGAATATGCCAGAGTCACTTTTCTTGCTCGGTGATGTACTATAACTTTGCTGTAACATGTCAGAAATTAATTCTTCTGAAACACCCCTGTCCAGTGAAATGAATGATCACACAGCTGCTGAAGATAAGGTCAAAAACACAATGCAACCAGAATGAAATCTTTCCATATAAAGCACAACACGTTTGCCAGATAAAATGAAAGAGTCATTTTTTTCTCAATATTTCACGCTAGTTATCTCCATCCTTGTTCTATGCATCATGATATGAAAGTGGCTGGTGGCTACAAAATGTCAATTTACGTCCAACTATTAGTCACCTTCAACAAATCATTTCATTTCCTTGTGACTCATGCATACAGATTAAGAAAAGTAACTTGTCAAATTCGCTCTATGGGAACCAGAGATTGTGTATCAAAAAAAGACTGAGTAAAAAATGACAAATAGATATGCACAAAATACATAAAAATAAGCGATTTGGAAATTTTGCAGGACTTTATTGTCAGATTCTGTGTTACTCAGTTCTAACATTAATGAATTTATATTTCAATGTTCATATGAAAAAAGATTTGCAAGAATAAATAAGATCCTAGGAAAACAAGGAAACAAAAAAGCAAAGAGAAAGAATATAAAGATTTAAAAAATTGCTTTATCTAATCCCACTCTCCCAACTCACAGTATTACTGTCTATTCATATAGGCAGATAGATAGATAGATAGATAGATAGATAGATAGATAGATAGATAGATAGATAGATAGATAGATAGATAGATAGATAGATATGAGATAGATAGATAGATATGAGATAGATAGATAGATAGATAGATAGATAGATAGATAGATAGATAGATAGATAGGTAGATAGATATGAGATAGATAGATAGATATGAGATAGATAGATAGATAGATAGGTAGATAGATATGAGATAGATAGATAGATAGATAGATAGATAGATAGGTAGATAGGTAGATAGATATGAGATAGATAGATAGATAGATAGATAGGTAGATAGATATGAGATAGATAGATAGATAGATAGATAGATAGATAGGTAGATAGGTAGATAGATATGAGATAGATAGATAGATAGATATGAGATAGATAGATATGAGATAGATAGATAGATAGATAGATAGATAGATAGATAGATAGATAGATAGATATGAGATAGATAGATAGATAGATAGATAGATAGATAGATAGATATGAGATAGATAGATAGATAGATAGATAGATAGATATGAGATAGATAGATAGATAGATAGATAGATATGAGATAGATAGATAGATAGATAGATAGATAGATAGGTAGATAGATAGGAGATAGATATGAGATAGATAGATATGAGATAGATAGATATGAGATAGATAGATAGATAGATATGAGATAGATAGATAGGAGATAGATAGATATGAGATAGATAGATGATAGATAGATAGATAGATATGAGATAGATAGATAGATAGATAGATATGAGATAGATAGATAGATAGATAGATAGATAGATAGATAGATAAGAGTCATGGTGGAACACGTGGTATATGTGGGTTGCAAACACTCCTAAATGTAGGAATGGCACTGGGAAGCCACTATAGGAGAACATAAATAGGCTGTTCTCCTATAGAAATGGAGAGAGGTGAGAGGTAGACATACACTTAAAAAAAATTAAGTTGGGCGCATATTTTTAAATATGTAAACCACTTATTTAAATTTATTTTTTCAAGATCTTTGGGTTGTATCACAATTACAAGTTACTAGATTGACCCGATGCTCGCTACACGAACATAAAATGTTCCACAAGTGGTGGTTGTGAAATTCCAAATCTGCTTGGTTAGGTGATTATTTAGAGCGTCATTTTGTATTTGGAGCAGATATCTCATATAAAAAGCCTACATGTCTTTGTTTGTCTGTCTTTCTCTCTCTCTCTCTCTGTCTGTCTGTCTCTGTCTCTCACTCTGTTTCTGTCTCTCACTCTGTCTCTTATTCTGTCTGTCTCAGTCTCTTTGTCTGCCTCTCTTTATCTGTCTCTCTATGGCCGCCCTTGGAAGCTGCCATAGGATTGCGTTAGCAAATGCAATCCTAGGCAGACGGCTGCGGTTTGGCAAACAAACCGCAGCATGTTCTATTTATGTGCGGGGCTCTGCGAGCCCCGCACAGAAACGTCACTCACCGGCCACCGGCTCCGCTCTGCACATGCGCCGGCTGCCGACACATGAAAAATCCGGAGCAGCGGGGCGCGGGTGAGTACGCGCTGCTCTCTGCAGGTGCTTGAGTCGGGTCCCGCGGTGAGAATTCTCACTACCAGTTACGACCCGGTCGTCTGCAGGCGGCCTATTTCTTTTGTTGTCTCTCTATCTCTCTCTCTGTTTCTGTCTATCTCTCCATCTCGGTATCGTTCTGTCTGTCTGTCTCTTTTATTCTCTGTCTCTCTCTCTCTGTTTGTCTTTATTGCTCTCTCTCTGTCTGTATCGCTTTCTCTGGGTCTATTGCTCTCTGTCTTTCTATTGCTCTCGTTCTGTCTAGCACTCTCATTCTGTCTGTTTATTGCTATCGTTCTGTCTGTCCATCGGTCTCTCTCTGCCTGTCTATCGGTCTCTCTGTCTTTCTATTGCTCTCTATGTCTGTCTATCGCTCTGTCTGTCTCTCTACGCTCTCTCTGTATTTCTTTGTCTATATTGCTCTCTGCCTGTTTCTCTTTGTCTCTCTATTGTTCTGTCTCTCTATTGCTCTCTCTCTCTCTCTCTGTTTTTTCATCACTCTCCCTTGTCTGTCTCTTTATCCCTCTCTCTCTCTCTGTTTCTCTATTGGTCTCTCTATCTGTCTTTCTATTGCTCTTTCTATCTGTCTGTCTATCACTCTGTCTCTCACTCTGTTTCTCCATTGCTCTCTCTCTGTTGGTCTCACTATCTATCTCTCCCTTTCTGTCTATCACTCTCTGTCTCTGTTAGCGATCACCTTGCGCTCTGAGCGGGGGATGCAGAAGACAAGCGGGGCTGCTTGCCTTCTGCATCCAGCTGTTCTCTGTACGGAGCGCCTGGCTGTTATACAGCTGAATGCTCCGAGCGGGGAAATGCAGAAGATAAGCAGGGCTGCTTGTCTTCTGCATCCAGCTGTTCTCTGCATTGAACGCCCGGCTGTTATACAGCTGAGCGCTCCGAGCTGGGGATGCAGAAGACAAGGGGGCCGCTTGTCTTCTGAATCGAGTTGTTTTCTGCTCGGAGCGCCCGGCTGTTATACAGCCAAGCGCTCTGAGCGGGGGATGAAGAACACAGTTGGACAGCTGTGTTCTTCATACCCCGCCTATCTTCATAGCTGTATCCCGCTGTGAATTCCTGATAACTGCTCGCTGATCTTTCACCATGCTGAAAGATCAGAGATCAGCGATTCCTTAAAGAAAACTGCACGATGTCAGTGCAGTTAGACACAACGATTATCGCTCAAAAGACGGCTTTGAGCGATTTTTGAGCGAAAATCGGTGGGTCTAAATCAGCCTTAATATGTAGTACTTTTAATTAATGGATTAATGGTACAGTATTTGACCACCTGATTTTACCATTATCACCATTCCTAGGTGATTAGAGTTCGGTGTGGTGGGGTGGTATTTTTTGCTTTTTTTCCTTCTCCCTTTTTCTCCTGCACAATCATGCAACGTAACTGGCATCTTAAATTATATGTGTAAAACATAAGTATCATTTACCATGGGTCAAGAGCCTAGTTTCATGGAATGTACAGCGTATGGGAGATAAAACTAAAAAATGCTGTTTTTCTCATCTATTCAACAACTTAAACCAGCTCTTATTTGTCTATCGGAAACACTTAACAAGAGATACCGTACATTTGCTTCACCATTTTGTATTGGTGCAATCTTTTCATTCTGTGCAGTCATTTGAGTGGAGTGAATGTACTGATTCATAAAAATATCTTTTAATTGTGAGTCATCTTTTACAGAATCTATGGGGAAATGCGTGACGCGCATTGAAAAAACTTTCGTTTTTTTTTAGCCATTAAGGAGACATAAAAAATTAACATTGATTATTATTAACATTTTGTGGAATACTTTGTATTCCTGCACCAGGCCAAGATTGCAAAGGCTCATAGGTGTCAGAATGATAGATACCCCCAAAAATGACCCCATTTTAAAAACTGCACCCCTTAATGTATTCACTGAGAGGTGTCATGAGTATTTCTACCCCACAGTTTCTTTTAAAAAGTTAATGCAATTTAGGAGGAGAAAAAATAAAATTTTATATTTTTGCAAATATGTCATTTTAAAGACAGGATCTTTTCCTATAGTGCCCATGAAAATGAGGATTTGAACCCCAAAATGGATACCCTCGTTTCTCCTGTGTTAAGAAACATTTCTATTGTGGCCCTAATCTTCTGTCTGGATGCACAACAGGGCCCAAACTGAACGGAACATCAAACTTTAACTATCTTTTAACTTTTACGTGATCGACATTATCCGTTGGATAACGGTGATCACATGACCGCTCACTGCGGCCCGTAGTTACTGCTCCAAGCTCTCGGCTAACTTTAGCAGCTAGGAGCAAGATTTTAAATTTCCCAGGCCCTCCCCAGCTTCTGTGCTTGCGTCCGCCATTTTGACGATGGATGCATGCACCAAAACTAGGGAAAGGTCCACAGATAAGGATCCTGTCGGGGGACATTGCCACAGGCTTTAGTTAAATAATTTCACCTCCTGTCATGGTTCGGATGAGATGAAACTAGCTTTTTTTTACTTTTACATGATCGCCATTATCCATTGGATAATGGTAATCACATGACCAAGAACCGCATACTGCGGCCCCCAATGAGATCTCCAGGCTCTCAGCTACTTTTGGTGAAGGGTGCGTGCGCAAAAACCGGGTAAGGTCTGCGGATAAATCCAGGGGCCTTAGGTATCTAATTTCATCTCCGCTCATGGATATGATTCATGAGGAGAGATGAAACAAACATTTTTATTTTTGTATTCCCTTACACTTTTTAAACTTTTTACATGATCGGTGTTATCTATTGGAGAGCAGCGATCATGTGACCAGGAACCGCATACAGAGGTTCCCGGTGACAGCTCCCTGCTCTCGGCTACTCATACTAGACACATGCGCGTGTCAAAATTCCCTCTGGCACACATGCGCAGACACCGGCGTCAGGTCCGGGGAGGACGAGAAAGCCGCCGGGCATCGTGGAGGACTGAGGTGAGTATCCTCAGCTCCCGTGACAGATCCGATCCAAAAGGGGAGCTGAAACTTTATCTTTTATTTGCTTTGTGTTGACTTTAACGTGATGACCAGGAAGGGGGATCTGGGATGACAGCTCCAGGATGTTGGCTGCCTCCGGTAATCGACAGCATGGAGCTGTCACACCCAGAGCCTGCAGGGTTTTAATCCCCAGACGAAGCATGTTTTTATATTCTGGGGGATTAAAGCCCAGCAGGGCAGGCCGTAAAAACACTATGAGCTGATCACTAAGGAGTTTAAAAAGTGATGTAATTTGTGGCTATATCAACTACTGTTCCTACATTAATTATGTGCAATTCTAATTGTCAGGATCCCTGTTTGGGCAGATTTAACAAAGGCCCTATAGCAGCTTCTCCTTCCCTAACTGTTTTCACACATTTATTAATGGAACTAGGCTTATGTGATCTGTGGAGGTTGAGAAATCCAGACGTTTGACAATACTCTTGATATTTCAGTTCACACAATACACTTTCTAGAACAGATCCCGATATGTTCGTAGTGTGGAATCTACCACGAACTGTGTCTGATCATTCACTGCTCTATTTGTCATTGATTATGAATGGATGTGGGTTTGGTCAGGATATAGCTTGGCGGTTAAATCCCTTTTGGTTGAACCTGCTTGATGGTAATGCTAGATTGGAGGAGGCTCCATTGGAATTTTTGCAGATTAATATTGGTTCTTCCTCAGTGTCTATGGTGTGGGATGCTATGAAGGCATTTATAAGTGATCATTATATACAGAAGATTAGCCTACATAAGTCTAACTCTTGGGGTGTCATTAGGCTCCTTCACAACAAGCTTTAAATGCAGAGCTGGCGTATATATATATATTCTCCAACTAATCAGGCAGAATTTAAATTGGAAAGAGGCACAGTTTCAACTTGTGGATTATCTGAGTGGTGTTTCAAAAAATAAGCATCTTTTCTATGAAGTGGAAGATCTTTGAGGAAGGGAAGCAGGGCGTTGTTTTTTGGCTTCTAACATTAGGGCACAAGAATCATCATCTTACATTGCAGCAATATGAAGGCCTGATAATTCTTTGGTTATAAAGGAGGATGACATTTTGGAGACATTTTTTCTCTATTTAAAAACCTGCATGCTTCTAAGTTAAATGTGGATTGTGAAGATCTTTATAAATATTTGGCTTGGGTGCAATTGCCAATTTTGTCTGATGATCAGAAAGTGATATTAGAGGCTCCTTTGACACTGAATATTTTAAGGGATGTGCTAGCTGGTCCTGTTGTGTGCAGTCACTACCTTTGTCATTTTTATGGATTAACACTAAAGTTGAACTTTTAAGTAAGTCTTATTATTATGCGGTAGAAACACTTCCTAATGAAAAGTCGTCTGGGTTGGATGGTCTTCCAAATGAATTTTTTAAGCATCACCAGGATATGCTTCTTCCCATTTATTGACAGTGTTCAATGAATCATTGCATGAAGGCATACTTCCACCATCAATAAGAGAGACTATGATTGTCTTAATTCCTAAACCAGCAAAGGATTTGTCTATTTCTGATTCTTATTATCCAGTATTTCTGTTGATCACTGATGTTAAAATCTTGGCGAACTTAACTTGCAAATACATTGCTTTTAGTAATGACATGTTTATTACATAAGCATCAGTCCGGCTTCATGCCAAACAAATCAACTGCTATTAATTTAACGCAGTTATACCTGAATCTTTAGGCGGATCATCAAGTTTGTGGGCTGTTTTTCACTCAACGCTGCCAAAGCTTTTGACAGTGTTAGAATTCTCGCCGCGGGACCCGACCCGAGCGCCTGCAGGGACGAGCGCGTACTCACCCGCGCTTGGCGGCCCCGGCTCTTTCATGTGCCGGCTGCCGGCGCATGCGCAGACCGAAGCCGGCGGCCGGGTGAGTGACGTTTCTGTGCAAGGCTCTGCGAGCCCCGCACAAAAATAGGACATGCCGCGGTTTGTTTGCCGCGCGAGATTTCGCGCGGCCAAACCGCTTCCGTATGCATAGGAGTGCGTATTGTAATGCACTCCTATGCAGGCTTTCAGTGGCGGAAATCCCGCCACGGGATTTCCGCCCGTGTGCAGGCGGCCTTAAAGGGGTTGTCTCACGCCGAAACGTTTTTTTTAAAAATTCAATAGGCCCCCCGTTCGGCGCGAGACAAACCCAAGGGATGGGTTAAAAAGAAAAAAAGTTTATTACTTACCCGAATCCCCGCGCTGCGGCGACTTCTTTCTTCCTTTGCCAAGATGACCGCCGGGATCTTCACCCACGATGCACCGCGGGTCTTCTCCCATGGTGCACCGTGGGCTCTGTGCGGTCCATTGCCGATTCCAGCCTCCTGATTGGCTGGAATCGGCACACGTGACGGGGCGGAGCTACGAGGACCAGCTCTCCGGCACGAGCGGCCCCATTCACCAGGGAGAAGACCGCACAGCGCAAGCGCGTCTAAAAATGCCAGAAGACATCAGAATTAGATGGATCCATGGCGACGGGGACACTAGCAACGGAGCAGGTAAGTGAATAACTTCTGTATGGCTCATAATTAATGCACGATGTATATTACAAAGTGCATTAATATGGCCATACAGAAGTGCTGAATCCCACTTGATTTCACGAGACAACCCCTTTAAGTGGAATTATTTGGGGGCTGTTCTTCATAGAAAGGTTTTCATGAGAAATTTAAGACATGAGTTAAACTGCTCTAATCAATGCCAGGGGCAAGAGTGAGAGTACATGGCCATATTTCAGGACGGATGTTGTTAGAGAAGCAAACAAGGCAGGGGTGTCCCCTATTTCCTCTTCTCTTTGCCTTGGCAATTGAGTCCCTGACTCGATTGATAAGGCAATCATTTGATATAGTTAGAATGCAGTATGGAGAAATTGAAAAACTTATTGCAATGTATGCAGATGATCTATTGTTGTATACAGGGATGTGAGTAGGTTAATTATTCTATTATGTCCATTTTTGATTTAGTAAAGGCCCATTTAGACACAACGATTATCGCTCAAAATTCGCTCAAAAGCCATCTTCTGAGCGATAATCGTTGTGTTAAACTGAACTGACATTGTGCAGTTTTCGTTATGCCGCTCCGTGATGACAGGCTGTATAACACCCGGGCCCTCGGAGCGGGGAACAGCTGGAGAGCAAGGTGATCCCTTAACGTTTGAGCGATCATCTTGCGTTGCAAATGACACAACGATTATCGCTCAAAAGTCGCTCAAAAGACATCTTTTGAGTGATAATTGTTGTGTCTAAATGGGCCTTAAGATGTCGGGTCTCACTATTAATTGGGGGAAATCTGAAATTCTTCCTCTAGATCCCTTGCCGATGGTCAAATCATTGGAACATATGCAACTACAAATAGTGAAGGAATTAAATATTTGGACTATATTTTTCCCAGACTGCTTTCATTGGTACAAAGATTTGAGGATAAGGTCAAGGTGTAAAATTGTCTCTTACTCTTATATACTTCAAAACTCTCCGGTTTGGATTTCATCACAATATTGTTTTAGACCAAATGTTTGGATATATTTTTTGGCTTCTAAATTGCACAGTTAAAGGGGTGGGGAGAAAGAAATGGGGTGGGGTTGAATGGCAGATTAAACCAAAATACTAACACTCACTCAACACCTAGACAGCGGAACGTTGAATATAATTCTGCAGTAAATTCACACAGATTAAATCTCAATAGTAAATCATATACTCTAGACTTTACCGTATGAAATTAATAGTCATTCTCTGTTATTTAAATAAAAAACACAATTAAATAACAAATCATAAAATGCAATTAAAACAGCTACAATTTGATGAAGCACAGTGCCCATGCGGAAACACATATAATATAATGATAATCTATAGTATTGTTAACAATATGCTGGAACTGCTATTCTTTAAAGTCACATCACGCCTGGGTACCTACGTCCCGACTGTATAGACGGCTTAGTAGATAGCACATGTGGGGTTATCCTATTAGCAGACTGGCTGAAACCTATAGTTCCATGCACATATGCACTTGTATCAATATCTTTCTACTGTCCTATATTTACACAGCTCCAGGTCTCCTCTCAACAAACAGTAATATGATGGTTACAAGTTACATATCACTTTGCGGTCCAGTTACGTCCACGTAAAACTTACACTTATAATTTCTCTGCCAGATGTGTTTCCGGTATATTGTTAACAAGACTATTGCTAGTTATATTATATTATATGTGTTTCCGTGAGGGCTCCGCAGTTTATCAAATTCTAGTTGTTTAATTGTATTTCATGATTTGTCATTAAATTGTGTTTTTATTTAAATATGATAGAATGACAGGTTGTAGCCCCCCTATAATGGTATGCTAAAGAGGGATGAAAGGAGGGAAAGGGGGATTATATCCAAGAATTATATTAATAATTAACAAATTCTGGAATAATTTTAAGCAGATCTAGCAATCAGATTAATTTACTATATAAACCCCCTCTGGTGGAACCCCAAATTGCTAGAGTTTTTTTTTTTAGTTTGAGGCATTTTCACCATGGGAGAAGAGAGGGTTAATTATTTTTGGAACTGGTAGATTCTGAGGAGTTTTTTTTAAATACTTTTGGATAATTTAGAGAGCTTCATGATGTTCCCCATACTTACTTTTTCCAGTTTCTTCAGTTATGACACACCTTTGCTGCTCAGGGCCGATCAGTATCTGTCCTTACGATTCTATGGGTGTTCTGTGTTCTAATCTCTCTTTTTTTGTACATGCATGTTGTGCGCACGAAATAAGAATGCAGCATACTACATTTCTGTGTGTATTTGTGCACCAAACGTCACCATAGAAGTCTATGAGAGGTGTGCACACTCAATACATGTACAAATACGAATTCTGTGAAACAAGAACACATCTAGACCTCATTGGGATAAATAGACTTTCAAATTGGGACCTGTGCACAAAAAGTTCATAAAAATGTGCTGATATGCGTGCGAATCTACCACGATTATAACACAAATACTTTGCGCCGAAGCGTGCGCCATTGCGCATACATCTGTTTGAAGCCGCTCTTAAAATACAGATAACATATAAACAATGAAGTGGCAAAAACGTGGTATGAACCAACTATTTGATATGTCAGTTAGGACATGTGCACATATATCTGCATGTGATACACTTCATATAGTTACCAAATTTCTATTGATTTTTTTTTTCCTCTAACTACAGACTTTAGGCCCTTAAATGTGCAGTGATGATAAACTCTGCTGCAAACAGCGCCATTCCATGCAGATTTATTGATACCATTACAGTAAAGTGACTATATTTACGGCTGTGTTAATGCACTGGGAATGCCAAGCCTAAGTACTGCAGATGCACATTGATTGTGACGAGAACCTTCTGTCTGCATTTCCTATATACTTCAAAGGGTCACTTTGAACCCTTTATATTAGGTTTGCCATATGTTACATTGCTTAGCAACTATTGGGCCTGACCTGCAGTTACTCCATATACAGAAGCCAAAAACATTTAACGTACCTGCTAGATGGATTTCGAAATTACACATGATTTATTTTACTTCTTATTTCTGAAATGATTAAGAAACCTCATTTGTAGCTTTAGGCAACAGAAAGCTTTTCAAGATCAGTTACTTCCAATCTATATTACCTTTTTTCATCCTGAAGAAAACCACTGACATTATACAGAAGGGAAGCTTAAGGCTGAATGATGTATTATGGCACAGGTTGAGTTCTAAGGTGTTGTGTTGAGATTGGTTCATGACATTACTTAGTCTATACTCTATATGCACTGTAATCTGTGGATTGTTTCCAATATACTTAAATATATGAGAGCAGATACATTTCAGAACACAGACTTTACGATCGTTTAATATGTTTTATTGCAGAAACTAAACGTGCACTTCAAACTCAAAATATGAAAATTTAAGTCAAAATATTCCTTTACAGGTCAAAGATATGTGACCACTTCCTTATGAGCTTTCTAGAAAATACTTAACCTGAGAAGGGTGTGACTGACTTACTGGTAAAATGAGATGGGCATCTTACGCCTTGAACTCTGAGCACAGGTCTGCAAACCTACACAATATGTAATTGGTGGGCTCAGTGTACTGACCTGTGCTGTAGGTTGCCGCAGATTTATATACTGTCATTGATCGAAATCCCATTAGTCTATATTATAAGATATTACAGCAGCATTGAGATCTGTGGCACAATGTCTGCTCTCATTCTATGTACACGCCTATGTAGTCCGCAAGCCAATGTCTGCTCTCATTCTATGTTCACGCCTATGTAGTCCGCAAGCCAATGTCTGCTCTCATTCTATGTTCACGCCTATGTAGTCCGCTGGAGGTGCTCAGCGACGCATTTGATAGCTGACAAAAGTTAATCAAAAGTTGTTGCCAACCTGCTGATTACGTTTGGAAGTATTACCATGCCCTTACATAGGTTTACATAGGTGTAGGACCCAACAGTCCCAAGAACAAGACTTTCAGTTCTCTTGAGACTAAGTCTAATAATAGATCTTCCAAAATCACATTTAAAAAAATCTATATATAATAGTGTGCATACAGAGGAAATACAGGCCACAGGTTGTAGAAGATCCATGTATAGATACATTAAAATACACATGACACAACTTTTGGAGGTGTCAAAAAATAGCCAATCAGAGCCGGCGTTCGATCATTCACAGCCATTCAGTGAATGACATCACTGAATGGCTGTGATTGGTTCATTGAGCAACGGTTCTGATTTGCTGGAGCTCGATCCAATCACAGCACACGCTTGCTGGAGGCGTGGTATTCAAAGCCCCGTTACCAAGAACAGAATCCTCTGTCAGCAATAAGGTTTACACTGCAACCTGCCGCAGCGTCAGGCAGACCAGTGCGAGGGACCAAGACGCCAGCGGCTAGGTGAGTATAGCACCCCCCCCCCACACACACCGCGCGTAAATAGGGCACTGTGCCTCTGTTAGGGCAAAAATTAATATAAGACAGTGTCTTACTTTTCAGGGAAACGCAGTAGCAATTGGAATGAAATATCCATTATATATATCAGACCATCCCCTCCAAATTTCCTCAAACCTTTTCAAACAGCCTTGTTTTTTATATATCCCCCTTTCCAAAGATATAACCTCTCATATATGCGACAAAATCTGCTACTGTTATGGGGCAGGCTGCATTCAACAGTCAGTAATCGATTTCCACACCTGATGCAATGCTCCCTGAATTGCCAAAAAAGTATGTCCATGAAGCCCATCAACGATACCCAATATACAACTTCTGGGATTAAGACCAATATCGACTAGGTATATATTTTTAATTATATCTAGTACCCCATTCAAAGATTCACACAATCGCAGACCTTATGCCTTCAATCTGCACCATCTAAGTAACATTTCAGACAGTCTGAATTTACTTTAATACGTTTGTTAAACACCTTTTATGAAGTACGATAAACTCTATGCACTAAATACAATTGCAATACTTGTTGACTTTTAGAGATATCACTGGAATCATACGCAACACTGCAGCCTATTTTTCTTTACTAATATGGCCTAAATCTTTTTCCAATTTTTCTTTTACCTTTATTGGGAATTGCTGCGAATACTAAGAAAGTATAAGTCTATATAAATAATAATAATCTTTATCATAATAATCTTTTTTTATATAGCGCCAACATATTCAGCAGCGCTTACAATACGGGTGACTACCCACTACAGTTCTTTTTCACTGCAAAATTCGCAGCGTTTTTTTTTTTCTCATGGGGTCTATGGGACTTGTTAATGTTAAAATTGCGATGGCGTAAAATCGCAATTTACCGCTATTTATCGCGATTTTAACATTAACAAGTCCCATAGACCCCTGGAGAAAAAAAACGCTGCGAATTTCGTGGTGAAAAAGAACTGTAGTGGGTAGTCACCCTACAGGGGAAATAACACAAGACAACGGTTACATGAAGTAATCAATTGATGGAAACAGTAGGGGTGAGGGTCCTGCTCCAACGAGCTTACACACTACAAATAATGTGGTGATACAGAAGTTAAAGAGGCTAGAGATGTGCCTGGTAAAGCTAGGTGGAGAGTGAGGGATGCTATACACACAGGCAATGGTCAGGCCGTATAGTGGCGGAATCGGGATGAATGCAGGTGCCGGTTGATTACGGCTAGCAGGAATTGCAATATGTGGGACAGGGAGAATGTTATCAGGCGGAGTACCGAGGGGTTTGGTTTAGGAGATATGGTATGCCTCCCTGAAGAGGTGCGTTTTTAGAGCACGTCAGTGATTGCCCGGATATTTTTTGGTAGCACATTCCAGAGGACAGGTGCTGCTCTTGAGAAGTCTTGGAAGCGAGAATGAGAGGTTCGAATTAAAGGGGGACTCAGTCTGATTTCATTAGCAGAGCAGAGGGCGCAGGCTGGGTGGTGAATTGAGATGAGGAAAGCAATGTAGGGCGGGGCGGTGCTGTGGAGCGCTTTGTGGATGAGGGTAGTGAGTTTAAATTGTATTCTGTATTTGACGGGCAGCCAGTGCAGTGACTTGCACAGGGCAGAGGCGTCCGAGTAGCTGCTGGGCAGGAAGATGAGCCTGGCTGCCGCATTCAGGATGGATTAGAGAGGGTAGAGTCTGTAGCATGGGAGGCCTATCAGCAGCGAGTTGCAATAATCGAGCCGAGAGTGGAAGAGGGCAACAGTGAGCATTTTTAGCGTGTTTACAGTGAGAAAAGGGCGTATTCTAGCGATGTTCTTGAGGTGCAGCTGACTGGTTCGGGCAAGAGATTGGATGAAGGTGGTGAAGGAGAGATCGGAGTCAAGTATGACCCCAAGGCAGCGGGCATGTTGTCTGGGAGTTATGGTGGTGCCACACACTGAGAGGGAGATGTCAGGATGAGGTAGGTTAGTAGAAGGCAGAAACAACAGTAGGTCAATTTTTGAGAGGTTCAGTTTTAGGTAAAGAGAGAGGACATAGTGTTACAGACAGCAGACAGACAGTCGGTGGCGTTCTGGAGGAATGTTGCTGTGATGGCCTGGGAGGAGGTGTATAGCTGGTTATCATCAGGTACTGGAAACCAAATCTCCTGATGGTCTGTCCAATGGGGGCTGTGTAGATGGAAAAGAGGAGGGGGCCGAGGACCAAGCCCTGAGGGACCACAACAGCGAGGTGAAGAGGAGGGGAGGTAGAGCCAGCATAGCAGACACTGAAGGAGCGGTCGGATAGGGAGGAGGAGAACCAGGAGAGGGCAGTGTCCTTTAGTCCAATGGAGCAAAGCATTCTGAGGAGAAGTTTGTGGTCGACAATGTCGAATGCTGCAGAGAGGTCAAGGAGGATCAGTAGGGAGTAGTCGCCCCTCGATTTGGCAGTCAGGAGGTCCTTTGACACTTTAGCCAGCACGGTTTCTGTTGAGTATAGGGGGTGGAAGCCGGACTGTAGAGGGATAAGAAGAAAGTTTTCTGAGAGGTAGCTTCTAAGGCAAGAGTAAACCAGGCATTCTAGTAGTTTGGAGATGAAGGGGAGGTTTGAGATGGGTTAATAGTTGGCAGCATCGGTCAAGTCAAGAGTCGGTTTCTTTAGCAGCAGGAAAATGATAGCGTGTTTGAATGAGGAGGGGAAAATGCCAGAGGTCAGAGAAAGATTGAATATAGTGGTGAGGTGGGAGATGACCACTGGGGAGAGGGAACGCAGGAGGTGTGAGGGAAGAGGGTCGCTAGCGCAGGTGGTGGGGCGAGCGGATGAGAGCAGTCTGGAGACTTCTTCCTCTGTCGTTGGTCTAAAAACAGAGAGTGAACAGGAGCTAGATGCAGTACTGATGACACTAGGGTCAGGGCTACTCTGGGATTAGGAGGTTATTTCCTGCTGGATGTCATCAATTTTCTTTTTGAAGTAAGCAGCCAGCTCTTCAACACTGAGATCTGTCACGGGGGCTGCAGTTTTGGGCTGAGAAGGCAGTGGAAAGTGTCAAAGAGTCTTTTAGGGTTATGGGATAGTGAGGAGACGAGAGAGGTGAAGTAGACTTGTTTGGCATGGTGGAGGGCAAGGTTGTATGTTCTGAGCATGAATTTAAAGTGGAGAAAGTCTGCAGGCTTTTGAGACTTCCTCCACAGCCGTTCAGCACACCTAGAGCACCAACGGATGAATCGCAATTGAGGCGTGAGCCAGGATTGCCGTGGTCTGTATCGGATGGCTTGGGTTATGGGGGGCGCGGCTTCATCCAATGCATGCTTGAGAGTGGTGTTGTAATGTGCAGCAGCCAGGTTGGGGCAGGAAAGGAGAGAGATAGGGGACAGAGAAGACTGTAGAGACTCGGCAAAATTTTTGGTCCGAAGGGCCTGAAGGTTCCTGTACGTACGGGAGGTAGGAGGTTCTAAAGAAAGGTAAGGGAGCTTGACAGGGAAAGAGAGAAGGTTATGGTCTGAGAGTCGGAGAGGGGAGTTAGTGAAGTTGGAGGCAGAGCAGAGACAGAAGATGACCAGATCCAGATATTGCCATCCCTGTGAGTGGGAGAGGCTGAGAGACCAAGGGAGGAGGTGAGCGATAGAAGCTGAGAGGCAGATGGGGAGATGGGGTCGTTAGTGGGGATGTTTAAGTCTCCTAGGATGAGGGTTGAGATTTCGCAGGAGAGGAAGTGGGGGAGCCTTACACCCTTTGTAGCCCCAGAACACCCATAGAATCATAAGCACAAATACTGATCGGCCCTGAGCCGCAAATGTGTGTCATACCTGAAGAAACTGAAAAAAATAACTATGGAAAACATCATAAAGCTCTATAAATTATTCAAAAGTATTAATAAAAAAGACTCCCCAGAATGTACCAGAAATTCCAAAAATAATTAACCCTGTCTTCTCCCACGGTGAAAATCCCTCAAACTAAAAAAACCCTGGCAATTTAGGGTTACTCCAGAGGGGGTTTATATATTAAATTAATCTAATTGCTAGAGCTGCATAAAATTATTCCATAATTTAATTAATGAAATGATTCTTGGATATAATCCCCCTTTCCCTCCTTTCATCCCTCTTTAGCATACTATTATATAGGGGAGCTACAACTTGTCATTCAAGATTGATACTCAGTTCATTCTATCATATTTAAATAAAAAACACAATTTAATGACAAATCATGAAATACAATTAAACAACTATAATTTGATAAACTGCGGAGCCCTCACGGAAATGCATATAATATAATATAACTAGCTATAATATTGTTAATAATATACCGGAAACACATCTGGCAAAGAAATGATAACAGTGTAACTTTTAAGTGGACTTAACTGGACCGCAAAAGAATATGTAACTTGCAATTATCATATTACTGTTTGTCGAGAGGAGACCTGGAGCTGTTTGATGTGGATTTTGGCTAATAGATAAGGGTTTGGTAAGTCAAACTTGTATAAGATCAGCACAAGCTTCAAATATCAAAACATGAAGGGGTAAAGCGGAGGAAACGCTAAAGCTAATAATGAATTGAGGCTTGCAACAAAGGCCAAAATCAATTTAAAAAAAGGATTTGGGGGGTATGTCAAAAGCAAAAGAAAAGTCAAAGATGCTATTGGATGCTTACAAGATGAAAATGGTGAATTGGTTAAGAATGATGTTGAGAAGGCCGAACTTTTAAATTCCTATTTTGTATTTGTTTTCTCTCAGAAAGTAGATGTAACATCAACTGATCTTCCCTGTGCTATTGGGGTGATAAAAGAATGCAGGCTATCTATAAGCAGAGAGATGGTGAGGGAACACTTCGCTAACTTAAATGAATTCAAGTCTCAAGGTCCAGATGAATTACACCCCATCCTAGGATACTTAAGAAGCAGCGGAGGTAATTGCTGAGCCACTCACCATAATCTTTGAAAATTCCTGGAGAACAGGAGAAGTCCCAGAAGATTGGAAAAGGGCAAATGTTGTCCCTATCTTCAAAAAAGGGAAGAAGGTGGATCCAGGAAACTACAAGCCTGTGAGCCTGATTTCTATACCGGGAAAGAGCTTTGAACAAATTAAACAGCATGTATGCAAGTACAAAGATAAAAATTGATTAATTAACTAGAGCCAGCATGGGTTTGTAACAAACAAGCCATGCCAGACAAATCTAATTTACTTCTATGAAAGAATCTCCGACTGGGTTGATCAGGGAAATGCGGTGGATATAGTATATCTTGACTTTAGTAAAGCATTTGAAAAAGTATTTCATACCATACTTATTGAAAAAATGACCAAATATGGGACAGACTGTTGGGTGGATTCATAACTGGCTGAGTGATCGTACTCAAAGATTGGTCATAAATGGCTGCACATCCAAGTGGAAGAATGTATCAAGTGCAGTACCACAAGGCTCTGTCCTAAGCCCAGTGTTGTTCAACATTTTTATAAATGATCTGGAGGAGGGAATTGATGGGAAACTGATCAAATTTGCAAACGACACAAAGCTAGGGGGGATAGCTAACAGGGAAGAGAGCAAGAGTATTCAAAAAGATCTAGAAAAGCTTGAACAGTGGGCAGTGACTAACAGAATGGTATTTAACATGAAGACATGCAAAGTCCTACATCTGGGCAAGAAAAATGAAAAAAAGCACATACAGAATGGCAGGAATTGGACTAAGCAGCAACACATGTGAAAAGGACTTACGTATACTAATAGATCATAGACTAAACATGAGTCAACAATGTGATGCAGCAGCCAAAAGACAAACACAATTCTGGGATGTATTAGGAGAAGTACAGAGTCTAGATCACGTGAGGTAATTATCCCCTCTACTCTTCCTTGGTCGGACCTCATCCGGAATACTGTGTCCAGTTCTGGGCACCCCACTTTAAAAAAGACATAGACAAACTGGAGAAAGTTCAGAGAAGAGTTACCAATATGGTGAGCAGTCTGCAAATCATGTCCTATGAGGAATGGTTAAAGGATCTTGGAATGTTTAGCTTGCAAAAAAGAAGCTTGAGAGGAGACCTAATAGCGGTCTACAAATATCTGAAGGGCTGTCACAGTGCAGAGGGATCAGTCCCGTTCTCATTTGCGCAGGGAAAGACTAGACGCAATGGGATGAAACTGAAAGGGAAGACATACAAATTAGATATTATAAAAAACTTTCTAACAGTGAGAGTGATAAATGAGTGGAACAGGTTACCACAGGAGGTGGTGAGTTCTTCAATGGAAGCCTTCATACAAAGGCTGGACAAATATCTGTCTTGGATGACTTAGTGAATCATGCACTGAGCAGGGGGTTGGACCAGATGGCCCCGGAGGTCCCTTCCAACTCTACCATTCTATGATTCTATGAAAGTTGCTCATACACATCAGGCAAAACTCAGCAAAATCCAATAATGATCTAATGTGTACTGAGGCTTCCTGACTCTCCCCCATCAGCAGACGTCCAGAGAAAAAAATGATTAGCCATTAGGATTTAAACATGCAGAATCATTTGTCCTGAAGGAAGATAAACTGCGGCACTTTTGAACATTTCTGACTGTATATATGCATACAGAGCTATGCCAAGATGACATCTCCTGTTCATATACATGCCCTATGTCGCATAGTGGGTCATAGAGTGCGGTGCTCTGCTGAGGAACCCCTCTATGTACCGGAGTGAAGAAATGATCAGTAAGAGAGGATCTTTCCTTGGTGTACCTTCTGCCAACCTCTTAATATCGAAAATCATGTGAATTGTCATCCTATAATACAAACTTTCTGCTGTAGCAGCTGTTCGTTGGGAATGTCAGAGAGCGAGATCAGGGGCGATCAATTGATCAAACTCAGCCCGGCATTCTCAAAAGGGTTGTGCATCTTGGCACAATCCATTTAATACTAAACAGATTACAAATGTCAACAGTTAATAAAATATTTGGTTATATACGGAGAGCAGAACACAGTGTATTTTTGAAAAGCACAACACAGATTACTGAGGATCCAACTTCAACGCAATGACATTAATTCAGATATAGTCTGATCTAGTTTGTCCATGCAACATAGCTTATCATTATATCCCAATGTGACATTAACTACTATGGAAAACAAATAACAAACATCTCCTTTTGCTCTGGCAGACTCAAGCCATCCGTGTAATATGGCCAGATATTCTCCTATGGAATATCAGCTGTTTGCCAGAGGCCTCAGACGGCCCTTCACATTGAAGGGCTTGTCTGTAATGAAACAAACACTTTAAGTTAATGGGTTGCTATGTTGCTGTGAAGCAGCTTCATTACTATATTTCATACACTTATTCTGTACAATAAACAAAAGCAGAATCGTCATAGGAAGCTCTTCTTGGTATGTGCCATATAGCAGTAGACAATGTCACATTATTTTATCATCATACTGTGATTATACTTTTTGGAGATAGGTTGTTCTGGACATAATGCAATTTGTATTTGTCAGTTCTTCTTTAAAAATAGATTTTATTCCTGCCTTGACAAATTAAACTATTTTGTCCACAGAATGTAGACAATAAATGATGCTAGCGTTCTCAGAATTACAAAGAATCTGCTACCACCTAGTGGGGACTTTGATAAATACATTATAATCTGTCAGACTGAAGGACTTACGTGGATCAAAGCAGGTAAATGACATTGCCTACTGTGCTGGAACACAGTAATCACCTCTCAAAATGCTTCAGAACGGATCTGTTTAGTACCATTGACAATGCATTACTGATCAGGTACAGATGATCACATTAATTTACATGGTTCAAGATTTGCAGCAAACATGAGGGGTTTGCATTTTGGAGTATCAATGTAGAAAGATAATGTTAAAGATCGGCTACAGAAGGTAGTGAATCACTGTCAGGTAAAGCAGATGATGGAAGCAGTCTGGTAGTGATGGTTATGATGGGTAAAGCTCAGTAATATATGCAATGGGACAGATGGCAATATGTGCAAGCAGTCGCTGACTGACAATGTAATAGGCAAACAGTGAGAAATTGTTTCCCTTAGTGATAGAGGGGAATATTTGTGCTAGCCATAAGGTTTGAACATAAAGGATGACATTATATGATAGTGTATGATATGAGAAGAAATTATAGTAATATTCATGCAGGCAAACATTTCGGATGGCAAGTATTACACATAATGTCATTATCATGTCATTTAGGTCATGAGTTTATTTTTACCACCACATGGATCCATGAATACCTCAGTCAGCTCAGTAAATGCTATGTTCACTTTCACAACCATTTTAGCGTATTGTTCCAATGCATGAGAAATAACAAATGAGGCAAATTTGAACATCCAGTGTTTTTTGTCATCAGCTACTATGAAGACCTATATGTCTCCATGGTAACAGACTGCAAACAAAGCCTGTGTAGTCTGCTCTAGAAGTCACACTCCTTTCCATTTTGTGTCTACTAACTACTTTACATGTATTAGGTTAGTAAGATGAAGGGTGCAGAGGTTGTTTGTTGTCTGTTACCCTGAAGACAGGAAACAAACTTTGATGTCTAGCACAATATCCGCTAAAATCCGCAAAGCATACCTGAGCTTTCAAAAATGTTTTTAAAAGCAGCCCAAGTCTTCATTCGCTACTGCTTTGCTGCTGTTTCCACCCAGTTAGAACTTTATCAGTTCAGTATTCAATTTAGATTTTCCTATTTTTTCAAGCCCTGCTGTTTGCAATCCACTTACAGGTGGGTGTGTACGGGTAGGTGGTTGAGGGGGGTCCTAAGCCAGCCATTCTGCCAGTATTGTACTGGTTGGATCTTCCTCTCCCATACTGCCTTGCATAGCCCTGCTCAAGTCAGCTGCAGGGCAGCATCTGATTGTGAACCCTCTGTTGTAGTAACTAGCAGTGTCCCCATGTCCCTATTACTAGAGAATCCACATGCCTAATGTCAGCCAGTGGATTCCAAAGGTGCTAAAAGGAAGATCCCTAGTGGCCATGGTAAAACAAAAAAAATGCAAGTATATTACAAGATTGATGACACAGATGCTGTCAGATGAGCAGAAGTTGAGTAAAAAGTTAGTGTTTCATTTCAGTTCCAATAAATAAAAAATAAAATGTAAGAGTATTATGTATCAGTACAGCAGCGTGACTGTCTATAAACTCATAATGTGTAGGAGGAATGAACTGCTGACGTTTCAGACCTTGTCAGCTGTTAGCCATATATTAGCACTAAAAGCAGTAGATCAAGAGATAATAGACCAGTTTTTGTAACTACCTATATTGTATCTTCACACGGGGCGGAAACGCTGTGGAATGTTCGCAGCGGAAGATTGAGTGGAAAATTCGACAGCATTTAGGCATTCAAAACAATCAAACTGCGCACCATCGGTTACACCGCTGATTTTATAATATACAGCGCTCCCCCGCATCTTTCAATTCCTTCCGTCATTCACCCAGCACCCGGCGCCTCAGGTGATGTGGAAGAGACATCACCGAACCAGCGCTGCTGAACTTGTTATAGGCCAGCGAGTGACTGGTGAAAAGCTGCCAGTACAAAGAATTGGAAGGTGAGGGGAGCGCTGAATTAGCTTAAATCACCTGTGGATATGCAGCTGATTTCGAGTCAAAATTCGCACCAATGCTGCAGCTGAATTTTTGGCTGTGGAAGTTCCGCTGTATTTCCGTCCCATGTGAACATACCCCTAGCAAGAAGTTTACCTCCATTTTAAATATTATTGTTTAAAGCTTACTGATCCTATGGAAGAATGATACTTAGAGATATTCCAGAATGTACAGAATGTGACCGCTAGAGCCAGTGATTCATTGCAGTTGTAATGTCCTATCATGGCACACCATTGCCACTAGGAGGTACAACAGAAGTATCGTGCTGCAACAATTAGGGATTTTAATACATATTCAGCTACCAGAATATTTCGTTAATGGCTGAATAACTCGTAAATAGAGATGAGCGAACGTACTCGTCCGAGCTTGATACTCGTTCGAGTATTAGCGTGTTCGAGAGGCTCGTTACTCGTAACGAGCACCACGCGATGTTCGGGTTACTTTCACTTTCATCTCTGAGACGTTAGCGCGCTTTTCTGGCCAATTGAAAGACAGGGAAGGCATTACAACTCCCCCCTGCGACGTTCAAGCCCTATACCACCCCCCTGCAGTGAGTGGCTGGCGAGATCAGGTGTCACCCGAGTATAAAAATCAGCCCCTCCCGCGGCTCGCCTCAGATGCGTTGTGAGATAGCTGAGGGACAGTGCTGTTGGTGCCGGAGCTGCTATAGGGAGAGTGTTAGGAGTTAGTGTAGGCTTCAAGAACCCCAACGGTCCTTCTTAGGGCCACATCTAACCGTGTGCAGTAGTGTGGAGGCTGCTTTTTGCAGTGTTGCACTTTTTTTTTTTTTTGGTATATCGGCCGTGCAGAGCATTGCGCCCTGCAGTAATACTTCAGGGACAGAAGTGCTTAGGCAGGGAGAGCGTTAGGAGTTATTGTAGGCTTCAAGAACCCCAACGGTCCTTCTTAGGGCCACATCTTACCGTGTGCAGTGGTGTGGAGGCTGCTTTTTGCAGTGTTGCCCATTTTTTTTTTTTTTGGTATATCGGCCGTGCAGAGCATTGCGCTCTGCAGTAATACTCCAGGGACAGAAGTGTGGAGGCAGGGACAGAAGACATATATTATTGATTGAATATACGCAGTGGGCCTTTTCTAAAAAATATTGGGCAAAAAATCTATTTGGCCTGCCTGTCACTGTGCTCAGTGTTCTGGGTCCGTGTGTGCTGGGTGTAATAGTTCTACAAAATCATACGCAGCCAGCTAAGTGTTACAGCAGGCTTGCGCCAAATTATTTCCTGGCTCTGAAATCACCGCTGTGTTGCAGTTAATAACAGTGCAACACTCTGCAGTTCTGTGACACACTCCAGGGACAGAAGTGTGGAGGCAGGGACAGAAGACATATATTATTGATTGAATATACGCAGTGGGCCTTTTCTAAAAAATATTGGGCAAAAAATCTATTTGGCCTGCCTGTCACTGTGCTCAGTGTTCTGGGTCCGTGTGTGCTGGGTGTAGTAGTTCTACAAAATCATACGCAGCCAGCTAAGTGTTACAGCAGGCTTGCGCCAAATTATTTCCTGGCGTTCCGTAAGCGAAGTCAGCCTCCAACCACAGGCCAATAAGCGGCACATTTAATTACAGCGTTCTGTTTCTGCATTACTGGTAATACAGCATGCTGAGGGGTAGGGGTAGGCCTAGAGGACGTGGGCGCGGCCGAGGACGCGGAGGCCCTAGTCCGGGTGTGGGCACAGGCCGAGCTCCTGATCCAGGTGTATCGCAGCCGACTGCTGCGGGATTAGGAGAGAGGCACGTTTCTGGCGTCCCCACATTCATCGCACATTTAATGGGTCCACGCGGTAGACCTTTATTAGAAAATGAGCAGTGTGAGCAGGTCCTGTCGTGGATGGCAGAAAGTGCTTCCAGCAACCTATCGTCCACCCACAGTTCTGCGCCGTCCACTGCTGCAACTCAGAATCCTCTGGCTGCTGCTCCTCCTTCCTCCCAGCCTCCTCACTCCATGAAAATGAGACATTCTGAGGAGCGGGCAGACTCCCAGGAACTGTTCTCGGGCCCCTGCTCAGATTGGGCAGCAGTGGTTCCTCTCCCACCAGAGGAGTTTATCGTGACTGATGCCCAACCATTGGAAAGTTCCCGGGGTCCGGGGGATGAGGCTGGGGACTTCCGGCAACTGTCTCAAGACCTTTCAGTGGGTGAGGAGGCCGATGACGATGAGACACAGTTGTCTATCAGTGAGGTAGTAGTAAGGGCAGTAAGTCCGAGGGAGGAGCGCACTGAGGATTCAGAGGAAGAGCAGCAGGACAATGAGGTGACTGACCCCACCTGGTTTGCTACGCCTACTGAGGACAGGTCTTCAGAGGGGGAGGCAAGGGCAGCAGCAGGGCAGGTTGCAAGAGGCAGTGCGGTGTCCAGGGGTAGAGGCAGGGCCAGACTGAATAATCCACCAACTGTTTCCCAAAGCGCCCCCTCGCGCCATGCCACCGTGCAGAGGCTGAGGTGCTCAAAGGTCTGGCAGTTTTTCACTGAGAGTGCAGACGACCGACGAACAGTGGTGTGCAACCTTTGTCGCGCCAAGATCAGCCGGGGAGCCACCACCACCAGCCTCACCACCACCAGCATGCGCAGACATATGATGGCCAAGCACCCCACAAGGTGGAACGAAGGCCGTTCACCGCCTCCGGTTGCACCGCTGCCTCTCCCCCTGTGCTCCAACCTGCCACTGAGATCCAACCCCGCTCTGAGGACACAGGCACTACCGTCTCCTGGCCTGAACCCACACCCTCACCTCCGCTGTCCTCGGCCCCATCCACCAATGTCTCTCAGCGCACCGTCCAGCCGTCGCTAGCGCAACTGTTTGAGCGCAAGCGCAAGTACGCCGCCACACACCCGCACGCTCAAGCGTTAAACGTGCACGTAGCCAAATTTATCAGCCTGGAGATGCTGCCATATAGGGTTGTGGAAACGGAGTCCTTCAAAAGTATGATGGCGGCGGCGGCCCTGCGCTACTCAGTTCCCAGTCGCCACTATTTTTCCCGATGTGCCGTCCCAGCCCTGCACGACCACGTCTCCCGCAACATTGTACGCGCCCTCACCAACGCGGTTACTGCCAAGGTCCACTTAACAACGGACACGTGGACAAGCACAGGCGGGCAGGGCCACTATATCTCCCTGACGGCACATTGGGTGAATTTAGAGGAGGCTGGGACAGAGTCAGAGCCTGGGACCGCTCACGTCCTACCCACCCCCAGAATTGCGGGCCACAGCTCGGTGGTGGTATCTGTGGCGGTGTATGCTTCCTCCACTAAACCACCCTCCTCCTCCTCCTCCAACGCAACCTCTGTCTCGCAATCAAGATGTGTCAGCAGCAGCACGTCGCCAGCAGTCGGTGTCGCGCGGCGTGGCAGCACAGCGGTGGGCAAGCGTCAGCAGGCCGTGCTGAAACTACTCAGCTTAGGAGAGAAGAGGCACACGGCCCACGAACTGCTGCAGGGTCTGACAGAGCAGACCGACTGCTGGCATGCGCCACTGAGCCTCCAACCGGGCATGGTCGTGTGTGACAACGGCCGTAACCTGGTGGCGGCTCTGCAGCTCGGCAGCCTCACGCACGTGCCATGCCTGGCCCACGTCTTTAATTTGGTGGTTCAGCGCTTTCTGAAAAGCTACCCACGCTTGTCAGACCTGCTCGGAAAGGTGCGCCGGCTCTGCGCACATTTCCGCAAGTCCCACACGGACGCTGCCACCCTGCGCACCCTGCAACATCGGTTTCATCTGCCAGTGCACCGACTGCTGTGCGACGTGCCCACACGGTGGAACTCTACGCTCCACATGTTGGCCAGGCTCTATGAGCAGCGTAGAGCTATAGTGGAATACCAACTCCAACATGGGCGGCGCAGTGGGAGTCAGCCTCCTCAATTATTTTCAGAAGAGTGGGCCTGGTTGGCAGACATCTGCCAGGTCCTTGGAAAGTTTGAGGAGTCTACCCAGGTGGTGAGCGGCGATGCTGCAATCATTAGCGTCACCATTCCTCTGCTATGCCTCTTGAGAAGTTCCCTGCAAAGCATAAAGGCAGACGCTTTGCGCTCGGAAACAGAGCCGGGGGAAGACAGTATGTCGCTGGATAGTCAGAGCACCCTCCTGTCTATATCTCAGCGCGGTGAGGAGGAGGAGGAGGAAGATGAGGAGGAGGGGGAAGAGACAGCTTGGCCCACTGGTGAGGGTACACATGCTGCTGGCCTGTCATTCTTTCAGCGTGTATGGCCTGAGGAGGAGGAGGAGGAGGATCCTGAAAGTGATCTTCCTAGTGAGGACAGTCATGTGTTGCGTACAGGTACCCTGGCACACATGGCTGACTTCATGTTAGGATGCCTTTCTCGTGACCCTCGCGTTACACGCATTCTGGCCACTACGGATTACTGGGTGTACACACTGCTCGACCCACGGTATAAGGAGAACCTTTCCACTCTCATACCCGAAGAGGAAAGGGGTTCGAGAGTGTTGCTATACCACAGGACCCTGGCGGACAAACTGATGGTAAAATTCCCATACGACAGCGCTAGTGGCCGAAGGCGCAGTTCCGAGGGCCAGGTAGCAGGGGAGGCGCGGAGATCAGGCAGCATGTACAGCACAGGCAGGGCAACACTCTTTAAGGCCCTTGACTGCTTTATGGCTCCCCAGCAAGACTGTGTCACCGCTCCCCAGTCACGGCTGAGTCGGCGGGAGCACTGTAAAAGGATGGTGAGGGAGTACGTAGCCGATCGCACGACCGTCCTCCGTGACGCATCTGCCCCCTACAATTACTGGGTGTCGAAGCTGGACACGTGGCCTGAACTCGCGCTGTATGCCCTGGAGGTGCTTGCTTGTCCTGCGGCTAGCGTCTTGTCAGAGAGGGTGTTTAGTGCGGCTGGGGGAATCATCACAGATAAGCGTACCCGCCTGTCAACCGACAGTGCCGACAGGCTTACACTCATCAAGATGAACAAAGCCTGGATTTCCACAGACTTCTCTTCTCCACCAGCGGATAGCAGCGATACCTAAGCAATACGTAGGCTGCACCCGCGGATGGAAGCATCGTTCTGTATCTGCATCAAAAACGGGCACCTTTTCGCTTCATCAATCTGTGTATAATATTCCTCCTCCTCCTCCTCCTGCTCCTCCTCCTGAAACCTCACATAATCACGCCGAAGGGGCAATTTTTCTTAGGCCCACAAGGCTCAGTCATATAATTTTTCTAAACAATTTTTAGACGTTTCAATGCTCATTAAAGCGTTGAAACTTTCACCTCAACCAATTTTTATTTTAACTGGGCTGCCTCCTGGCCTAGTTACCAATTAAGCCACATTAACCAAAGCGATTAATGGGTTTCACCTGCCCTCTTGGTTGGGCATGGGCAATTTTTCAGAGGTACATTAGTACTGTTGATACACCAATTTTTGGGAGCCCTCGCCTACAGTGTAATCAAATTAATTTTTAGCCCACCTGCATTACAGCTGACGTTACATCAGCTGTGTTGGGCACTGCAATGGGATGTATTTATGTACCGCCGGTGGCTTCCTGGCACCCACCCATGCTGTGGGTGCACAGGGAGTTGTAAATGCATCTGTGTCCACTTCTAAAGAACCCCAGTCTGACTGGGGCATGCAGTGTGGGCCGAAGCCCACCTGCATTAAACATGACATTATTACCTCAGCTGTGATGGGCAATGCAATGGGATATTTTTATGTACCGCCGGTGGGTTCCAGGGAGCCACCCATGCTGTGGGTCCACAGGGAGTTGTAAATGCATCTGTGTCCATTTCTAAAGAACCCCAGTCTGACTGGGGCATGCAGTGTGGGCCGAAGCCCACCTGCATTAAACATGACATTATTACCTCAGCTGTGATGGGCAATGCAATGGGATATATTAATGTACCGCCGGTGGCTTCCTGGCACCCACCCATGCTGTGGGTCCACAGGGAGTTGTAACTGCATGTGTCCACTTCTAAAGAACCCCGGTCTGACTGGGGCATGCAGTGTGGGCCGAAGCCCACCTGCATTAAACATGACATTACCTCAACTGTGATGGGCAATGCAATGGGATATATTTATGTACCGCCGGTGGCTTCCTGGCACCCACCCATGCTGTCGGTCCACACGGAGTTGTAACTGCATGTGTCCACTTCTAAAGAACCCCAGTCTGACTGGGGCATGCAGTGTGGGCCGAAGCCCACCTGCATTAAGCACGACATTACCTCAGCTGTGATGGGCAATGCAATGGGATACATTTATGTACCGCCGGTGGGTTCCAGGGAGCCACCCATGCTGTGGGTGGACACGGAATTTCCATTGTGGAGTTGTACCTGCCTGTGACTATTTATAAAAAAACGTGGTCTGACTGGGGCATGCAGACACCTTGACAGAATGAATAGTGTGTGGCACATAGGTTCCCCATTGCTATGCCCACGTGTGCAGCTCCAGATGGAGGTGGCACAGGATTGGATTTCTCATTGCTTCTGTACAGCATTGTGGACTATCGCGCAGCCCCTTTTAAAGAGGGTCGCTGCCTAGCCGTGCCAATCCCCCTGCAGTGTGTGCCTGATTTTCCTCTGGCAGACGCACTTATAAATAGACATGAGGGTGGCGTGGCATGAGGGCAGCTGAAGGCTGCGCAGGGACAGTTTGGTGTGCGCTGTGGACACTGGGTCGTGCGGGGGTGGGGGTGTTGGGCAGCATGTAACCCAGGAGAAGTGGCAGCGGAGTGTCATGCAGGCAGTGATTGTGCTTTGTTGGAGGTAGTGTGGTGCTTAGCTAAGGTATCCATTGCTAATGAGGGCTTTTCAGAAGTAAAAGTTGTTGGGGGGGGGCCCACTCTTGCCGCTATTGTGGCTTAATAGTGGGACCTGTGAACTTGAGATGCAGCCCAACATGTAGCCCCTCGCCTGCCCTATCCGTTGCTGTGTCGTTCCCATCACTTGAATTGCCCAGATTTTCACAAATGAAAACCGTAGCGAGCATCGGCGATATACAAAAATGCTCGGGTCGCCCATTGACTTCAATGGGGTTCGTTATTCAAAACGAACCCTCGAGCATCGCGAAAAGTTCGTCTCGAGTAACGAGCACCCGAGCATTTTGGTGCTCGCTCATCTCTACTCATAAAGTTATAAATCTTCCCATTTGGTGTTCACAGCTTCCATATAGAACTACATGTCTCTATGGTAACAGACCACAAGCAAACTCTGTATAGCCTGCTCCTGCAGTCACATTACCATCCATCTGTCCACTACATTCTCTACTACAAAATGAATGTTAGAAAAAAGAAGGGAAGAGGTGGAAGGACATAAGACTGCAGGATCAAACTTGTTAAAGGGTGTTTTGGTTATAGGTATTTTTTAAAAGTTTTCACCCATCCACTGGATGGGTGAAAACAGATAGATCAGTGGGGATCTGACCTCTTGGACCCCCACTGATCCTGAGAAAGGGGGACCCATGTCCCCTCTATTTCACATTTGAAGATGCACGCTCCAATTTCCAATTCCTTTCAATGGCACATACACATAGTCAAGCACTATGCTCGACTATCTCTGTCTGCCTCAAAGAAATGAATAGAGATAGACTGAGATAGCCAAGCACAATGTTTGGCTATGTGGCTGTGCCATTAAGAGGAAGGGAGCTGCTGCTCATGTGCGACCAGCGGCTCCATTTACCCAACACACTACAGAAATGGGAGCTTGCATCTTCAACTGTGAAATAAAAGGGACATGGTTCCCCCATTCTCAGCATCAGTGGGTTCCGAGCGGTCACACCCCTACCAATCTAACAGTTTGCACCCATCCAGTAGATGGGCGAATACTTGAAAAAACATCCTATATCCAGAATACCCCTTTAGGGCTCAGTCACACAAGCGCATCCGGGCGCCGATGCGCCCATGTTACTGCACAAAGAAGACGGCCGCACTGCAGGTGCAGACGACTCTCCGCACCGCCGGAAGAAAGAACATATGACCGGCAATGGAGCCGGTCATGTGTTCTTTCTTCCAGCGGTGCAGAGAGTCGTCTGCACCTGCAGTGTGGCCGTCTTATCCTGCAGTAACACAGGCGCATCGGCGCCCGGATGAGCCCGTGTGACTGAGCCCTTAATGTTTTTTTCCTGTATTCTGTTACCATGGAGACACATGGGTCAGCATAGATCTTGTAGACACAAAATGATTTTTAAATACTGTTTGCAAAGTTGCTTAAGTTTTCATTCTAGATACACTGCAAAAGTAAAAAGAAAAATGGATGGTTGGAGGTGGATATAGCCTTTAAACATCTGAGCTGTTATATATCAACTAGGTCACAGCTAGGGCTTTACTTTTGAAGAAAGTTAGAGGATACCTTAAAATAACCCAGGCAGTTTTACTTGAAGAGTATAAAGTTTGAACTTTAACTACCAATTCAGTCTCATGAGAATGAATACAATTCGTGATTTCTTCAGCTTCTCTGTTAAGAACATTCACTTTGTGTAAGTTATATGTATATGATATCCAATTTAACACATCCTATATTTTTCAAAGCCATTTTTCCTACAAATGAGGGTTTAGAGAACTGGGTTAAGGTCTCTAGAGGCCTCTGGGCAAAACATCATGTTGAAGACCCTTGTATAATGTTTTTTCACCGCAGACGGAAAGCTGCAAATAGCGCAGTATCAACCTATATCATACAAATAAGCACTATTGAATTAAGTAGATGTAGTCCAGGATATATGGTACAAGAGTGACGACCCGTTTATGGCAGTGTCCATTGAATATACAGGTCTCTGGGGTAATGGCCCCGTTTACCGACCAAGTAAGTAGATAAATTACAGGAAATGTGCTGTCTACCACTGTGTTGAAGGGGTTGTGCCAGAATCACAATTTATTCACTATCCAGATCATAAGGGATGATTTATGGGGATCTCATCACCGAGAACCACACTGATCCAGATAACGGGGGTCCTATGCCCGCTGTCCTTCTAACTTCCCCGCAGTGAGAATGATATTGAATGGAGAACTGGCCATGCAAACGGGATGTTGCTGCTCCATTCATTTTCAATGGGACTGCAGTTATAGCTCAGCGGCAAGTGCTTGGATATTTCTGTCAGACCCACTGAAAAGGATGGAGTGCCTACCATGCATGCTTGCCAGCACACCCTTCACTGTGATGTCACTGTGGTTGGGAGAAGCATTCCAGCAGTAATGAGAAGAGGGGGACACAGGACCCCTATTCACATGGTCAGTGGGGGTCTTAGTGGTAAGACCCCCACCAATCAGCAAGTTATCCCCAACCTGTGCATAGGTAAAAACTGGTAGTTCTGGTACAACCCCCTTAAACTCCAGCAGCAATAAAGTAAATGCACTACGTTTCTCATAACTATTTTGCCTAATGTTCTCTTACAGAGTAGCAAAGTTTAACTTGACTCTTACCACACTGAGATAACTTTCTGTGCCACCGCTTATTTGCGCTTTCAATGACTTCTGTTGTGTTAAAATAAGATTAACAATATGTATTCAATGGCTTAAGATAAATTAACTTGTTGCAAAAAGTTATAGTCAAGTTTAACTTTGCTACATCTGTAACTCAGCAATAAAATGTGCATGGCATGTAGTTGTGATGTAATAAGATAATTGTGGACATCAAACAGCTTTCTCAAAACCTACAGGGGAAAATCAACTCAAGACCATATTATGCTGTTTCAGTGCTTAAGGGTCCAGGAATTCAGCTTTTTATATCATATGACTTGACCCTTGTCGCGGATACAGGCTGTCCATGTATAATGGCAATGCTAAATATTTCAGCTGTAAAAAGCCCCTGTTATGTAAGTTTTGTCACAATGGGTCTGTTATTTAACCACTGTTCTTTATTTTTTGTCTGATTTGATGAGCTTCAAACACCATTCTCACCTGGCAGACCTGAATGACTGTGTTCAGCCTTTCTTGTCTTGATTTTAAGATTAGATGACATCTTCATTTGCTTAATGATGCTACTGACTCTGCAAAATGTCAGGCTTCTACTGTTGCTGACACGAGCTACTAAGTGGAATTTTCTGTGATACTCATCTATGTATCTGTCTGCCTATCCATCTATCTATTCTATATATTACATACCCAGCTAAACCTAAAAATAATGATTCTGTGCACCTCACCTGTGCCAGGCGTACCCAAGTGCTGTTGCTTGTTTAAATAATGCTTGAAGAATTCATATGCACTAACCCCTATATCACACGTTTTATATATATATATATATATATATATATATATATATATATATATATATATATATATATATATATATATATACACTCTTAGGTATGTTTGTATTTATAAATTCACTGTAAAAAAAATCAAGCTTCTAGCAGTTGTTGGAATTGAATGAAACTTTCTATGTGCGATTGTAACATTCATATAAATAAATATTTACAATATCAGAGCAAAAGGATAATTTATTGCAGAAAACTGACCCCTTGAAGGGAGGTTCTAGTACCCTGTTGCACCACCTCTAGCTTATATATAAGATGTGATACCGGTCGGCATGGAGGCTCTAGTACCCTTTTGTACTGCCTCTAGCTTGGATACAAGATGTGATACAGTGGGCATAGAGGCTCTAGTACCCAGTTGGGCCACCTCTAACTTGGTTACAAGATGTGATACGGGCGGGCATGGAGGCTCTAGTACCCTGTTGGGCCACCTCTAACTTGGTTACAAGATGTGTTACGAGCGGGCATGGAGGCTCTACTGCCCTGTTGGGCCACCTGTAGCTTGGATGTAAGCAATGAAAAAAGACTTCGGCAGCATCCAGGGTGCAAATTAATATCCAAAGTTTTATTCCCCCATCACAGAAAAACAGGCAACGTTTCGGCCATGTTGGCCTTTGTCGTGAGCTTGACAAAGGCCAACATGGCCAAAACGTTGCCTGTTTTTCTGTGATGGGGGAATAAAACTTTGGATATCAATTTGCACCCTGGATGCTGCCGAAGTCTTTTTTCATTGCTGCATGTGATTTTGGTGATAAGGATCCATTCACCTGTTTCTTTGGCTACTGCATAATCTATGCCCAGCCCTTGGAGGGATATACAATTTGTGCTGCTGGCGACCTGCTTTCTCTGGACTGTAGCTTGGATGTAAGATGTGATCGGGGAGCATGGAGGCTCTAGTACTCTGTTGTACCACCTCTAGCTTGGATGCAATATGTGATACGGCAGGTATGGAGGCTCTAGTACCCTGTTGGGCCACCTCTAGTTTGGATGCCATATGTGATACGGCAGGCATGGAGGCTCTAGTACCCTGTTGGGACACCTCTAGCTTGGATGTAAGATGTGATACAGGCGGCATGGAGGCTCTAGTAAACTATTGTACCGCCTCTAGCTTAGATGCAAGATGTGATATGAGGGGCATGGAGGCATACAGATTCCATATAGTATCCTGCGGCATATCAGCCCACATTTACTGTAACTTAGCCTCTAGGTCATGCAGATCGTAGGCTGGAAATATCTGTGTCCCAGAGGGTCCCATACATGTTGTATTGGTGATAAATCTGGCGACCAGACAGGCCAAAGAAATGTGATAATGTTGTGGAGGCATTCCTGTGACCCCTTTGCTGTGTGCGGCTGAGCATTATCCTGCTGCCTCTTGGAAGCCGCCATGAGAGGAACAGATGTGGCTGCAGGATGTCCTGAACGTATTGCTGAGCTGTCATTGTCCCTTGTACCACTACTAGGGGTGACCGACTGTCATATGCGATGGCTCTCCAGACTATCACAACAGCAGTAGAGGGGCAATATACCACTCCACAGCAAAGGAAGGATTGAGGCGCTCACCCCTAGGTTCCAGACATGAACACGCCTGTTGTCAGTGCCCAAACTAAATTTAGATTCGTCAAAGAAGACAATTTGGTTCCACTCCATAGCAGTATAGTTTTGTTGTTCACGACACCCCTGCAAATGGAGGTGATAATGGGTGTCAGAGCAGTACACATAATGGGTGCAGTGAGACTAAATGTCCTTCAGCCAAGCGCCTGTAAATGGTTCTGACAGACACAGGAACCTGTAACAACAGTGCTACTTGTCTCTGGATAATAACAAAACAGTTGGGGCTGCTCGTGTCATAGTTTTTGAACAGGCAGTAATCTACTGAAAAGTTAAAAAAATGATACCAATGTGTTATGGGCATTCAGCTCTATAGGGATCTGTCTGACAACATGTTTGTTGACAGCTTTCGATTAAACCCTTATGATCATGAATACAACTTTGGTCTATAATACGGCCTGTAACGCAGGTCCCTGGAAGCTTCCAATGCCTTTTATGTATACATTGTAACATCGTGTGTGAGATTGAAAAAGACATATATCTGTCCAGTTCAGCCCATTATCATACAATGTTGATCCAGAGAAAGGCAAACTCCCCACGAGGTAGAAGCCAATTTTCCTCATTTTAGGAAAAAGAAAGATTCCTTCCCAACTCCAATCTGGCAATCAGAATAATCCCTGGATCACCGACCCTTCTAATGTAATCAGTGACTATAGCATGCAATATTGTAACACTCAAGAAAGGCGTCCAGGCCCCTCTTTAATGCTTTTAGTGAATTCAACATCACCACATCCTCAGGCAGAGAGTTCAATAGTGTTACTGCTCTTACAGTAAAGAACCCCCTTCTATGTTGATGTAGAAACTTTCTTTGCACTACACATAGGGAATCCCCCTTGTTACAGTCACAATTTAAGTTTAGTTAAAGCAGACCAGCCACCAGAACATGAGGTCCTATTTAGGAATGGCATACAATTGAGACAGATCCGCTGTACTATTATCTCGAATGGCACAAAAAAATAGTGTGCCATTTGTTTAATAGCACCAACCACAGAATATAGCAGACTTATAGTCATGAGTCAGCTCTATTCATCTATTCATGAGGGCAGTGATCTCCCCAATTCACTCACTACTAACTGACAGCCACTATGTATACAGGCAGATAGGGCAGCATATTCTAGTGACAGACCAGTTTAACTACATAAAGGAATATCCTACAATGCTTATGGAATAAAGTCTTTAGTAGAACCATCCACCTCACTTGATAATGTAGCATGGTCTACACCGTAGCTATGCTGCACAACCCATTGCAAAATTAGTAGCAAAGACCATACTCACCATTCGTAATACTGGAATCATCTTATGCAGCCAAAGGGCCTTTGGGCTTGTTCAGGAGCTGCTACCTCTACACCCCTTATAGCTATGCCACTGCCCACATCGAAATTGAAGAAGAGAAACCATGGAACAAGTTACCATATGGGAGCCCATAAGCTTTCTCTTCTTTAGTTCGCACATTGCTGCACTTCAGAATAGAGTGGGTTTCTCTACTAGGGTATAAGATTTTGGCAAGCCCTTCAATATATTTGTGTATGTATGTAACTGGCGGTACACTCAAAGTAACATGTCAATTCTAATAGGTGAATTAAACTATAATACGCAAAGTAAGAAGGATACCTCAAGAAAAAAAAAACACAGACAACATTTATTAGTGATTCCTTTGCTTTGTACAAACAAAATCTATAACGAGGACGGATGCAGTAGATTTCCATTGAACACATCATTCAGATTAATGTCAAGAAATCTCTGTTTTGCTTTTGTGCATTCCGATACAAATCAGTGAAAGCCACTGAGGGGATTAAAGAAAAAATGTGTTTTAGATAAGCTGCAGATTGATCTTTTTCTTTTTGGGAACTATTTTTCTTCCTTTGCTAATACATTGCCTGCTGCAGTCATTTGGGTTCATTTCTAATCATATGGGCTAGGAATTCATGAGTTCCACTCTCACAGTAAATGATTTTATTTAAGTACTATGAACAGCCAAATTGACTTTACCTTCTTCTCTTCCTGTAATACGATTACTTCGTGATACCGTGGAATGAATGGCTCATATTTCTTCTTGTCTTCCTTCTTGGAGTTGACATTCTCATAATGCAGTGCACTTTCCCTTTAGAAAGTTCAAAGAAAGATTTATGAGTCTGCAGCTCAGATTGAGCAGACATCCAAACAAGAACTGAGAAAGCCTTTCCCCCTCATGTTTACAGTTTCTAATAAGGGCCAAATCACTCACTAATGGAGGCATCTGCACTTACAGTGAAAGATATAGCCATTTAGATCTACTGTAAATGGATCTGGCTCATATTCTATTTGAATGAGACTAGCATAGCACTTTAGAGGGGAGCTATGCACAAAATGTGCACTAAATCTATGCTGATGTAATGACAAGGCGATTCAAAAAGAATGGTGCTAAAATAAAGCCGATTTATGTTAGGATCGTATGTGGCAAAATTGGGGTAGATTCTCCATAGCGGAAAATCTGCACCGAAATCCACGTCAAATTCTGAGTCAAAAAACACATCAAAATCCGCACCATTGCTGTGCATTTTGAAGCGAATTCACAGCAGATTTCATTCCTTGAATTGAAAGGGTGAAATCTGCTGCGGATCTGCATCAAAATCCACACCAAATAGTGTGAAGTACCCTTATTCATACATGAACTGGCATACAACATCGAGTATGACACAAACAGATAGAAGAACTCTTCAAGTTTGTAATGCACTCTACAGATGTTCGATGTGGACACTGTTGGTGACATGCAAAAGTACTTTAAAGGGGTTTTCCAGGCTATATCTATTGATATCCTTGGGACTCCAGACGATCAGCTGTTCAGGTACCAGGTGTCACCACCAAAGCACAGTGTATGGAGCATAAGCAGATAGCTCCAACCCCTGTGTAGTGGGCCGTGCTAGTAATTACAGTCACAGCTCTCATTATTTTAATAGGAGTTACCAGGCTCCTGCAATTACCAGTGCCGGCCACTACAAAGCAGTTGGAACTATCAGCTTCTACTCCATACACTATGTTTTGACACTGACAGCAGGCGCCCAAACAGCTGATCCACCTGGGTTCCGCATAACAGAACCCAGCTAATCAACTATTGATGACATATTCTGAGGATAGGTCATCAACACAAATAGCTCAGAAACCCCCTTTAAAGGCATTGTCTGAATTACGGAAAGGACACCTGAATGAGTCCCTGTGGGGTAAAAAAACAAAGCAACTGGTACTCGCCTCTCACCACTTCCCTGTCGGCAGCTCTGGGTCTCCACTGTGCTGTTTGTTACAGCATGCAGTCAGCTTGTGATGTCCTGTAAACGTGCTGTTACAGCCAATGATTATCGCTGAGCGTTGTCATTGGCTGTAGCAGCTTGTTTAGAGTTGGCTGCAACTTAAAAAGATTACTTCAGCAGGGAGACCCAGAGCCACCAGCAGGGGGCAAGCAGGGAGCTGGGAGAGGCGAGTATCAGGTGCTTCATTATTTTACATCTTGACCGTCCCATTAAGATAGCATTTACATGACTCAAACAACCCCTTTGAAAAGACTGTGTCAGACACTTCTTTTTTTTTTTTTTTTAATAATTCTTTATTAAAAATATTTTCAGACATTTAACAAACAGGACAGGCAATATTCCAAGTCTAAAACACAGACTCGGAAAACAAAGTGCGATATATAAACAAGCAGATGTCAAAAAATAATACACATATCTTGTATAAACTCATTTGCATACATACTAGATAAGTAAAGGTTAAAGGTAAAGCATCCACCACCACAAAGTAGGGTACAGAGGGAAAGGGAAGAGGGCAGAGACAACATTTTAACATGCTGAGATAATATATTGCATTGTTTCATATGGCCCGTAGACCCGGCACAGGCAGCACACTCTCCAAATAAAACAAAATAGACAATATTCACAGCTATAGGGGATTCATAAGAAGTTATAAGGTGTCCAATAAGAAAATGTGAAAGTCTTAGTAACATATCTATGGGAATACATTTCTTCTAAATGGTACGTATGATTAATAGAATGAATGACTTACGAAGAAGAAGATATGTCTGTTGATTTCCATCAATTAGCAATTGTCAAACACAACGTGAGAAATAACTGAATAAAGGATGGTAACTAGAGATGAGCGAACGTACTCGTCCGAGCTTGATACTCGTTCGAGTATTAGCGTGTTCGAGATGCTCGTTACTCGTGACGAGTACCACGCGATGTTCGAGTTACTTTCACTTTCATCTCTGAGATGTTAGCGCGCTTTTCTGGCCAATAGAAAGACAGGGAAGGCATTACAACTTCCCCCTGTGACGTTCCAGCCCAATACCACCCCCCTGCAGTGAGTGGCTGGCGAGATCAGGTGTCACCCGAGTATAAAAATCGGCCCCTCCCGCGGCTCGCCACAGATTTATTCTGACATAGAGGAGGGAAAGTGCTGTTGGTGCCGGAGCTGCTATAGGGAGAGTGTTAGGAGTATTTTAGGCTTCAAGAACCCCAACGGTCCTTCTTAGGGCCACATCTAACCGTGTGCAGTAGTGTGGAGGCTGCTTTTTGCAGTGTTGCACATTTTTTTTTTTTTGTATATCGGCCGTGCAGAGCATTGCGCCCTGCAGTAATTATACATACTCCAGGGCCAGTAGTGGTGGTGAGGCAGGGACAGAAGACATATATTTATTGAATATAGGCAGTGGGCCTTTCCAAAAACATTTGGGGAAAAAAATCTATTTGGGCTGCCTGTGACTGTCCTCAGTGTACTGCGTCTGTGCTGGGTGTAGTTGTCCTACTAATTCATACGCAGCCAGCTTAGTGTTACAGCAGGCTTGCGCAAAATTATTTCCTGGCTCTGTGTTGGCTGTTAAATCACCGCTGTATTCCTGTCCACAGTGCAACAGTCTGCAGTTATTTTACATACTCCAGGGCCAGTAGTGGTGACGCAGGGACAGAAGACATATTTATTGAATATAGGCAGTGGGCCTTTCCAAAAACATTTGGGAAAAAAAATCTATTTGGGCTGCCTGTGACTGTCCTCAGTGTACTGGGTCTGTGCTGGGTGTAGTTGTCCTCCTAATTCATACGCAGCCAGCTAAGTGTTACAGCAGGCTTGCGCAAAATTATTTCCTGGTTCTGCTGTGCGTTCGGTAAGCGAAGTCAGCCTCCAACCACAGGCCAATAAGCGGCACATTTAATTACAGCGTTCTGTTTCTGCACTACTGGTAATACACCATGCTGAGGGGTAGGGGTAGGCCTAGAGGACGTGGACGCGGGCGAGGACGTGGAGGCCCAAGTCAGGGTGTGGGCACAGGCCGAGCCAGTGCGGCGGCCAGGGGTAGAGGCAGGGCCAGACCGAATAATCCACCAACTGTTTCCCAAAGCGCCCCCTCGCGCCATGCCACCCTGCAGAGGTCAAGGTGCTCTACGGTGTTGCAGTTTTTCACAGAGACGCCTGACGACCGACGAACAGTGGTGTGCAACCTTTGTCGCGCTAAGATCAGCTGGGGAGCCACCACCACCAGCATGCGCAGGCATATGATGGCCAAGCACCGCACAAGGTGGGACGAAGGCCGTTCACCGCCTCCGGTTTGCACCACTGCCTCTCCCCCTGTGCCCCAACCTGCCACTGAGATCCAACCCCCCTCTGAGGACACAGGATACCATCTCCTGGCCTGCACCCACACCCTCACCTCCGCTGTCCTCGGCCCCATCCACCAATGTCTCTCAGCGCAGCGTCCAGACGTCGCTAGCGCCACTGTTTGAGCGCAAGCGCAAGTACGCCGCCACGCACCCGCACGCTCAAGCGTTAAACATGCACATTGCCAAATTGATCAGCCTGGAGATGCTGCCGTATAGGCTTGTGGAAACGGAGGCTTTCAAAAGCATGATGGCGGCGGCGGCCCCGCGCTACTCGGTTCCCAGTTGCCACTACTTTTCCCGATGTGCCGTCCCAGCCCTGCACGACCACGTCTCCCGCAACATTGTACGCGCCCTCATCAACGCGGTTACTGCCAAGGTCCACTTAACAACGGACACGTGGACAAGCACAGGCGGGCAGGGCCACTATATCTCCCTGACGGCACATTGGGTGAATTTAGTGGAGGCTGGGACAGAGTCAGAGCCTGGGACCGCTCACGTCCTACCCACCCCCAGAATTGCGGGCCCCAGCTCAGTGCTGGTATCAGCGGCGGTGTATGCCTCCTCCACTAAACCACCCTCCTCCTCCGCAACCTCTGTCTCGCAATCAAGATGTGTCAGCAGCAGCAGGACGTCGCCAGCAGTCGGTGTCGCGTGGCGTGGCAGCACAGCGGTGGGCAAGCGTCAGCAGGCCGTGCTGAAACTACTCAGCTTAGGAGAGAAGAGGCACACGGCCCACGAACTGCTGCAGGGTCTGACAGAGCAGACCGACCGCTGGCTTGCGCCGCTGAGCCTCCAACCGGGCATGGTCGTGTGTGACAACGGCCGTAACCTGGTGGAGGCTCTGCAGCTCGGCAGCCTCACGCACGTGCCATGCCTGGCCCATGTCTTTAATTTGGTGGTTCAGCGCTTTCTGAAAAGCTACCCACACTTGTCATACCTGCTCGGAAAGGTGCGCCGGGTCAACGCACATTTCCGCAACTCCAAGACGGACGCTGCCACCCTGCGGACCCTGCAACATCGGTTTAATCTGCCAGTACACCGACTGCTGTGCGACGTGCCCACACGGTGGAACTCTACACTCCACATTTTGGCCAGGCTCTATGAGCAGCGTAGAGCTATAGTGGAATACCAACTCCAACATGGGCGGCGTAGTGGGAGTCAGCCTCCTCAATTCTTTACAGAAGAGTGGGCCTGGTTGGCAGACATCTGCCAGGTCCTTGGAAACTTTGAGGAGTCTACCCAGATGGTGAGCGGGGATGCTGCAATCATTAGCATCACCATTCCTCTGCTATGCGTCTTGAGAAGTTCCCAGGCAGACACTTTGCACTCGGAAACGGAGGCGTGGGAAGATAGTATGTCGCTGGATAGTCAGAGCACCCTCATGTCTATATCTCAGAGCATTGAGGAGGAGGAGGACTGGGAGGAGCATGAGGAGGAGGGGGAAGAGACAGCTTGGGCCACTGCTGAGGGTACACATGCTGCTTGCCTGTCATCCTTTCAGCGTGTATGGCTGGAGGAGGAGGATCCTGAAAGTGATCTTCCTAGTGAGGACAGCCATGTGTTGCGTACAGGTATCCTGGCACACATGGCTGACTTCATGTTAGGATGCCTTTCTCGTGACCCTCGTGTTACACGCATTCTGGCCACTACGGATTACTGGGTGTACACACTGCTCGATCCACGGTATAAGGAGAACCTTTCCACTCTCATTCCCGAAGAGGAAAGGGGTTCGAGAGTGATGCTATACCACAGGACCCTGGCGGACAAGCTGATGCTAAAATTCCCATCCGACAGCGCTAGTGGCAGAAGGCGCAGTTCCGAGGGCCAGGTAGCAGGGGAGGCGCGGAGATCAGGCAGCATGTACAGCACAGGCAGGGGAACACTCTCTAAGGCCTTTGACAGCTTTCTGGCTCCCCAGCAAGACTGTGTCACCGCTCCCCAGTCAAGGCTGAGTCGGCGGGAGCACTGTAAAAGGATGGTGAGGGAGTACGTAGCCGATCGCACGACCGTCCACGGTGACGCCTCTGCCCCCTACAACTACTGGGTGTCGAAGCTGGACACGTGGCCTGAACTCACGCTATATGCCCTGGAGGTGCTTGCTTGTCCTGCGGCTAGCGTCTTGTCAGAGAGTGTGTTTAGTGCGGCTGGGGGAATCATCACGGATAAGCGTACCCGCCTGTCAACCGACAGTGCCGACAGGCTTACACTCATCAAGATGAACAAAGCCTGGATTTCCCCAGACTTCTCTTCTTCACCAGCGGACAGCAGCGATACCTAAGCAATACGTAGGCTGCACCCACGGATGGAAGCATCGTTCTCTATCACCATCACAAACGGGGACATTTTTGCTTCATCAATCTGTGTATAATATTCCTCCTCCTCCTCCTGCTTCTCCTCCTGAAACCTCACGTAATCACGCCGAACGGGCAATTTTTCTTAGGCCCACAAGGCTCAGTCATATAATTTTTCTAAACAATTTTTATACGTTTCAATGCTCATTAAAGCGTTGAAACTTGCACCTGAACCAATTTTTATTTTAACTGGGCTGCCTCCAGGCCTAGTTACCAATTAAGCCACATTAACCAAAGCGATTAATGGGTTTCACCTGCCCTCTTGGTTGGGCATGGGCAATTTTTCTGAGGTACATTAGTACTGTTGGTACACCAATTTTTTTGGGCCCTCGCCTACAGTGTAATCCAATTAATTTTTAGCCCACCTGCATTACAGCTGACGTTACATCAGCTGTGTTGGGCACTGCAATGGGATATATTTATGTACCGCCGGTGGGTTCCAGGGAGCCACCCATGTTGTCGGTCCACACGGAGTTGTAACTGCATGTGTCCACTTCTAAAGAACCCCAGTCTGACTGGGGCCCGCAGTGTGGGCCGAAGCCCACCTGTATTTAATCGGACGTTACCTCAGCTGTGATGGGCACTGCAATGGGATACATTAATGTACAGCCGGTGGGTTCCAGGGAGCCACCCATGCTGTGGGTGCACCCGGAATTCCCATTGCAGAGTTGTACCTGCCTGTGACTATTTATAAAAAACCGCGGTCTGACTGGGGCATGCAGACACCTTGACAGAATGAATAGTGTGTGGCACATAGGTTCCCCATTGCTATGCCCACGTGTGCAGCTCCTGATGGCGGTGGCACAGGATTATATTTCTCATTGCTTCTGTACAGCATTGTGGGCTATCGCCCTGCCCCTTTTAAAGAGGGTCGCTGCCTAGCCGTGCCAACCCTCTGAAGTGTGTGCCTGCGGTTCCTCTGGCAGACGCACTTATAAATAGACATGAGGGTGGTGTGGCATGAGTGCAGCTGAAGGCTGCGCAGGGACACTTCGGTGTGCGCTGTGGACACTGCGTCGTGCGGGGGGGGGGGGGGGTTGGGCAGCATGTAACCCAGGAGAAGTGGCAGCGGAGTGTCATGCAGGCAGTGATTGTGCTTTGTTGGAGGTAGTGTGGTGCTTAGCTAAGGTATGCATTGCTAATGAGGGCTTTTCAGAAGTAAAAGTTGTTGGGGGGGGCCCACTCTTGCCGCTATTGTGGCTTAATAGTGGGACCTGGGAACTTGAGATGCAGCCCAACATGTAGCCCCTCGCCTGCCCTATCCGTTGCTGTGTCGTTCCCATCACTTTCTTGAATTGCCCCATTTTCACAAATGGAAACCTTAGCGAGCTTCGGCGATATACACAAATGCTCGAGTCGCCCATTGACTTCAATGGGGTTCGTTACTCGAAACGAACCCTCGAGCATCGCGATAATTTCGTCCCGAGTAATGAGCACCCGAGCATTTTGGTGCTCGCTCATCTCTAATGGTAACCTAGTCGTATGACGAAAACAAGAGCTAGTGCTCGATTCGGGGCCACATAATGACAGGGTACAGTATAAACAGAATTAAAGATCACATTCCAGAAAGAACAAACAGGGCAAGACCACCACATGTGAACATAAGTGCCTTGGAGTCCACGACCTCTTCAACACATTTCAGAGATGGAAGTGTTCATTTAAGCAAGTCTAGTAGGTGTTAGGTACCAATGCATATTTTCTGCAAGGACTCCCAATATTTAATTCCAAGAGAAACCTTTTGAGTGCAAGAGAGAGAGCGGATCTCCATTCCTCCAAACGATATTGTTGTTTAAAATCGTGCTCCTGCAGTAGCGAGGATGTGAAGATTTACTTTCGAAAGCCAGGAAAAAAGAGTGATCATAAAATATAGAAATACCTTTGGATGCATGAGTAGACGGGGAAAAAGGAAAAGGCTGATCTGGGAAAAACTGACTTATGGATATCAAGGGAGTAAAGGGCATGATGTACTTTTGAAAAGGCAAAAAAAAAGACTACTAGGTACCTAAAATGATTTACATAATGTAGAAAAGTCTAATAGAGAGTTATTTTCATATAGGTCACCAGTTTTTTGATGCCTAGAGTTTCCCAAGAAACCAAAATTCAAATTCTGTAAGAATGGAAGTAAGAAACAGTGGAGGAAGGTCTAAGGTCAAAAGCAAAAGATGATGAAGATACAAATTGCAGCCACACAGAAAGCAAAATTTACAGACTCGATAAAGTATGGGTCGGTAAAAATGGAGGCTTGATCCGCAGAAATGAGATCACAGGGGCCCCTAAAGTAGTGGACTCAATTGAAGTCCATTTTATATGCGAGAAAGAGGTCCACCAGCGTTTGATTGTATCTAGAATCGCAGCAGTAAACGAAAGCCTAATATTAGGGTCCTTCATGCCACCTAATTCGTAGGGCTTAGCTAGAGTAGAGAAATTAATTCTAGCTTGAGAGCCGCCCCAAAGTAAAATTATTGAGAGTTAAAAAGGAATTAGGGATGGAGTTCACTACAGTTCTAAAAATATAGAGAATACATGGCAAGACCATCATTTTAACCCCTGCTATTCTTCTAGCCCAAAAAATTAAAGGTTTACAGAAGTTTTTTAAAAGTTGCAGAATATAGTTAAACAAGGGCAGGTCATTTTTGCTGAATGTATGGGAGCTGGGGCTGGTTAAATGGATACCCAGATACGGTATAAAGTGTTAGTTCTAGATATATGGAAAATAGCTAATTATATGCTGCCTAACTTTATTACCAATACCAATGCTCAACAGAGGAGATTTTGTGTTATTTTCTTTATAGTACAAATTTTTCCCCAAATCAGGAAATACAGATTGGGCCAGTTCCAAAGAGGTGATAAGGTCTGTGAGAGTCAAAATTAAATCATCTGCATAAACCCCTACTTTGTGTTCCTGATGTCCTAATTTAATTCCCTTAATATCTTTATTGATTCTAATCTGTTCTGCTAGGGGCTCGATAGGACGAGCAAAAATCAGAGGCGAGAGAGGACAGCCCTGTCGAGTGCCATTAGAAATTGCAAATGGAAGGGAAATAAACCCAGATGTAATGATCTGTGCAGATGGGGTTGAGTGCAATGACAAGATCGCAGACCTAATGGACCCTGAGAAACCCAAGTAGCTTTTAAACAGTCCCATTGGATCTGATCGAATGCTTTCACTGCATCCAAAGATAAAAACTAAGAAGGTACAGATAGTCCCCTACTTGCGAACATTCGACTTACGAATTCCGCAAGATACGAACTATCTGTCCTGCACAGTATGATGTAATGCTATGGCATTACATCATACTGTGCAGGGACCGGGCAGGCTTCTATCAAGCCTGATAGAAGCCTGTCCAGTCAGATCGCGGCTGCTAGGCAGCCGGGGACTTCCTGAAAGGCCCTAGGGCTGTCTATGCAGAGCGCCTATCAAGCCGTGCGCTTGATGGGCACTCTGCATAGGCAGCCCTGGGGCCTTTCAGGAGGTCCCCGGCTGCCTAGCAACCGCACAGCGTCCTGTGATCTCATCGTGGGACGCTGTACTGGCCCCCTGAACATCGGGTGTAGGCTGTTTCTTACAGCGGGCACCCGGCAGCAGCAGTTCCGACGAGCCACGCAGCTTGTCAGAACTGTTAACACTTTAAAAACCGCTGTCAGAGCGGTATTTAAAGTGTTAGTATCAAATGGGACTTCAGACATGGAAAATGGTGCAGAGAGGGAAACTAATTGGTCAAGTGATAAAAATAACCCTTTACCAAAATTACTAATTATCCTCTATCCAAAGGATAGGGTATAACCTACAGATTGGTGATTGTCTCATGGCTGAGACCCCTGCCAATCTCAAGAACGGGAGTCCCGTGTGCCCCTCTGCCTGTTACTGTGGGGGTTGCTTCTCCTCCCGCAGTGACATCAGGATGAATAAAGCGCTGGTTGAGCATGCACAGTCTGCACTCCATTAACTTCAACAGGGCTGACAGAAATAACTGCTCAGGTGCCTCTGCAGTACCACTGAAAGTGAATAAAGCGTCAATATGCTTGCTTGACCAGCGCTCGATTTAGTCTCCTCCTGTGGAGGGTGACGTATAATGAAAGTCAGCAAGAGAGGGGGACATGGGACCCCTGTTCCGGAGATCGGCATAGGTTGCTGTGGTGAGACATCCACCAATCAGCTTTCCTATGGAAAGAGGATAACTTGTAATATTGGCACAGCCCCTTTAATTTTGGTAAGATAGTTATTGTTCACCTTTTATAGTAGAATATGATATGGTTTTGTGTTCTAGCTCCACAATAAATGTTCTTGCTATTTTTCTTATGTAGCGGGGGGGGGGGGCATATTCGTGGTCTAAGCCTTACCTTACAAGGTCGCAAAGATTCGGAAGCGACTAAACGAATAAACAACAACAACAAGCCTGACCTTGGATAAACAATACCAGGACCCAGTCTAACCATATGGCCTACATGACATCACAAGACTTTGGTTTATCTATCCGTGTGTTTATTACACAGGGAACACTATCAGAACCAACTCTGCTAATTAGGTGCATTCCCTACTTGCACCATGTTACAGTTCTGAAATTCAAATATAGTATATTTGAGTATTTTCTTAAAATTTGCAGTAAATTCCCACGTTCATTGTCTCAGATGAGGCTTAGTTTAGGCTTCTCAGTGGATTATGATATTATTTATTTTGCATTTTTTTAAATTGTAAAAGAATAATCAGGATTTGTGATCATCTCACGAAGCGGCTAAAAAGTACAGTACTTGCTGCTGCTTTATCCTCCTTTTAATCGTCTTTCTTACAAAGAGATGCATTTACAAGAATCACGATGGAGCTGAGCTACAAGGCACTATTTATATAGGCTATCATATAGTTTTTCTGAATTTTTTTTTACAAACAGAAAGACATTTATCATATTTAGTAGGTCGGGGCTACTATACGAAAGAAACATTAGCCAAACATGTATGGATTTTATAATTAATTATTTTATTGAAATTTTAATAAATACCGTATATACCGGCGTATAAGGCGACGGGGCGTATAAGACGACCCCCCAACTGTCACCTTATACGCCGGTATACAGTGGAGAAAAAAAAAAAATTCATTACTCACCTTCCCCGGCGTTCTGTCGCGCTCCGGCAGGCTGTCGCTCGCTCCTCGTCCCCGGCGCAGCATAGCTTTCTGAATGCGGGGCTTGAAATCCCCGCTTCCAGAAAGCTAATACACACGCCGGCAGCCATGACATCATTGAATGGCTGTGATTGGCTAAAACACACGTGGCTTCAGCCAATCACACTATTCAATGACATCATTGAATGGGTGTGATTGCTAACACACGTGCGCCTTCAGCCAATCACAGCCATTCAATGCTGTCATGGCTGCCGGCGTGTGTATTAGCTTTCTGGAAGCGGGGATTTCAAGCCCCGCATTCAGAAAGCTATGCTGCGCCGGGGACGAGGAGCGAGCGACAGCCTGCCGGAGCGAGCGACCTCCTGCCGGAGCGCGACAGAACGCCGGGGAAGGTGAGTAATGAATTTTTTTTTTTTACACTTTTTTTTTTTTGTATTACCGGCGCATAAGACGACCCCCGACTGCAGAGCAGATTTTTCGGGGTTCAAAAGTCGTCTTATACGCCGGTATATACGGTACACCAAATCACGTAATCTGAAATACAACTTAACCCACCCGGAAACCAACCTCCCTCCCTCCCCCTTACAAAGAGGGAAGAAATAAAGTACATCCCAATATATAAGCCATGGTGTTATACACAATATGTGGGTAAGTATATATATTCTGCATTTAGCAGAAGTATAAAAAATGACATACAGATATATATTAAAGGGGTTGTCCCGCGGCCAAAACGAAAAGGTTTTCACACCCCAGTCCCCCATGTTAAGCAAGCATCACAAACTTCCCCTGTAAATCGTTTTTTTAGAGCGTTTCTACTCACCATGAAGCTGTTTCATGAAGTTATAAAAATCTTCTTTCAAGATGGCCGCCGTCATTTCCCAAGGTGCACCGCTGGTCTTCTCCCATGGTGCACCGTGGATGCTCTTCTCCAGTCTGAGCTCCACTGCCGATTACAGCCACCTCATTGGCTGATCGGCACCACGTGACGGGGACGGAGCTACGCGATGACGCGGGGAAGGGGGAGGAGCCAGGACGCAGCTTGTGAGCCCGGACCATCCAGAAGAGGATTCCTCTCTGCGCAAGCACGACTGTTGTGGCGACCAGAGGAGAAGTTTGGTAGTTGCCATGGAGACGGGGACGCCAGCACCGGAGGGGGTAAGTGTATAACTTCTGTATGGCCAATATTTAATGCACGATGTATATTACAAAGTGCATTAATATGGCCATACAGAAGTGCATAACTGCACTTGCTTCTGCGGGACAACCCCTTTAACTGTTTTTACTTCTAGTTTTACCAGAGTAGTGACAATATTCTATCAAACCAACACAGTAGAGGCTAATCCAGAATTGTCGATGCCCGTGGACCAAAGATTTTTGAAATTTTCAAGGCTCCTCTTTTTAGATATATATGCTTTTCCATGCCTACAAGCCAATTAACTTTATATATAAATTCTCTGTTTTTGGAGTAGAGTCTTGCTTTCATTTTTGAGCCACTAATTTTTGTGCTAAGTATAATAGTCTAGCCACTTCCAACTTTGCACATTCTGAAGATGGCAAATCTTCCACATAACAGAGTATACATACTGTATATACAATTGGGAAAAAAAGTATTTAGTCAGATACCAATTGTACAAGTTCTCCCACTTAAAAAGATAAGAGAGGCCTGTAATTGACATCATAGGTAGACCTCAACTATGAGAGAGAACATGAGAAAACACATCCAGAAAATCACATTGTTTGATTTTTAAAGAATTTATTTGCAAATTACGGTGGTGAATAAGTATTTGGTCAATAACAAAAGTTCATCTCAATACTTCGTTATACATCCTTTATTAGCAATGGCAGAGGTCAAACGTTTTCTGTAAGTCCTCTCAAGGTTGGCACACATACTGCTTGTGGTATGTTGGCCCATTCCTCCATGCAGATCTCCTCAACAGCAGTGATGTTTTGTGGCTGTCGCTGGGCAACATGGACTTTCAACTCCCTCCAAAGGTTTTCTATAGGGTTAAGATCTGGAGACTGGCTAGGCCACTCCAGGACCTTGAAATGCTTCTTACGAAGCCACTCCTTTGTTGCCCTAGCGGTGTGCTTGGGATCATTGTCATGCTGAAAGACCCAGCCACGTTTCATCTTCAGTGCCCTTGCTGATGGAAGGAGGTTTGCACTCAAAATCTCACAATACATGGCCCCATTCATTCTTTCATGTGTACGGATCAGTTGTCCCGCTCTCTTTGCAGAGAAACAGCCCCAAAGCATGATGTTGCCCCCCCATGCTTCACAGTAGGTATGGTGTTCTTTGGATGCAACTCAGCATTCTTTCGCCTCCAAACATGCTGAGTTGTGTTTCTGCCAAACAGTTCTACTTTGGTTTCATCTGACCATATGACATTCTCCCAATACTCTTCTAGATCATCCAAATGCTCTCTAGCAAACTTCAGTCGGCCCCGGACATGTACCGGATGTTTTTACCCACAAAGGTACCGGACCAGATAATCAGACAGCAAGTATTGGTATAATCTTGATATAAAACCCTTCAATCCTTCTGCCTCTCCCACCATAGTTATAAATAGGTAATTAGTCAATGACAAAGATCCCTCATCATTAAGCACATCATGAAGCTGCAGATACTTATAAAATTAGGAGTGCCGTAAATCAAACTCTTCCTTTAAAGCCAAGAATGTTTTAAGGTGACCTTCAAGCTATATTTGTGATATATGTCTTATGCCCTCAAATTTCCATCTGCAAAAACCTTTCAATTTTGACAACTCAGATCACCGCGGTGTTATACCAAATTGATTTTACCTGCGTACAGCTATAGATACCAAACATATCTCTTACTTTCCGCCATATTTTATGTATCATATACAGCTAGTCTTTTAGAGTTATCTTAAATGTATTTGCCTCATTTCGTGCGCTGTGTGTGAGAGGCATCGTTGAAAGTAATGTAAAATTTGGTACTGTCTCTTACACGCGTACAACCCATGCTTGTAATATGCGGTAAAAAAACACTCAGGTGAGAGTAACGCCAAACGTTTCAAGTAACGGATCTGTTGACAGTGTGGATATGTGGATATAAACTTATATGGATTTAGTTAATATTTTTCTTATTTCGTTTTTCCAAACACATCTTATAATGTAACATTGTACAGTGAAATGACTATTACATCAGAAATATAATCTACTACGATCATACAATATCATTTCAGCATATTACACCCATGTGGGTATTTCTATGTGGTAAGATTTTGTGCTAGTGTGTGGTATAAACAACCAAGATTAAAGGGAATCTATCACCTACATTTAGCCCTAAGCTAAACTCATGGGCTGAAAGTAAGTGACCCACTGAGTCCAGGGATGTAAGTGTTATACTTACCTCCCCCGTGATTTCCCTAGTGTTACCACTGAAAGATGGCACTCAATGCATTGAGCGGTGCTTTAAGTAGTCCTTCCGTTCTAATTTTATAATGGCTGGACTACTTACAGTGCCACTCAATGCAGTGCAGTAGCGCTGAGGGAACGACAGGGAAGGTAAGTATAACTATTACATCCCTGGACTCAGTGGGTCACCTATTTTCAGCCCATAAGCTTAGCTCATAGGGCTAAAAGTAGGTGACAGATTCTCTTTAATTATGGATTGTAACACTTAATACTGGATGACTAAAAGATGTAAAAAGTGCTGAAGTTCATACGAGGGGAACAACCCGTGGCCCACAGACCATATGTAGGCTCACAGCTGCCACTAGTTGCGGCCCCCATCCTGCTTGACAGAAACACAGTTGATCAATTGTCTGTGCGATCATCTGTTTCTTTACGAAGATCGCTAGGGCTGCTGCAGGGCTCCAAAATGTGCTTTCCTTGGCAGTAAAAAAGAAAGTGCTCATTAGTTACTGAGGGGTGCCTAGCAATATGTTGTGAGGGATAGATGGTTGTGGAGCTGTATGAGGGGTGTAGATGTGTTATAAAGGGGTGGAGGGATTGTCCTGTATTGGAGATGTGATGCTGCCTGGAGTGTAGGGTGAAAATTGAGGGGGCCGGTGCTGTGAGGGGGAGATGTCGCCCTGCGGGGAGTGCAGGAACAGAAGTGGTTCAAGAGATGGAGATTATGCTCTGGGGGTGAGATGTGGCAATGCAGCGACGGGGCGTTGGTACAGTGAAGGGGAAATGTCACACTGCTAGTAAGGAGCAATATTACAGCCCCTGGAGGTGGAACAATATGACAATGTAGCCCTCGGTATTATTGTATTTTGACGCCACCGGAAGTAGTTGAGGAGCCAAGATACAGGGGATCGACGCCTCTTGTTCGTGATTGGCTGTCCAACTGTCTCCCCGTCCTCGGCCTCACATGTCTTGTAGGCTCCGGCGGCCTCCTAGCAGTGCTGAACGTGATGGCTTCCACTCCCTTTTAGTGGCCCCGCTGACCTGGGCTGCCATGAAGGAAGGTGAGAGCCGGCGGTCGGGACCTGTGAGTGCTGCTGTGGCACATGTCAGCGCTGGCTGTGCAGAGCGGCAGGGTGCCAAAGTGTAATCACCGGAGCAGTTTGCCACATGTCAGTACTGATTGTGTTGGAGGGGTGCAGGGGAAGTGGGTGGGGTGGCGCAGTGTAATCAGCGGAGCAGTTTTCCACATGTCATTGCTGGCCGTGCAGGAGCGGTGAGCCGTCCAGAGTGGCAGGGGGGCGCAGTTTAATCAGCAGAGCAGTTTGCCGGCAGCGGCGCCAGGGTGTATGTTCCCTGGCCACAGTGTGCATACATCTTTGCCTGCCCTGAAGGGTTAGGGATCAGTTTTCCTGTTAGCCTTACATTCTTTGCTGTAAATGCTTCCATGTTACAGCTAATAAAGTAAGCCTAACACGGACAGGAATCCCTAAGCCTAATCCTCCAGGCAAGGCAAAAAGAATTCCACACGCTGCTGGTGGGACCTACATGAAGGTAGCCAATTGGAAGCTAGAGGTGTGACAGGGGCGTTACTGCAGCCAAGCCCTGTCAAACCCCTGCCTTCTGGTGGCGTCAAGATACAATAATACCGTAGCTCTCATACCAATAAAGGCTGTGTACCCCTGGATTATACAGTTTGTTGCCTGTAAAAGCTTTGCGGCTAAGATCAGAAGCACGGATGTGTGTCTTATTTTATAAATATTAGAACTGTAAAAAAAACCTCTTTACTTCAACACATAGACGTTACAACTTTATACAGTGAAATTCCTTTGGGCTGGCTCCACATATCACATGCAGTCCACGTATATTGATTTCAGAGTCCTTGCCTAAATTCAGCAACAAAGTCCAGTACAATGCAAGAGAATGGATTTTAACAACCTGTGTTCACATAAAGTGTAAAATATCCATAGAGTATTCTAGCCATGATGCGGGGTCTGAGAATCCATAGCATAACATACCTATCTCTTACGGATTTGTGTAGAGGATTTACCAAACTGTAATATGTAGATTTTCAGGCTGCCTCAGCAGCATATTTTTCACACTGTGTATGAACCCAGCCTAATCCTCATAATGCACAAAGCTTAAAGGGGTTGTCTCGCGGCAGCAAGTGGGGTTATACACTTCTGTATGGCCATATTAATGCACTTTGTAATATACATCGTGCATTAAATATGAGCCATACAGAAGTTATTCACTTACCTGCTCCGTTGCTAGCGTCCCCGTTGCCATGGTTCCGTCTAACTTCGGTGTCTTCTTGCTTTTTTAGACGCGCTTGCGCAGATGCATCTTCTCCCTTCGGCTGGTCTTGGAAGCATCGGCGTTTTGGCTCCGCCCCCTTTTCGCGTCATCGCGTAGCTCCGCCTCCGTCATGTGCCGATTCCAGCCAATCAGGAGGCTGGAACCGGCACACGTCATGGGGCGGAGCTACGCGATGATGCGTACAAGGGGGCGGAGCCAAAATGCCGATGCTTCCAAGACCAGCCGAAGGGAGAAGATGCATCTGCGCAAGCGCGTCTAAAAAAGCAAGAAGACACCGAAGTTAGACGGAACCATGGCAACGGGGACGCTAGCAACGGAGCAGGTAAGTGAATAACTTCTGTATGGCTCATATTTAATGCACGATGTATATTACAAAGTGCATTAATATGGCCATACAGAAGTGTATAGACCCACTTGCTTTCGCGAGACAACCCCTTTAATAATCAAGAACTTGTTGAACTGCAATATAAAGTGGGATTTCACACAAGCAAAAGCAGAAGACAATTAGAAATCAATTATAAAAGTTCAGCTTTAACATTTTATTTTGGGCTTTCATCTTGACAACTTTCTACCATTACAGATGACTCCTATGTATATGTACTTGCCTATGACTGCCCAATAATCCATAATATTTAGCCTGCCTAGTGATGTCAAATTAAAGGGATTTACTGTATATAATGCTGAGACTTGCAATGAGCCAGCCCTAATCCAGATCACACAATCATATTTTGTTTGCTAATTACTCAAATTTAGATTTTATGCTGCATTTCTAATTTGGTAAAATCCAGATTTTATGATTTAAAAGTCTACATAAACACTTCAACATTGTGGTTTCTGACCATTATTCTCTTGCTGAATTCCTAATAACCTCATCTTAACTGATTTTCTGGCTTCCATTGCAGTACACGATCCCTGGGCACGGTTTGGCTTCAATTTCTGGCTCTAGTCCCTTACTACAGTTCTTTTATGAAGGCTATATTATCCATTATGCATTATATGAAAACTGGTTTTGACAGTTCCTATTACAACACTATAGCAGTTAAATGCTAGAATGTAATTCACAATGCAATAAAATCTGCCAGTGCTACAAGCTGGAGCATAAATACCCATCTAAATGTCTCTTCAGCAAATCAAAGTGCTGTGGATTTGTTATTGTGTAAGCACAATAATAAGTGGCATGTAAGAGTTAATGAAAAGCTTGGAAAAAATGTCATACTTACTGATCTATGTCATATTCCCCTGGGCCGGGTCCTTCATGGTTTTCAAATTCAGTGCGCTTCCCTGAATACTTTGCAAAGTGCACACCTCGATATTTCTGAGTCGCATATGATTCTGCCTGGTGTGGAAATGGAACCAAAATAGGAATTTTATTCTCTGTGAGTTGCCACATTTGCACATAAACAGAAAGAACCAGCTGCTTGTAAAAGAAGTACAGTACAATATTAGTGAATGGTGTTTACCCATTTAAGAATGGCGTTTACCCCAGTTTTTGGCTCCTCCCCGCTGTGACGTGCCTGTTTTGGCCCCTCTCCGCTGCGACGCAGCGTGAGTGTTAACGGAAAATTTTTTGATTTGCAGGCAGGGGAGAGAGAGAGAGAGAGAGAGAGAGAGACGAACCTAGAAAATTAAAAAAAAGCTCGGCACTCGGCGTCCCACATACAAAAATGCTCGAGTCTCCCATTGTAGTCAATGGGGTTCATTACTCGGGTAGCGCTCTCGAAATTTACGAAAAGTTCGACTCGAATAACGCGGACCCGAGCATTTGGGTGCTCGCTCATCTCTACTTGGAGACCAAAAATCCCAATTCTGGTATTGTGCTTTTGTTTCTGCCAATCACCATGCGGGATAAATCATGTGTTATTTGATAGATCAGACTTTTATGGATGTGGCAGTACCAAATATGTATTTTTTGTTATAAATACTGGAAAAGGTTTTTTTTTTAGCTTTTAACATCTTTTTAATTATTTTTTACAATAAAAAAATTGCAATGCAATTGTTTGATCGCTTATGCCATATATTGCAAGACTTCAGTATTGCAGTATACTGTATTTCTGCTGGTATTCTATTAAGACAGGCAGTAATACATGGCAGTCCTGGAGCCTTCAAAAGGCCATGACACCCAGATAGCACCTTGCGATCTCATTGTGGGGAGGTTGTTTAACCCCTTAGTGACGGAGCTTTTTTGCTTTTTTCCATTTTTGTTTTTTCCTACTCCCTTTTAAAAAATCGTAGCTCCTTTATTTATCCATCTACATTGCTGTATGTGGGCTTGTTTTTTGCGGGATGAGTTGTATTTTTCAATGGCACTATTTATTGTACCATATAATTTACTGAAAAACTTGTTAAAAATTCTTAGCGGAGCGAAATGGAAAAAAAACGACATTCCACCATCTTTCGGTGCGTCCTGTTTCTACAGCACACAAATTGCAACAAAAACGACCTGATATTTTTATTCTATTGGTCAGTTCGATTACTACGATACCAAACTTGTATAGTATTTTTTTAGCTGTAGTACTTTTATTTTTTTTTTTAAGATATTTAATTTTTTTCTATTATTTTCTGAAGTTTCCGATAGTATCAATTTGGAATACATACGACTTTTTGATCGCTTTTTATTGCGTTTTTTCTGGGAGACAGGGTAACTAAAAAAGTGTATTTCTGGCGTTCTTTATTTTTTTTTTCAGACGACGTTCACCGTGCGGGAAAAATAATGCACTACTTTGATAGATCTGACTTTTACGGACGCGGTGATATCAAATACATATTTTTATTTTATGATTTTGATTTTTTAATAATGGATATGGCAAAAAGGGGGTGATTTAAACTTTTATAACTTTATTTTTTAACAATTAAAAAAACGTTATTGATTATTTTTTTTACATTACTTTGAAGTCCCCCTGGGGGACTTTAACATGCGATGCTTTGATCGCTCCAGCAGTATGACGTAATGCTATAGCATTACGTCATACTGCTTTTTTACAGGCAGTCTTTCAAGCCACCCTGTGTGGATGGCTTGATAGGCAGTCTGCTAAGGCAGACCTGGGGCCATTCATTAGGCCCCCGGCTGCCATGACACCTGCACGGCTCCCCCGATCTCACCGCGGGGGGGGGGGGGGTGTGCGGGACCCCAGAACAGCGTTCGGGGGATTTAAATGCCGCTGTCAGAATTGACAGCGGCATTTAAAGGGTTAATAGCCGCGATCGGCCGAACGGCCGAGCGCAGCTATTGCCCGCGGGTGTCAGCTGTAATAAACAGCTGATGCCTGCGCTGTATGGAGGGAGATAGCGATAGGGCTGTCACTAAGGGGTTAAGACCCACAAACACCGAATGGGGCATTTAAATGTTAGACTTGACCACAGCATTTAAAGTGTTAACAAGTGCACTTGTTGTGAACGCTGATCATGGCTGTTGTAGTCAGGTGTCAAGGACAGCTTACAATGGCCGTGTATGGAACGGGTTCAGCTCCTGATTCCACTGCATACAGACCCCACATACCCAGAATGTACATATATGTCCCTAGAGAACTAAACATACTCTATTCACTCACAGCGGAAAAAAATCCTCAACATACCCCAGAGTGAAATCTGTGGCTATTTACAACATCTTCGTATCCCATATAGAATATATATAGTAAAGTTTTTAAGATGTAGTTTCCCAGGACTGAAGGTCATTACTCATTGCTAACGTAGAAGTTTCTTAAAGGGGCTCTGTAAAAATCGAAATATATTATAATGTGTAAGTGACGTAAAAATGTGGGCAAAAAAAAAAGAGCCTGTCTCTTAAACTGCTCATGCAAGCTTATTCTAGTGACTTGCTTTAAAAACAAGCATTTCTCCACAGGGTTCTGTTGCCGAAGACCTGCACCTCTTGTTTCAAAATATTTTATTAAGTTTTATTTTAACAATGTTTAATCTGACATGTCCCCTCGCAGGGGGTCTTACATATCATGTAGAAAATATATGTATCCTTAAGATTATTTTAAGCTTGAATTTTTCAATTGTAATACAAATTTAAAGACATTTGTAAATAAAGAAAACATTTAACATAATTAATAAACATTTGTGACTCCACATTGGTCGACCTCAGTAGTAGGCTTGTTTTGCTTGTGTGTTATTGTCCCCCCCTCCCCTCCTTTCCTCTCCTTCTCTCACCCCTTCCCCCTTCTTCCTTTTTGTCTGATGTATTTAGACATTCGTTTGAGTGTGTTTTCCTGTTCTTAGGTTCTGGTCGTTCTCTCTATATATTTTCCCCCCTCCCCCTCTCTATGCTTTCTTTATTCGCCGCTTCTGCCTTTTTACCGTGGGGTGGGGTATTCTCAGCCTGTATTCCTCTTACGCGCTGAGAGGTCTGGCTAGGCCTGGTATTTCCAGGTATTCCGCCCATGGTCTCCACGTCTTCAAGAACAGTTCCATGTGGTCCTCTCTCATGGCTGTTAATTTCTCATAGAGCATCATTCGTGATACCCTAGCGATTATTGGTTCTAGAGAGAGATTAGGTTTCAGCCATTGAGATGCAATGTATATTCTCGCAGCCATACATATCTGCTGGGAGAGTTTATGTTGTTGGTTGTTGTAGCCTAGTGGCTTGTCAGCTAGTAGGCAAACGGAAGCCACTGGGCGGAACTCCTTTTCCAAAACCCCTGAGATGAGTCTGGAGGTTTCTTTCCATAGCTTGGTTACCCGTGGGCAGGTCCACCAAATGTGGGTCATTGTGCCCAGGCTGTTGCAGCCCCTGAAACAGTTCGGGAAGGTCGAGGGGGAGTATTTGTGTTTTATTGCAGGTACTCTGTAAGATCTGTGTAAAATTTTAATTGACGTTTCTGCAAGGGTTACTTGGTGGCTCCCTTTTGTAATAGTGGCGAAGACCTGCACCTCTAAAACACCATCTAATTTGTCAGAAAATGTGGCTCTGGGACGTCTTACATATTGCCTTCTAGCCAAAAATTAGAGTTTTCAATATATTTATGCTACAAAACTGCATATTACAAAGTCTTGCACATGTTAAAATGGAATGTCTGCAGAGAACTTCACATGTTCATACAGAATGTGCAAATGTGTGTCGTCCCCCCCCCCCCCCACGCTGTCCTGGGGTTCCCTCTGGATCACCGAAATGGCATCCAGACAGAGCCTGGACAGAACCATACATTTTCAATACATAGTGTCTATGTCTCTCCAGCATTTATGCTGGAAAGAGTGGTGTCAAGTAGTCCGAAAACAGAAACTTGCAGCTTCAGTCTGCGGTTTAGTAACAAAAGCCTATGGTGTTGTCCAGGGTTCCGTGTGGATGCCATTTTTGGCAATCCACAACGTATAGGAAACATGAAGCATAATAAAATGGCACACTCCCAAATAAATATAGATGATATCCAATTGATAACCAACAACACTGAAAAAATATTGTTAAAAAAATGTAAAACCATCAAGACATTTCCCAGATTATACTATGAGGGTTAACACAGCAAAAAATAATTATAAATACAAAAAGACAATAAAAATCACACATCCTAGTTGATGCACAAAAATGATCAGCAATCCAGACAAAACTCCAGGACAGAAAATCTGGATGCACACTAAAAAGCTAGATTCACACAACTTAATACAGTCTAACACAGACTTCATATATTCCTATAGAACAGTGATGGCGAACCTTTTAGAGCCCGAGTGCCCAAACTGCAACCCAAAACTCACTTATTTATCGCAAAGTGCCAACACATCAGGGGGCGGGGCTTATCACGATGTATGATTTTACCCCCATCATTCTAAAAAGGACAAGGCTGTTTCAAAATAGAAAGCGTGCAGATTTTGACTGTTTTTTGGATACAGAAATGCTGCAGAGTTTGCCACAGAAATTTCCGCTGAAGACATTCTGCAATATTTCCGCCATGTGTAAACATACTCCAGCGATAATAGTGACACCTCACAGCGGACCCAGCTGTAAAGGTGACCCCCCCAGAGCAGCCCCAGCGGTAACTGTAAACCCCCCCCCACAGCGGCCCCAGCAGTAACAGTGACATCCCACAGTGGCCCCAGCAGTAATAGTGACATCCCCTCCCCCACCCAGCAGTAATAGTGACATCCCACAGTGGCCCCAGCAGTAATAGTGACATCCCCTCCCCCCCCCCGAGACCCATATACTTCCCCCTTCCTCCTCTGCTTGGCACTGCTGCTGGCGCTGATCCCGGGTACACACTGTGACGTCAGTGTGTGCTGCCAAACGCCTCCCCCCCTGCTCTCACAGAACCAAGTTGGAGATGTCAGGGGAGGAGGATCCCAGGTGCGCATTGACATCACAGTATGCACCGGGATCAGTGCTGCTGATTGAATACTGGCAGGGGAGCCGTGGCCCCTGCCAATATTCACTAAAGTGGTAAGCGGACGACGGCGGCATGTGCCAGCAGGAAGGGCTCTGCGTGCCGCCTCTAGCACCCCTGCCATAGGTTCACCACCACTGCTATAGAGTTTCAGACAAGCAAAAAATAGAAAAAAAACACCATTAAATTGTCACGAAAGCCTGAGCTGAATGCTGTATGCAGCTTCATCCTTAGGGAATTTTACTATATGACTTGTTGGTATTCAAGCATACCTGAGCTTTTTAACAGGTTTTCTATAATACACCAGGTTCTCTTTACTATCTCATTTGCTGCTGTTCGTACCCTGTTTCATGTCAGTAAATTCTGATTTTTAGGTGCTCTCCACTTTCAGGCAAGAGGGATGTAGCCAACATAGAATTCTGCTAGTAGTTCACTGTCCCTCATCTCCCATGTTGCATTGCACTGTCTCTGGTTCAATCAGCAGGGAGACAGTATCTGAATGCTTTCCCAGGATGAGTAAGGCATTCAGAGACATTCTGGCCAAAAGGTTATTAAACCCACTATAATGTGTGCACACACACACAAAGAAAAACATACACTCTAACAGCAGAAGCAGCGACTGTGAAGATCATTATCACAGTCTCTGCAGATCTGTCAGCCTGCAGCCTCCGAGTGCAGGGGAGACACCTGTGAAGATAGCTCCTCCCCATATTGCTAAGGAAATGTCTCTGTGTCCGGGTTACTACAGAAGCTCTGTACCTAACAACAGAGAGTTGATTGCAATGGAGCTGGGAGATCCCTAGAGGCAGCCACTGCAAACAAGATTGGTAAAGCAATACAATTTTTAATAGAACTGATGAAACTAACACAAGCTACTAGGTGAGCATAAGCTGTATGAAAAGTTAGTGCCCCTTTAAAATAATACTAGTTTCTAACCAAACACTAAGATCCTTGTCAATTTCACCATGGATAGTAATTAGGGACATCATCAGATTTCTCAAGCTGGACGGAAGTTTAAAAAAACTGGAAAGAAAAAAATGACCTACATTGCATCTCAATTAATTTTAGAGGAAAGAGTAGACTTTTTATAATCTACATAGCTGAATATCTTACAAGTACTGAAAAGCTGGCAATTATTACATATTGCTTGATGTTCAAATTAAAATTTGTGACTGATTTACTAAAGGAGTTAAAAGGTATGTCCCAGGAAGACAACTCCTGTCTATACTCTATTAGCACATATAGATGTCATAGAGGGGTCTGCCACTGGGGCCCCCCTCCATGAGCCAGAATGGAGAGGTGCCCAGTAAGGACAGCTCCTGCTTTCCGAGTACTGCCCTGTTGATGCGTTACATTGTTAACCATTCAATTGATTTTTTTTGCCATGTAACACTACATTACTAGAGAGGCCAGTGCAAGAAAAAAGGGGGTCCACTACTCTGTAAAGAGAACATATCAGTGCTGGCTGTGTGTGCGCAGCTAAAATACTGAAGAAGGGGCTCCACGGCCCCGAAACGCATCTATTTTATGTAGCATTAATTTGTACTAAAAACAGAGAAGTCAAGCTTAAAATACGTCATATGCCTCTTTTAGAAGAGGGATTGCGCCTACAACTATTTTTCCTACTTAATGCATTTGCATGTCCTCCTGGGAAGGTGTGACGTTTTGTGAACTGGCTGCACCCTCTCAGACTTATCAGAAATTGAACAATCTCACTCCCATATATAGAATAAAGGTGGGAGAGAATAAAATTCCCAAACGGACATAGGTTTATAGATTTTGAAGCTCCAAAGTACATCACGCTCCACTCCTTCTTTTTTCCACTCATCTTTCATTAACTACAAGGAAAATGTATGGGCATATGCACATTCCCTTTGTGATATTTCACTTCCCTTTGGAATAACCTTTATTTGTAAATCTCAGCAATGGTTAAATACGTGAAAAAACAAGTAACGGTCAAACAACCGCATAATTAATCTTTATTACTGCCGGTGAAGCCGATGAGAAACAAGATGTATTTCCAGCTATTACCCCCATGATCGTTCGGTTACAAAAATAAAAGTGCTTACTCTCTTCCTATATAGTGTACGAATATATTCCATCCTTTAGAAGATTTTACCTACATATAGCTTCTATTGATCTTGAGATAGGGTCAGTGCACATTTATCGTAATTATAAGGACAGGAGACCAATCGCATTTCCCTTTCCTAAGTGGTTTGAAGAGAGCCTATTCTTTTAGAAGTGAGCACATTAAAAAAATCTATGTCATCATACGATGGCTGAAATCGCTGCATTAAAATAATATAAATTGACTAGTACTTAACTGAGAAGCCCAAGCAATAAGCATCACTCAGGTAGAAAAAAATCACATTTGTAATTGAATTAAATAGCCTTTTAAAAATACTGACGTGGACAGAAGAATAAATTGATGCCCTATTAATAACTTTAAATCATCACGTACTTTGTGCCAAGAAGTGTTGACAATATCCACTTCAAGGTCACTGTCAGCTTGGTAAGTCATTACCAAATAAAATATGGCTTAATTGAAGCAAACTCAGCAAGGAGCTACATTATTTTAAGTGAACATTGTAATATAACTCCAAGAAGAATTACTAATCGCCACTCCCGGTGACAACGAAATGGATGAAGAGGTGCTTTGCAAGTTTTTCCTTTGACTTTCCACAATTAAATATGGAAATAGATTCAGCAAAGAATTAAAAGTCTTGGAGTGCATTCATTTAGTCGCTAATGGACTGTTTTCCAGTATGGCTGCACACAGGTAGTTCACAGTGTGTTTCCAGCACTACCTCATATGTCAGTGTCGGAACTATCAGCGGAATGCAATTCCATCTCTTGCTAGGAAAATTGCACTGCTTAGTATTAGAGGAAGAGACTCTATTATCTATTTCCTGCACAATATCATATTTATGTCCAAAAAGTCTGAAAACATACTTTCTAATAATCCTCATTTACATACATTTGGAGCTTATTCATCAGGTCATTTGCATTGCTAAATACCCGACTCCACTTCATTAACATCCATAGAGATCATTTAAACCAACCAGGAGCATAATATGTGGTTATTTTGATAAAGTGGTAATTTGATGTCTATTCCATTGGGATTCTGTAGCTTTTTCATAGCAACAATAGCACTGTTTGCAGCATAATGGTTTCCACTAGCAAGGGAAGTCATGATGTTGCTGTGCTTTCACACTGGAACGAAGATCGCTCAGTGAATGGAGTCAGAGCGTGCCAGAGATCGCGCCGACCACCCATCTTCATTCACAGTAAACAGGCAGTCGCGCATAGATACCTGCAGGAATTGTCGCCCGTCATTCAGTCGCTGCCGGCATTTACACCAAATGATTATGGTTCAGATACCCAAAATCCATTGAGAATTTGAACAATTCACTAGGCAACACGATTTTTGTGTCTAGGAAAAGTTTATTTGTTCCTGTTAGCTTATTGTAAAATATAATGGAAAATAACTTTCATTTTGAAAAAAGTTCGCTTTTGTGGTCAGGACATCGATAATTAAAAATATTTGATTTTTAATTTCGAATGTTTCAAGGACATACACAGTGAGAAAAGAAATTACTTACAATCATGAGCCAAAGTTATTATACAATGCAGAGTATGTCCATACAGGTCAAAATTAATGAAAATGTCTGGTTCTTTTCGCTTGACTATTGTGCACTTGGTCACTTTCACGGATGAGCCCCCAGATGTAGTCGCCCATCATATTCTTGTTGCATTGTCCTTGATAGCGATGATCAAACTGCTGTATATCTTGGTGGAACCTTTGTTCTTGTTCCTCGGGGTATGTTCCCATGTTCTGCTTGAATTTATGTAGATGAGATTCCAGGATATGAACGTTGAGCGACATCCTGCAGACGGTAGCGCGGTGTTTCTTCACCATCATTTCCACCAACTCCACATAGTTGTCTGTTTTGTGATTTCCGAAGAACCCCTGAACCACGGTAACAAAACTGTACCAAGCTGCTTTCTGTACTTTTGTGAGCATTCTGTATATTTCTGATAGCAAATGTATTTTGAGTGCTGTTGACACTTTTTGGTTTCTGCTTCTGTAAACATCCAGAAAATTTCGGACATTCTATGATTCTCTTGATTTGTGGTCCCACAAAGATGCCGGCTTTTACCTTGGCCTCAGTCAGCTTCGGGGGGAAGTTTAGTAGATCTTTCATCGCTGTATATTCTTTGACAAACTGCTTCATAAGCCTGAGTTTTATGTGAAGAGGGGGCATCAGAATCATCTTAGGATCTACTAGGGGTTCCCACTTAACATTGCTTCGTCGGACAGTGAAGTCAATATGTTCATGCCAGTCTCGGCGATGGTAGTGCTTAGTTTTGGTTATGCTATCCCAAAAACAAAGATAGCAAGAAAACTTTGTGAAACCACCTTAAAGACCCATTAGGAAAGCAACCATCTTGAAGTCTCCAATTACCTCCCAACCATACTGATCATATTTCAGAACTTGTAACAGGAATTTGACACTACTGTACTTCTCCTTGAGATGTGCAGGGTGAGCCACTGGAAGGGATGGAAGTTGATTTCCATTGTGGAGCAGAACTGCTTTCAGGCTCTTGGAAGAGGTGCCAATGAAGAGGCGCCAATCCTGTATGTTACAAGGTATCCCAATTTCACTGAATAGACCTGTCATGTCATGGCAGTAACAGAGTCCATCTTGAAGGGTGAAGGTAGAAAGCATGTGTAAGCATGCATGCCACGCGGGTGGCTGCCACGCGAATATAATGCTGTTATGAAGTATGCTGTAGAAAGTATGAGACAGTTTGACCATGGCAGTTAATAACATCCATCTACCTTCTCCCTCTCTCAACAGGTACGTTCATTTCTGCATCATCCTACTCCAAGCTGAACTGCTATCTCCCTCTGCTTAAATCCTCTGTGCTGCTTGCTTGCTGTGAATTGTGTATTTTGCATTTCATCTGTTTGCATCGGTACGTTCATTTCTGCATCATCCTACTCCAAGCTGAACTGCTATCTCCCTCTGCTTAAATCCTCTGTGCTGCTTGCTTGCTGTGAATTGTGTATTTTGCATTTCATCTGTTTGCATCGGTACGTTCATTTCTGCATCATCCTACTCCAAGCTGAACTGCTATCTCCCTCTGCTTAAATCCTCTGTGCTGCTTGCTTGCTGTGAATTGTGTATTTTGCATTTCATCTGTTTGCATCGGTACGTTCATTTCTGCATCATCCTACTCCAAGCTGAACTGCTATCTCCCTCTGCTTAAATCCTCTGTGCTGCTTGCTTGCTGTGAATTGTGTATTTTGCATTTCATCTGTTTGCATCGGTACGTTCATTTCTGCATCATCCTACTCCAAGCTGAACTGCTATCTCCCTCTGCTTAAATCCTCTGTGCTGCTTGCTTGCTGTGAATTGTGTATTTTGCATTTCATCTGTTTGCATCGGTACGTTCATTTCTGCATCATCCTACTCCAAGCTGAACTGCTATCTCCCTCTGCTTAAATCCTCTGTGCTGCTTGCTTGCTGTGAATTGTGTATTTTGCATTTCATCTGTTTGCATCGGTACGTTCATTTCTGCATCATCCTACTCCAAGCTGAACTGCTATCTCCCTCTGCTTAAATCCTCTGTGCTGCTTGCTTGCTGTGAATTGTGTATTTTGCATTTCATCTGTTTGCATCGGTAAATGAAACTTTACTTTTAGTCATTTCTGCCATCCACCTCCCCCAAATGGCATCTTTCACCCATCCTTGCTGAGATGCTTTCCTTATCTAAGGAGAGCAATAAATTTCACCCCCCCCCCCTTTTGGTCATTAGGTTTGCAATGCTAAAGTCAGCTGGCCAGTCAATTGGAACCTGATTAGCCACTCCCAGCTGTTTCCTAGTCATACCTTAAACTTTTACTATAATATCAGTGTAAGCATGCATGCCACGCGGGTGGCTGCCACGCGAATATAATGCTGTTATGAAGTATGCTGTAGAAAGTATGAGACAGTTTGACCATGGCAGTTCGACATGGTAGGAGACAGGCCACAAACTCTGCCTAAATACTTTACACTTCAAAGCTATCACTAATGCTGTCACCTCTGTCCTCATCCTTGCTATCAGTTTCAGAACTTCTTTCAAGTGCCCACCTCTGGGGCACTCTATACACATTAGCCCCTCTCTCCTGTCCTCACCTATGCACAGCTCTCATGCACTCTTTACCTTCTTGCTTAGCCTCAAACCCCCTCATGTCACTAACAAAAATAACAGTCTGCCTCATAAATCTCCTAACCATCTGCTAACCCTCGCTATCCTGCTGCTACTAGCTGCTGGGGATATCTCTCCCAATCCTGGCCCACCCTCCATTGCTCCTAGCTATTACCCCCTACCGGGCTCACTAATAAAATCCCCAAGCCCAACTGATAGCCCATGCATAGCCTCCCCTGACTCCTTTAAATGTGCCCTCTGGAACTGCCAGTCAGCATGTAATAAACTCTCCACCATCCATGACTTTTTTACTGCTAAATCTTTAAACCTGCTAGCTCTAACAGAGACGTGGATACAGCAGTCTGACACGGCCTCCCCTGCTGCACTGTCTTACAATGGCCTGCAGTTCTCCCATACCCCGAGACCAGATGACAGGCGTGGCGGAGGAGTAGGTGCTCTTCTTTCCCCGAAATGCACCTACCAGGTCATCCCCCCTGTACCCTCACTCACTTTTCCATCATTTGAGGTACATATGCTACGGCTTTTCCGCCCGCTGTCCATGCGAGTAGCAGTTATCTATCGCCCCCCAGGTGCTCCTCGCCTGTTTTTGGACCACTTTGCTGCCTGGCTCCCCCACTTCCTATCCTGTGAAATTCCAACCCTCATCTTAGGTGATTTTAACATCCCCACTAATGACCCTATGTCCCCTTCTGCCTCTAAGCTTCTTTCGCTCACCTCCTCCCTTGGTCTCTCTCAACTCACAGCCTCTCCCACTCACAGGGATGGCAACACTCTTGATCTGGTCTTCTTCCGTCTCTGCTCTGTTTCCAACTTCACTAACTCCCCTCTCCCACTCTCGGATCATAACTTCCTCTCTTTCTCTGTCACGCTCCCTACCATCTCTCCAGACCCACCTACCTACAGTACCTACAGGAACCTTAAGGCCATTCACACCCAGGACTTTGCTGAATCCCTACAGTCCTCTTTGTCCCCCATCTCTCTCCTCTCCTGCCCCAACCTGGCTGCCGCTCACTACAACACCGCTCTCAAACATGCCCTGGATGAAGCAGCGCCCCCCAGAACCCGAGCCATTCGATGCAGAACACGGCAACCCTGGCTCACACCTCAAACATGCTTCATCCGGCGGTGCTCTAGAAGTGCTGAACGGCTGTGGAGGAAATCGCAAACGGCACCAGACTTCCTCCACTACAAATTCATGCTCAGAATCTACAACCTCGCCCTCCACCATGCCAAACAAGTCTACTTCACCTCTCTAGTCTCCTCATTATCGCACAACCCTAAACGGCTCTTTGATACTTTTCACTCCCTTCTCAGCCCAAAACCGCAGCCCCCAGTGACGGATCTCAGTGCTGAAGAGTTGGCTGCTTACTTCAAAAAGAAAATAGACGACATCCGTCAGGAAATAACTTCCCAACCCCAGACTAGCCCTGACCCTAGTCCTGTCAGCACTGCATCTAGCTCCTGCTCACTGTCTGTACTCAGACCAGCGACAGAGGAAGAAGTCTCCAAATTGCTCTTCTCTGCTCGCCCCACCACCTGCGCTAGCGACCCTCTCCCCTCACACCTCCTCCGTTCCTTCTCCCCAGTGGTCATCTCCCATCTCACCACTATATTCAACCTCTCTCTGACCTCTGGCATCTTTCCCTCTTCTTTCAAACACGCCATCATATCCCCACTGCTAAAGAAACCGACTCTGGACGCGACTGATGCTGCCAACTACAGACCCATCTCAAACCTCCCCTTCATCTCCAAACTACTAGAACGCCTAGTTTACTCCCGCCTTGTAAGCTATTTATCAGAGAACTCTCTCCTAGACCCCCTACAGTCTGGCTTCCGACCTCAACACTCGACAGAAACTGCCCTTACTAGGGTATCCAATGACCTACTGACAGCCAAATCGAGGGGCGATTACTCCCTACTGATCCTCCTCGACCTTTCTGCAGCGTTTGACACTGTTGACCACAAACTCCTCCTCAGTATGCTGCGCTCCATTGGCCTAAAGGACACTGCCCTCTCCTGGTTCTCCTCTTACCTATCTGACCGCTCTTTCAGTGTCTCCTTTGCTGGCTCTACCTCCCCTCCTCTTCCCCTTGCTGTTGGGGTCCCCCAGGGCTCGGTCCTTGGCCCCCTTCTCTTCTCTATCTACACAGCCCCTATTGGACAAACCATCAGGAGTTTTGGCCTCAAATACCACCTGTACGCTGATGACACCCAGCTATACACCTCTGCCCGGGACATCTCTGCACCCTTCCTCCAAAACATCACTAACTGTCTGTCCGCTGTCTCTAACACCATGTCCTCTCTCTACCTAAAACTAAACCTCTCTAAAACTGACTTACTGGTATTTCCACCCTCCACTAACCGACCTCCTCCTGACATCTCCATCTCAGTGTGTGGCGCCACCATAACTCCTAGACAACACGCCCGCTGCCTTGGGGTCATATTTGACTCTGATCTCTCTTTTGCCCCCTACATCCAATCTCTGGCCCGAACATGTCAGCTGCACCTCAAGAACATCGCAAGAATCCGCTCTTTTCTCACTGTGGAGACGTTAAAAACGCTTATTGTCGCCCTCATCCACTCCCGGCTCGATTATTGCAACTCGTTGCTGATCGGCCTCCCCTGCACCAGACTCTACCCTCTCCAGTCCATCCTGAATGCCGCAGCCAGGCTCATCTTCCTGTCCAGCCGCTACTCGGACGCCTCTGTCCTGTGCCGGTCACTGCACTGGCTGCCCGTTAAATACAGAATTCAATTCAAACTCGCTACCTTCATCCACAAAGCCCTCCACAGTGCAGCACCCCCCTATATCGCCTCCCTCATCTCAATCCATCAACCAGCCCGGGCTCTCCGCTCTGCTAATGAAACCAGACTGAGCGCCCCTTTAATTCGAACTTCTCATTCCCGCCTCCAAGACTTCTCCAGAGCAGCACCGGTCCTCTGGAACGCACTACCAAAGGCTACCCGAGCAATCCAGGACTCGCAGAACTTCAGGCGTGCTCTAAAAACGCACCTCTTCAGGGAGGCATACCGCATTCCCTAAACAAACCTCTCTGTACTCCGCCTGATAACATGCTCCCTGACCTACTGACTGCAATCCCTGCTAGCCATCATAAACCGCTCCTGCAGTCACACCGTTTCTGCCGTCACACGGCTAAATGTCTGACCATTGTCTATGTGTATAGCATCGCTCACTCTCCACCTCGCCATACTGTGCACATCTCCAGCCCCTTTACCCTCTGTATCACCCCATTACTTGTAGTATGTAAGCTCGTTGGAGCAGGACCCTCACCCCTATTGTTTCCATCAACTGATTACTATATGTAACCGTGGTTCTGTAATGTTTGTATTTTGTCTTTCTGTATTCCCCCCTGTCTATGTAAGCGCTGCGGAATATGTTGGCGCTATACAAATAAAGATTATTATTATTATTATAGAAAACATTTGATGATGTTTTCTTTGACTTGTAACTTGCACACTATCACTCAGGAAGTTCCACTGTTTCAGCCTGGATCTCAGAATTTCTTCTTTAGCTTTTGTAAGACTAATATCTCTTACCAAGCCATTACCATCCTTCTGGTTTGGGTACTATGGTCTTCTGTCATCTTCATGGAAAGGATCAGTTGCATTTTCACTATCTAAGCTGATGTTTTCTGAACACATCTGCATGCTATGCATGCTCTGTGGAAATGTCAGAATGGAGAGATCAGAGCAATGTGGTACCGGGGCCACAGACAAAGGAATGTTTGGATAAACATTTTTTCCACTTCGACGTTTGGAGGGATCTACAATGCAGAAAAAGCAGTTGGCGGAAAAATCAGTTGGCTCCCGCTAAATACTTGGTATCGCAAACTTCATAGCTCTATTTTCACCTCTGAACCAACTTTCAAGAGTTTTCTTGCAATTTTCACAGCTGCAGTGAGGTGCCCATGACTTATCTTGATTACCCACAGCCATCCCCAAATATGCTTTGTAGGCTGCATTCATTTTGCAGTTGTTGCCAAAGAGTGCTTCTTTGCCCGTGTTTTGATGAACTCTCCGCATACATAACAGAAAGCATCTGTAGGATATTTACAACCTCTTGATGAAGTACTTGATTTAAATAATCTCCAATTTATCTACAGATGTAAAAAAAAAACTACAAATAACAGCATTATATTAGCATACAAAATACTGTACATGTATAATCATGAACCTGCACTGTACATATAATCTTAGTCAGCAATGTGCCAATCAAAGTTTTGGCTCAATAATTGTTAATAACCATTTGTTTGTTATCCAAATAATGTGAAAATACCACTGATTTCCCGGAAACAAAAAAAATCGAAGCTAGCTCCAATCATGTGCATTTATCCGCTTAGTTGCCAGGGCTATTGCTGATAGTGGCATTGAAGCCATTAGCCATAGTGGGGCTCCATCTGACACCCCAACGTCCCCATCCCACCTGCAATAAAATTACAACATATTGAAATAGTGGAGTAGTGCAGTGTATTCAGATGTCCGTCTTCAGCTACGGCCGTCTTCTAACTGTCAGTCACACGGGCGCATCGGCGCTGGTGTACGGGTGCCGACGCGCCCATGTGACTGAGCCCTAAGGGGTTAATATGTGTTCATTATCCATTAAAAGTAGAAACTATGGGGGTATCTTATCAATAGCTTTGTGCTGGTATGCTGAGGAAAAAAGTCACAAACTTCGGCGCATACCACATTTTCCTTTGCTCTTGCTACCTTATTTAAAAAGAGGAGGTGGGTTTAGCTGAGAGGTGCGTGATCACCAGCAGCCTGGTGGAATTATTATAGCTTGCAGTAGTAAATGGCATAAAAAGTAATACAAATCTACTCCAGCTCACGGCAGACAGAGATTTCATTTTGTGGGAGACGCAGAAAGCCAAATATGTGCCAAAGTTATGAAAAGACATTTGCCTCACGTGGATTTTAAGGCTAGCCGGTCTTATTACATTCCCCCTAAATGTTCATTTCCCCATACGAGGTCCCTATACACACCAAGTTATAAATGACTTAAAAAAATGTGACAAAGCATCAAAATGGTTTAGATGGATTCGTCTCCTAATCCCCTGCTATACTGTGCATAAGCAAGATATCTGCCTCTGCCTCTCAATAGTAAACATAATACTCCATGCGGATATTCTTGTCAAAATAAAGAAAAAGAATCAGCTTAGATCATATTCATGTTTATCACCTTTTCCAATGACACTCATACATAATTCAGAAGTGAAAATTAATACTGCGGGGTACATTACTGTCCAATTTGGCTTCTGGAGTCCTCACCGTAGGAGTCAGGAATACAAATGTTCAGACTTTAAAATAATTTACTTCTGAACGAGTTTAAAGGATAAAATGAATACACGCCGCTGAAATTGTTTAAGGGATAAAAACACATCCTTGAAAAACTGCTACATTGATAGATTATTTGGAGACATTACCAAACTATTACGCCTCGTGAAATAAATCAATAGCTTTCTTTTTACATAGACATTTCACATTAGTTCAAATGCATTTTCTTTTCAAACACTAATTTGACTAGTTGATTGTAGATTGATTTGAAGTTTAGCATCTGTGGCATTGATTGCGTAATATGCAGAATATATTACTTCTTATACACTGATCAGCTATATAATTACAATCACTGGCAGGTGAAGTTTAGAACATTGATTAGATCTCATTACAATGGCACCTGCCAGGGGGTGGGATTTTTTTTAGGCAGCAAGTGAACAGTCAATTCTTAAAGTTCATGTTGGAAGCAGGAAAAATGGGCAAAGTTCTGAGTAACTTTGACAAGGACCAGATTGTGATTGGTAAATGACATCAAAGCATTTGGAAAATGGCAGTTCTTGTTCTGCGTATACAGTAGTTAGTAATTACCGAAAGTGGGTTAAGAAAGGACAAGTGAACTGGTGACAGAGTCATGGGCACCCAAGGCTCACTTGTGTAAGTGGGAGGCGAAAGCCAGCCTGTCTGGTCCGTGTTAGGTATAGCAGACATGTCTGCTGCTCTGCCCTGTCTGTTATCTGAGTTTGTGTTTATTTTCTCCAGCAGCTCTGGAGTTAACAGTTCCTAACTCCTGCACCCAGCTGGAGGCTGTTTGCCAATCACTCCACTATATAGCTCCCTCAGATCTGGCCTCCAATGTTTCAGAGTTGTTGTACTCCTATGATGGCTTGTAGCTGCTGCTCCTGCAGTAATCTCTGTGGCAACTGATCTCCTGTCTGCTGTACCTGTGAGCTAGTTGTGCTTCATCCAGAGCCTCTGTTACCTACTCCCATCTTCAGTTTCTGTTCCTGCTTGGTACAACCTGTTCCAGTTTTAGGGTCTTGACAGGGTTATTCAGCACCCAGGTTCCAGCTTGGGGCCGTCCTTGTCGGGACGATTAACCGTCTTTCTGTTGGGCAGGGACTTCCTTATACCGAACCAGCCCAGGGCTAGCTCAGTCCAGGTTTCTACCTCGTACCAAGCTACACACTGAGAAGTGATCATCTGGTGTGTGGGTCATCTGTCAGTCCTGCCAGCTGGATTCCGGCTGCTGGGAGGGACGACATAGTGGTTCCACATCCGAATACGTAACAGTCCGATCCACCAGAACTACCTACCTAAACATTGCTGTGGACCAAGTACACCCTTTCATGGCAGCAATATTCTCTAATGACCTCCTGCAGAAAGATTATGCACACTGCAATAATTGTTGAGGAACATGACAAAAAGTTACATAGTTGATAAGGTTAAAAAGGAGAAAGAATCACAATGAATGTGACTCAAGGGTTAGCACTGTTGCCTTGCAATGCTGGAGTCTTGGGTTCAAATCTGACCAAGGGAAACATCTGCATGGAGTTATATAAAAGTGATTAATATGAAATACAGGGAGAACATGCAAACTCCATGCAAATGTTGTCAGATTTGAACTAAGGACCCCAACACTGCAAGGCAATAGTGCCAACTACTGAACCACAATAGAAGAGGCACCACCACCATTTGGCCTGAAATATTCGTCGAACTGGCTAAACTAAACTTTTCAAACGTTCGCTCATCTGTATTATTCAGCATCACCATATCCTCAGGCATGATAGTCCCATAGTCTCACTACTCCTTTCTATGGTGATGAAACCTTCTTTCCTCTAGATCACATGTGTCAAACACAAGGCCTGCGGGCTGAATCCGGCCCGCTGCCTTGTGTTATGTGGCCCGCGGCGTGCCGACGCCGCTGACCACTGCAGCAATTACCAGCTGGGGTGCTGCAGCTCCCCGCTGGTAATCACGCCGGCAGCGCTGATCCCGGCGCACACTGACGTCAGTATGCAGCCAGGATCCTCCTCCCCGAGTCCCCTGCTCTTCAGTTCCGCAGGAGAGGACTCAGGGAGGAAGCGTTCCGGGCTACACACAGACATCAGTGTGCGCCGGGAATCAGCGTGAGAGGAGGTGCGGCGCTGACAGCAGGGATGAGGTAAGTATATGGGTTGGGTTGGGGGGGGGGGCGCTTATTGTTACTGAAAGGGCTTATTACTGGGGGAGGGGTATTATTGTTACTGAGGGGGCTTATTTCTGGGGGGGTCATTACTGGGGGGGCTTATTATTATTACTGAGGAGGGCTTATTATTGTTACTGGGGGGGCTTCTTATTGTTGATGAGGGGGGCTTCTTGTTGCTGAGGGGGGGCTTATTACTATTACTGAGGGGAGCTTATTATTACTGGGGGGGGCTCATTATTACTAAGGGGAGGGGGCTCATTACTAGAAATCAGCATGAGAAGAGGAGGAGCGGCGCTGACAGCAGGGAGGAGGTAAGTATATGGGTTGGGGGGGCGCTTATTATTGTTACTGAAAGGGCTTATTACTGGGGGAGGGGTATTATTGTTACTGAGGGGGCTTATTAATGGGGGGGTCGTTACTGAGGGGGCTTATTACTGGGGGGGTCATTACTGAGGGGGGCTTATTACTGGGAGGGGGGCTTATTATTGTTACTGGGGGGGCTTCTTATTTTTGCTGGCGGGGCTTCCTATTGTTGCTGGGAGGGCTTCTTATTGTTGCTGAGGGGGGCTTCTTGTTGCTGGGAGGGGGGCTTCTTATTATTGCTGGGGGGGCTTCTTATTGTTGCTGAGGGGGGCTTCTTATTGTTGCTGAGGGGGGCTTCTTATTGTTGCTGGGGGGGCTTCTTTTGTTGCTGGGGGGGCTTCTTATTGTTGCTGAGGGGGGCTTCTTATTGTTGCTGGGGGGGCTTCTTATTGTTGCTGGGGGGGCTTCTTATTGTTGGTGAGGGGGGCTTCTTGTTGCTGAGGGCGGCTTCTTATTGCTGAGGGTGGGGCTTATTACTATTACTGAGGGGGGCTTATTATTACTGAGGGGGGGCTCATTATTACTGAGCGGGGGGGCTCAATACTGAGGGGGGCTTATTACTGAGGGGGGGTTAACATTGCTATGGGGGTATTACTACAGAGGGGGTTATTATTACTAATTGGGCCACTGTGGGGGTCATTATTTTTACTGGGGCCACTATCAGGGTCACTATTAGGGCTCATTCACACGGGTGTAATTGTATTTCGGTCACGCAAATACGCTGCGTATTTGCGCTATCAAAAATCGCTTAGCCGTGCGTTTGCAAAAATGAACACACGTGGGCCCACTGAAATGGTGCGCAAATATGCAGTGAATACATAGGTTTCCTGCGCATTCACCACGTATTTGCGCGGCCCATGCACACGGGCGGAAATTCCGCGGCGGGATTTCCTGCAGAATTTCTTCCTGTGGAAGCTGCCATAGGATTGCGTTAAAAAACGCAATCCTATGCAGACGGCCGCAATTTGTCCACACAAAATCTCGTGCAGAAAACAAATCGCGCCATGCTCTATTTCTGTGCGGGGCTCGCAGAGCCTCGCACAGAAATGTCACTACCCCCGCTGGCTCCACTCTGCGCATCACCGGCTGCCAGGCAGCCGGCACATCACAGAGCTGGAGCCGCGGGAGCAGGTAAGTACCGCACTGGTTTCTGCAGGGGCGCGGGTCGGGTCCCACTGGGAGAATTCGCGCAGCGGGATCCGACCCGGCCGTCTGCAGGCGGCCTTACAATTGGCCCTTTGAAGGTCACCATAAGCCTGATGCGGCCCTCGGTGAAAATGAGTTGGACACCCCTGCTCTAGATGTATACGATACTCCTCATCACAGTTACAGGTCTGGTGTAAAAAATATTTTTTTTCTCTGTTAGATCAGTAAGTTTTCATTTTGCAATGCCACCTATGGCGTTTAGCATGATATTACCAGCTGCAGTGTTATGTAGAATGCCATTAAGCTTTGCGCGTGCACAGAAGCCCCCATACTTTGAAAGAAATTATAGCTACACCATAGGAGGCATTGCAAGATGAAAGCTTATTGATCTAATAGAAAAAAAAATCTCTTTCACATTGTATCAGCTGACTCTTTTTTCAGAATTAGGGCGCCCACCCACTGGCGATTTTTTTTTCTTTGCGTTTTTCCTGCAGAGCCATTAGAATTGAATGTACTCCTGTCCACTGGCGTTTTGCGTTGCGTTGCGTTGCGTTTTTTAACATAGGAACTGTCAGTTGCATATGTGTCCTTATTTTTCTCCTAATGCACCCATGAAAGTCAATGGAAATTAATGGAAAAGCCGCGAAAACGCGGCAAAAAACGCCGCGAAAACGCTGCGTTTTTCACGCACGAAAATCGCAAACGCCAGTGGGTGGGCGCCCTTAAGCTTTAATAGTGGTACCTTTTATAATTTTTGTAAACAATTACATATTTGATTTCTGTGAAGTGCCTGAAGGTCATCAGGAGCTGAAAATTCCCCAGAATAGTGCCTGCCACTAGTATAATACATGGTACAAATATCCGGTTTGTATCACATTTTGGGTAGATGCTACAGCGGCACAAATTTCCTTCCGTGGAGAATGACAGATATGAGGCACTCTTTGAGCAAAGTTTTCAAGCTAGGTTTGGAACCAGAAAACTTCACGATGGCACCATTAAACTTGGCATAAAAAGTTCTGCAGGACCTCCAATTTTTAGCTTTTATGATCACGCAGTTCCACATTTATTAGTAGCTAAAAATGCCATTGTATTTTTTATTGTGCTGCACTTGCAGACAGGGGGGTCTAACTCAGGAACCATTAGCTGTAGGAAACTAAAACTTTGGAAAATTTCGCTTGCTACCATGGGAGTGTAATACACAAATTTTGAACAAAATCTGAGATATGAAGGTGGGGAGCATTAGACCACTTGACATGGAATGACTCATCTGTCAGCTCTGTGGCTCCTTAAAGGGTTTTTCCACAATTTAAAATTGTTTCAGAACCACTCTGTCTTTTCTGGTTTCTATTGGCCAGGACATGTTACTGCTGCAGCCAATTACTGGCTAGAGAAGGTCTCTGCTGTGGCCAGTGATTGGCTGCAGCAGTCACAGGTCCTTGTCAGCAGCAATGAAGATGGAAAAAGTGGCTGTGATACAATTTTTTTAAGTTGTGGCAAAACCCCTTTAATTATATGGCTCAGTAGCTGCCTCTATGAATTACTGCAGGAAGGAGGGTGGCTGCCAGATATTGCGCAACCTCTTTATATATAAGTGGCCATGACATTTTCGTAGTTGTCCACTCTACAATGTCTCCATCAACCATATGTGGATTACTCATTCTTATTTCTTGAGCCCAGCTTCCTATGAGCGTAAAATGGGTAAATTTGTCACACTTTGGACACTCAAAAAGTAACTTGCATGCAGCCTCTTGTCTGACACTTATCAGGCACCATCTTAATGTTGAGATTTCTTCCTGATTTCCCTTTCACTATTCTGTGCTACCAATCCCAAGATGCAACAGCATCACATGAGCAACTGGAGCAAGTATATCTCTGCCTGCAGGGAGGACACTGTAATTATCACTATTTTCTGCATATATTAGTATACAATCAGAACTGTCATCTCCTTCATTATAACTGTGTGACAAGAGCCTCTAATCATCAGCAGCAACTGTGATAGGTGTTTCTGTGTTCCCTTGTAAAGAGCTTGTGTGTTAGGATCCATCACACAGGTATTGTGCTAACTTAAAAACTGACTAATTTGAGAACAGAAATACCCAAATAAAAATCTCAGGTGGCCAGAATGAGATTACATGACCTAAGTGAGGAGAAGACTCGGGGAGTTTTAGATAGAAAGGACTAGCTAAATAAGGTAATACCAGTTGACTTATGTATACTGGAGGGGCTAGCAACATAATGAATGGGAGCCTATGCTAGCTGCGTAGAAGGGAGGTGGGAGGGAGTTTAGCAGCATGACTGCTAAACTCCCTCACCCTTATCTTCTCCTCTGCTCTCATTGCTGGCTGTGGAGAAAGGGCAGGGAGGGGGTGGGGTCTTAGCTCTGCCCCTTTGCATTGCAAACAACCAGAATGGAAGAGAGAGGAGGTGAGCCGATGAAGGGAAGGGAAAGGGGAATGTCTCCCCAGGCCCCACGGCATTGCGACCTCGGCATATATGCACCGGGCCCTTTGCTGTTCAGGTGTTTTTACGACGCTAGTGGGCGCACGTAAAACACCTATGGCCATGTAAATGGGCCTTTAGGCTGGATTCACAAGATTAAATGTCGATTTGCACCACATTTTTTCAGAATGGTGTTGTATATTTGCATGTTTAATAGTATTTTTTACTGTACTTTTTGTGCACGCAAGCCTTGCGTAGTTGCATGCGCAAACACAACACACCAATGCTCTCATCCATTGAAATCGCCAATTAGTTTATTGAGTTCAAGATGTGTTCTTTCCGTGCAAAAGCACAGGAAAATAGAGCATGCTGCATATTCCTTCGCGTAACTGAATTGCGCATGCCAAATACACGTATGTCAACAAGCCCATTGAAATCATTGGGCTCTATTTTCTGCATATTGTGTGTGCATAAATACATCCGTGTGAATCTGGCCTTAATCACTTGCAGGCTGGACCTGCAGTTGGTTTTCCATACTTTTTAAGCAGAAGCGTGCTTTCACATGCAGGGTTTTGTGGCAGTTTTTGGAGTCAAAGCCAGAAGGAGATCCAGCAAAAAGAAAAAAATATAAGTTCTTCTTTCATATTCACCATCTTTTGAATGCAGTTTTGGCTCTTAAAGACAAAAAAAAAAGCTGCCACAAAAGTCTGTGTGTGAAGTCACCCGAAAACTGTCAGAACTTTGATGCATAATATCTGGCACAGTGCGACTCTGAAGACAAGCACATGTTGTGAGACGCATTTATACATGACAACGGTTTATATTTAGTGCAAACTCTGTATTTTTCACTATATGTATGCCAGAAATCTAAAGCAAATACACTGGTAGATCTGCCAATATGTGTTTAGCAATCAATCAGATATGCAACCAGTCATCTCAAGCCTATTTCCTTCTTACAAAGTGAGCTGTCACTTATTCAGTTTCCTGAACTCCCAGGCGAGCGCAGGCGGTGGAACCAAACTGTACTTGAGGAATAGTAATATTCAGCCCCTCCCCCCACCACAGGGGCCAAGGTTTTTTAATAAGATTAAAACAGTAAACAAAAATCTTTCTTTAGAGAGCTTAAAGTAAAAACAGATTGAACAGGAATAGAGATAAGCGAGCATACTCGTCCGAGCTTGATGCTCGTTCGAGTATTAGGGTGCTCGAGATGCTCGTTACTCGAGACGAGCACCACGTGGTACTCGTCTCGATTAAACGAGCACTGACCATTGAATTCAATGGAGCCGGCAATACAGCCGGCTCCATAGAAAGCAATGGTCTGCCGGCGATCACGGGATGAATTGTCGGGAAGGGCTTAAATATATAAGCCCTTCCCTGCAATTCATCCAGAAATGTGTAAAAATGAAAAATATATATACTCACCTTGTCCCGGCAGAACGATGTTAGCCCATTTAATTCAATGGAGCCGGCAATACAGCCGGCTCCATTGAAAGCAATGGGCTGCTGGCGATCGCAGGATGAATTGTCGGGAAGGGCTTAAATATATAAGCCCTTCCCTGCAATTCATCCAGAAATGTGTAAAAATAAAAAATATATATATACTCACCTTGTCCCGGCAGACGGAGTTCAGCTCGGCCGGCCTGCAGTGGGTGTGAAGGGGGTGTGAGTCAGACCTGCCCCTGATTGGCTCAGCGCTGAGCCAATCAGAGGCAGGTCTCACTCACACCCATTCATGAATTCATGAATGGGTGAGTGAGTGCTGCCTCTGATTGGCTCAGGGGCAGCTCTCAGCTGAATGACATTCAGCTGAATGACATTCAGCTGAGAGCTGCCCCTGAGCCAATCAGAGGCAGCACTCACTCACCCATTCATGAATTCATGAATGGGTGTGAGTGAGACCTGCCTCTGATTGGCTCAGTGCTCAGCCAATCAGGGGCAGGTCTGACTCACACCCCCTTCACACCCACTGCAGGCCGGCGGAGCTGAACTCCGTCTGCCGGGACAAAGTGAGTATATATATTTTTTTTATTTTTACACATTTCTGGATGAATTGCAGGGAAGGGCTTATATATTTAAGCCCTTCCCGACAATTCATCCCGCAATCGCCGGCAGCCCATTGCTTTCTATGGAGCCGGCTGTATTGCCGGCTCCATTGAATTCAATGGGCTAACATCATTCTTCTCTGCCACAGCTGTTACAGCTGTGGCAGAGGAGAACGATCTTTACGCTGACAGTGCGGGGGGGGGGGGGTCTCACTCTTGCCACTATTGTGGCTTAATAGTGGGACCTGGGAACTTGAGATGCAGCCCAACATGTAGCCCCTCGCCTGCCCTATCCGTTTCTGTGTCGTTCCCATCACTTTCTTGAATTTCCCAGGTTTTCACAAATGAAAACCTTAGCGAGCATCGGCGATATACAAAAATGCTCGAGTCGCCCATTGACTTCAATGGGGTTCGTTACTCGAAACGAACTCTCGAGCATCACTGAAAGTTCGACTCGAGTAACGAGCACCCGAGCATTTTGGTGCTCGCTCATCTCTAAACAGGAACTTTTCATACAGTCCTAAAACCTTCAATCCATGTTTAACAAGTACAGTACAGAGTCCGTGCGATTCCATACCGTGGAGCTTCCAGCATTTGATGTGCAGCCATATGGTATCTCTGTATATAACCAGATTTACTAAGGTGACCAGATTTTCCCAAGATCAAAGCGGGGCAGAGAGGTGTGGTCATGGGCGGGGCTTATTACAATGTATTTATTTTACTTCTGTCCTTATATAAAGGACAGGGCTGTTTAAAACAAAGGCAGTGAGGAACGGCCTGTGTTTTTTTCCTAGCTGGATGGGCTACTGAAATACGCTTGTAGCACCGTGTAGGCCTACTCTCTCATTGTGGTTATGATTGTATGTTGTTCTTTTTGAAGACACTTTCGCACCCGCTGCTTCTTTATGACTGACTGTAGAAAGATGTTTGGCTGTCTCCCTTGCCACTTTGTGTGATCGGAAATCGTGACCCGCACATTACACAATGGATATCACTGTCTGTTCTGGCCCTTTTAATGGACGGAAATCCGTCTTGCAACTGTGCGCTAAATTTGGATTCCCATGGCATGTTCACACCGTAGCACAGTATAGTCTCTTGAATAAAGCACTCACTTCCTCTGCAATGGCAAATAAAAGTCTGTTTAAGGGTATGTTTACACGTGGCGGAAATGCTGCAGAGTGTCCACAGCGCCAAATTCCATAGCATTTCCTCATTCAAAAAATAGTCAAAATCCATACCATTGCGGATTTTTACTGGAAACCAGCTGTGTACCCGCAGCTGATGCTATACTATGCGATGCCCCCCATCATCTCCTCCAAAGGCTTCCTGTTGTTAGCGCTCCCCGAAGCTGCGAATTTTGACAGTTTTTTTATGTGGAAATTCTTCGCTATTTGCCGCAGAAATTTCGACTGCAGACACTCAGCAGCATTTTTGGCACGTGTAAACATACCCTAAGCCAGCTTGAGGTTTTTTTACCACGTGCAGAATATGTATGCAAGCATGAGGTTCTGGGTGGGATTCCCCTACATATATAGGTGTGAATGTTTAAGCTACCGGTATATCCTGATTTAGTGTATGTATGCAAGCATGGGCTTCTGGGTGGGATTCTCCTATATCTATAGGCATGAATGTGTAAGCTATATCCTGTTTCAGTGTATGTATGTAAGTATAAGGTTCTGGGTGGGATTCCCCTATGTCTATAGGTGTGAATGTTTAAGCTATATCCTGATTCGATGTATGCATGCAAGCATGAATTTCTGGGTGGGATACCCCTATGTCTATAGGTGTGGATGTCTAAGCTATGTCCTGTTTCAGTGTATGTATGCAAGCATGAGGTTCTGGGTGGGATTCCCCTATGTCTATAGGTGTGGATGTTTAAGCTATGTCCTGTTTCGGTGTATGTATGCAAGCATGAGGTTTTGGGTGGGATTCCCCTATGTCTGTACGTGTGCAGATGTCTGGTATGAATTGTGCCCTATTAAGGATCAGCGAGTATACTCGCTAAGGCACTACTCGTCCGAGTAATGTGCTTTAGACGAGTATCTCTCTGCTCGTCCTTAAAGATTCGGGGAGCGCTGCAGAGCGGGGAGCTGTGGGGGAGAGCGGGGAGGAACGGAGGGGAGATCTCTCTGTCCCTCTCTCCCGCCCGCTCTCCCCTGCTCCCCGCCGCGACTCACCTGTCAGCCGCAGCGGTCCCCGAATCTTTATGGACGAGCAGGGAGATACTCGTCTAAAGCACATTACTCGGACGACTAGTGCTTTAGCGAGTATACTCGCTCATCCTTATGCCCTATGTTAGAATTCACTGTACCTGTAGATATGCCTGTTGTATGTTATTTCCTATGTTGGTGTTCCTGTCTGTTCCTATCTAGGTTGCGACATGTATCCCTAGGTTCCAGCGTGGGGCAATCCTTATTGGGTCACCTTTTTGTAGGCAGGGTTCCCTTTCCTGGGTTTAGTTGTCTTGTTAGTGTAGGGACTGTGACTCACAAGACTACAAGGACCCTTGACATGTGCTTGTAAGCTTATGTAGCTTTGCCAAAATACTAATATCTTGTACTTATTTGTATTCCATCTGTTTGTTGTGTTCATACTATTGGTAAGTATGTGGCCGCCTGGTGTTGGTGTAGGGTCTATGTGTCTGTTTTCCCTTTGTTGCTTGCAGATTTGGTGTGAATGGTGTCCGATCATGTGTATAATTTTATATCACCCCAGCCCTAAATATACTACTTCTGTACGGAAAAGGTGAATAAGACCTGCAAGAGAAAGTAACACTAGACCTGGATTTCCAAAAACACCACAAGTAAAGCCAAGGCCGGAAGAGCAGAATCCCCATCATCGTCTCCTTTCTATTCATTGTATGATAAGAAAATTTATTATGCATTAATAAAATGTATGAAGAATCTCTAGAGAATGTGTCTTCATTCCTCCCACACACAGTACGAGATGTTTGGGTGAAATCGGTACCAGGGAGAGTCAAAATAAGAGGCAGAGAGGCGGCGGGTATATTGCACAGGAGGATTACTTCACTAACGGTTTTTTAAGACCAAGTTTTAGGATATTTAATGGACTTGTGTGTCAGTGACCCGCAAACATGTATCTGCTATAATCAAAGTAACATTATAGCTTCCTGTGGGACCTTCACATTTAGCTTCCATAAACAGTATTGCAATGGCTCCGACAGCATGCTGGGGGTTGTAGTTCCGGCATCAGGGCTACAGGTAATTGACTTTTGCAGTATGGGATGGCCAGGGAAACCTTTCCCTATTATGTGATCTTGTACTTTACATCTCTCACATGGAGCTATAATAAAAGCCTGTACACAAGCTTATCCTCCAATAGAAAGATAATAGAACTTTTTTTCCCTTTTTCTATTTAAAATATTTTTTTCCACTGCCATCGTCGTGTAGTGCTAAGGTTTGGGGTTTGAATCAGACGGATGGCATCTGCACAGAGTTTACTACTACTACTACACTCCATTAATAATGCTAGTAATTGGCTTGGAGAAAGGGAAAGTAGATAATGAGCCCCATTCACAGTCGGTGTTATATATATATTAGTGGACACACAGAGTCATGGTGGATTATAACAAGCACAGCATTTCTTGTTGCAGACTTTGATGTCGACTTAAATCCACTTGTGTTAGATGCAGATTATAAAGAAGCTCCCAGAAAAGTCTTCACCTTTGTTCTGCTTATAATTGACATCAGGTAAGTAGACTTGCACTTAAAGGGATTCTGTTATCAGAATTTTACATTAGAAGCTGCCATCGCATTGCTGTCAGGCCCATGCCACACTCATTGCACATAAGTGTGTAAACAGAGATGAAAGTCAGTTAGATAAAAACTTACCAGTATTTTCTGGCGCTCTGAATACTAATGACCTGCCTCGAGTCATGGAGACAGGCTGACGGACCCCTGAGTCACTGCGTCCTGTCCTTTATTTACGCACCCTCCATGCCTTGGCTGCCTCCCCTGCCTTAGACGGGAATGGAAATGCGCACTGAGGTTGGGGTGTGTACATGTCGATTTCAGTAGCACATTGCACATGCGCCAAACAAGTAAACGCTCATATGTCGGATGTTCGTTGACTTTCAGCAGACATAACATTTCTCACAGGCCATCTGTACATCTCCCTGTGTGAGTGGGGAAAGTCACAGATAGTTTGTGAGGATGAACAATGGAACTAATGATCATCTCCATACCAGAGATATGCCCCATTTAGATACAACGATAATCACTCAAAAGATGTCGCTCAAGCGACTTTTCAGCGATCATCGTTGTGTCATTTACAGCGCAAGATGATCTCTTAAGATGAGCGATCACCTTGCTCTTCCAGCGGAGGATGCAGAAGACAAGTGGGGTGTCCCCGCTTGTCTTCTGCATCCAGCTGTTCCCCCGCACCGAGCGCCCGGCTGTTATGCAGCCCGGTGCTCGGAGCAGAGGATGCAGAAGACAAGTGGGGTGTCCCCGCTTGTCTTCTGCATCCAGATGTTTTCTGCACAGAGCGCCCGGCTGTTATACAGCCAAGCGCTCCGTGCCGGGTATGGAGAACAGCGCTGGACCGCTCTGTTCTTCATACTCAGCCTTTGATCAGGGAGCGGGATACAGCTGAAACAATAGTATCAGCTGTATCCCATGCTGAAAGACAACAATGAGTGACAGGATAACGAAAACTGCACAATGTCAGTGCAGTTACACACAACAATTATCACTCAAAAGACGGCTTTTGAGCAAATTTTGAGCGATAATCGTTGTGTCTAAATGGGCCTATACTCGGCATGTGTAAAACTAAAGTATACGAATGCCGATCAACCTGCCTGGTGATCGGCACTTTTACATCAGGTCATGAATTTGGCCAATGTAAAAGGACTACAACCTTCTAGGATTTGCAAAACCAGTTTGTAGGACACTACTAAGTAACCAGTGTAAGCTTGATGAGTACTAGGGGATCTGAGCATTTAATGGCAAGTATGAAACTGAATGAGGAGCAAGAACCTCACGATTCTCATTCGTTGTTCAGTTGTTGGCTAAACAACTGAACAATTATCGTTCAGTTTCGCTTGTTTGAATGATTTTCAGTCGAAAAGCAAGCCAACAACTGAACGATGAACAGGATCATGAGGTTCTCGCTCCGCATTCAGTGTCATCCGACATAAAAATAACTTGGCTGCCACCAGCACCACAATGTTAGTACATAAGTGATGGGGAAACACTGTCATGTTTCCTATGAGGGATGAGAGAGGAAGGGGAAAACATGTGAAGATGTGTGATGTGAAGAACCCTCAGAGAATGTTGTGGCCCATTTTGACCATGCTGACCTTGAATGAATGATAACATTTAATAAGAATGTGAATTTCAATAAACTATATATTCTTTATTGCCATTTCATTTCTGTACGTGCCATCAGTTCCTCACATTTAGGGCTTTAACAGCCAAATGTATGTAGAAATACACTACCGTTCAAAAGTTTGGGGTCACCCAAACAATTTTGTGTTTTCCATGAAAAGTCACACTTATTCACCACCATGCATTGTGAAATGAATAGAAAATAGAGTCAAGACATTGACAAGGTTAGAAATAATGATTTGTATTTGAAATAACATTGTTTTTACATCAAACTTTGCTTTCGTCAAAGAATCCTCCTTTTGCAGCAATTACAGCATTGCACACCTTTGACATTCTAGCTGTTAATTTGTTGAGGTAAGCTTGTGAAATTGCACCCCACGCTTCTAGAAGCATCTCCCACAAGTTGGATTGGTTGGATGGGCACTTCTGGCGTACCATACGGTCAAGCTGCTCCCACAACAGCTCAATGGGGTTCAGATCTGGTGACTGCGCTGGCCACTCCATTACCGATAGAATACCAGCTGCCTGCTTCTGCTGTAAATAGTTCTTGCACAATTTGGAGGTGTGTTTAGGGTCATTGTCCTGTTGTAGGATGAAATTGGTTCCAATCAAGCGCTGTCCACTGGGTATGGCATGGCGTTGCAAAATGGAGTGATAGCCTTCCTTATTCAGAATCCCTTTTACCCTGTACAAATCTCCCACCTTACCAGTACCAAAGCAACCCCAGACCATCACATTACCTCCACCATGCTTAACAGATGGCGTCAGGCATTCTTCAAGCATCTTTTCATTTGTTCTGCGTCTCACAAACGTTCTTCTTTGTGATCCAAACACCTCAAACTTGGATTCATCCGTCCACAACACTTTTTTCCAGTCTTCCTCTGTCCAATGTCTGTGTTCTTTTGCCCATCTTAATCTTTTTCTTTTATTGGCCAGTCTCAGATATGGCTTTTTCTTTGCCACTCTGCCCTGAAGCCCAAAATCCCGCAGCCGCCTCTTCACTGTAGATGTTGACACTGGTGTTTTGCGGGTACTATTTAATGAAGATGCCAGTTGGGTACCTGTGAGGCGTCTGTTTCTCAAACTAGAGACTCTAATGTGCTTATCTTCTTGCTTAGTTGTGCAACGCGGCCTCCCACTTCTTTTTCTACTCTGGTTAGAGCCTGTTTGTGCTGTCCTCTGAAGGGAGTAGTACACACCGTTGTAGGAAATCTTCAATTTCTTAGCAATTTCTCGCATGGAATAGCCTTCATTTCTAAGAACAAGAATAGACTGTCGAGTTTCAGATGAAAGTTCTCTTTTTCTGGCCATTTTGAGCGTTTAATTGACCCCACAAATGTGATGCTCCAGAAACTCAATCTGCTCACAGGAAGGTCAGTTTTGTAGCTTCTGTAACGAGCTAGACTGTTTTCAGATGTGTGAACATGATTGCACAAGGGTTTTCTAATCATCAATTAGCCTTCTGAGCCAATGAGCAAACACATTGTACCATTAGAACACTGGAGTGATAGTTGCTGGAAATGGGCCTCTATTCACCTTTGTAGATTTTGCACAAAAAAACAGGCATTTGCAGCTAGAATAGTCATTTACCACATTAGCAATGTATAGAGTGCATTTGTTTAAAGTTAGGACTAGTTTAAAGTTATCTTCATTGAAAAGTACAGTGCTTTTCCTTCAAAAATAAGGACATTTCAATGTGACCCCAAACTTTTGAACGGTAGTGTACGCTCACAGCAAAGGAGCGTATTTGCGCATAACAAGGGTTGACCCCGCAGAGTCACACCCTTCCCCTTGATTTTTTGTAACCTGCCATAGACTTCTATGGCAGCTTTCTTTGTAATATGCAAAAATATAGGGCAGGTCCTATCTTTTCTCGTGCGCAGGACTTGCGCACAAGAAACATGCTCATGAGAACGAACCCATTGAAATTTAGGGGTTCACTTCGTCATGTTTTAGGGCCATGAGTTTAACGTGCACAAACACGTTCGTCTGTTTAAGCCCTCAGTCATTTGTCTCAGTACCATCATGTAGATAAAACTTATGTAATCATATTTAGTTTTTTTTTTTATTTTTAAGAAGCAAGAGGTCTTGGTTAACCCTCCCATGGACTGCGGTGCATTGTTATGATGCAGCATCTTACCTTCACATATTCCTTTATCACAGTCAAGTTTACCAAGAAAACAGTAATAAATTGCCTTGACTTTCAATTATCAAATAGATGTCAAAGAGGAGAAAACTACCGTTTTGGCACGCTCAGCGTTTGCAGGTGGTTTAACAACAACAACAAAGAGAATAACAGAAATGGGTCTGAAGAAAATAATTTCTTCATGTTCCAAACCACTGAGCTAAGAACCTACCATGAGCAGCTGAAAATAATTAGGTACATCTAGCCTACCATGCATAATAATCACTATTATTGTCTCCTATAAACTCTGATGATTTTATTTGTAGTTACTATGCATCAAACACATAAAGAGACAATACAAAAATACTCGCCTTCAGGAAAAAAAGTAGTTTTCACACAATGCCATAAAAATGTTGCCGGAACATACCGTAAATTTGTGAAGGTCTGTTACCTTTGTGCAGGGCAAATGTATAGCGCTCTCATGGACGTCACTCACGCGCTAGACCAAGACAAAATCGATGTCCACAATGGACCAATATAGACATGTACAGTATCATGTCACCGAAATGCAGGGAACACAAGATAAGGCAAAGAATGGTAAGCGAAATATAGCAATGGGAATTCTATCCCTAACCAACTTAGTGTGGCAGACCCTACCTAAGAGCAGGGCGATCGCCCCGAAAGGAGCGGCATTACAACAAGAACCTAGAGGCGCTCTGCAGTGACATGAAGAAGGCAGCATAAGTGTCTGTCATTTGTAGGGTCATGTGCGTCTTCCACACGGGGAAATGCAGTCCATGGATAGCTTATGGTCAAGTGGGCCAGGGCTGACGTTGTGATGTCACCCCGGCTCTACTTCCTGATTGCAGCCGGCACACCTCAACGAGATCATGGTTCTTTTCCTACTTTCTTATTTGAAAAACATTTTTACAGAAAAATCATAAACAACCATGACTGAGTACCGTGAAGAGGGAAGTCATAGAGAGGAGACTGAGCACTGGAACACTGCATTGATGAGTGACAAAATCGAAAGTTAGGACAAATAATATTTTGTTATGCAAACATCATATTTTGAGGTGGTTTGGTGTTAATTAATGTAAGCGTGTGCCATTTTGGTACTGTTGTTTGCTTTTATTACTATTGATATCCATTAGAATTACAGAGTACAAATCCAAAATGTATCATCCTTTCAAAATTTCACAAGAATAAAAAATATCCAAACCAACCTAGGACTGCCCAACTCCAATTCAAATGTTTCTACCTTGTTAGAGAGGTTGTCTCATGAAAACACCATCTGTCCTTATGCCCTCTTATGTTGCCCCTCCTCTATAGTGCCTATTATTCTGGTGGACTTTAGCCATCAATGCACTGCAGTGGCTATGGTTCCCTCTAGCAAAATCAGATGATCGCCAAAGTGGATCCTTTCTGAAAGGATCCACTGCAATGGGCACTACACATATAGAAATGGCTCAGGAGACTTGAATTCTCTTTAAACACTCTGGTGCCTGCCAGCCTTTATTCCAGATACACAGCACACAAGGAAATAACAGCAACATAGTTCATTTGTCCGTATCCCACCAAGGTGGGAGTCAAGGGTCGTCCTCCCTGTCAGACTCGAGGCCTCCACTGGTCCACACTGGCCCTCAGTCTTGCAGCCCTACAGAAGGAAAGGGGTGCAGCAGAGAAAGAAAATTGGGTGGAAATGGTGGGAACAGAGGAAGATGCAACAATGTGTGGTTTACCACTAGACAAATGCTGTACTGTATGACTAGGTGTTACTGGTGCGAGTTGAGATACCAGTAACAGAAAGGTTTGTTAGTGGAGATCCTTGTCTGCCCTGACCAGGAAGAGCGATGGTTGGAACGTGTTGATATGGGAATGGGGCGGTTGACATGGTGAATGGTATGAAATGTGGCGTTTTTCCAAGGCTGTCTGTGAGAATGGGCTTAAGGCTGCGTCTGAACTTGGCATTTTTTGAAACACAATAAAAAAAAGTACATTAAAAAAGCAAGTTAGTCTGGCAGATATGTAAACAGATCACTAAGTGTGAAGGCATTCCCCTGGAAACCTAATATTAGTGTAATAGAGCACTCCGACACTTGCTGAACCTTCCAGACACACAGCTCTGGATAGACCTTGTAATCACCTCCTTGGAACATGTATAGGTCAACGGGGCTTTGGCCTCCTATAAGCAGCTGCAGCAGCTTTACCAGATACCTAGAACCAGCTTTTACAGATACCCCCAGGTAAGACATGCGCTCAACGCCCAATTTCCAGAGCCACAGCAATCCTTTTCCACCTATCCCTTGATAGGAGTTTTGCACATGCAGGGACCTAGGGGGTTAATCTCACAGATATATATGCACCTCATTTAGGCTACAATTTCACATGTAGAGCTGGGTGTCTTGGACAAATGATGAGAAATAATCCCCTCGCTCTCTGAAGAGGAGTGGAATACCGCAATGTCCTCCTACACTTCAGTCTCGCTAGCAGCTAACAAGATGATTCAGTTGCCCATTATTCATCAATGTTATTTGACACCAAGTAGATTCTTTAAGATGAATAGAACCCCCAACACATAATGTCATTGCTGTCAGACACCCAATTCTAATTTTAACCATCTGATGTGAAGTTGCCCGATGATATACTCCTTCTGGACAGAAGTTACAGATTTTCTGGGACAACTATTGGTGGTACCGCTTCCACCAAATCCCGTTAAATGTCTGCTAGGTATACTGGATGAAGAGCAATGGTAATTCCATATCCGCATTTTTCTTGGTGAGGTGTTTCTGGCCCGTAAGGTTGTAGCATTGCGCTGGATAGACAGGAGACCCCTGACGCTCCCCCAATGGCGCAATCTTGTCAATTCTGTTCTTCTATATGAAAAAATTGTATACAAAAATAGAAAGTGCCCAGATAAATTCTATAAAATCTGGGGAATTTGGTGCGGCTCATCAACCACACGCAAAATACATTTCAGCACTTGGTGGACCAAATGAGGTTTTGGAGCCTTCCAGGTGCCATTTAGCTCTTCACAGGTATGATGATAATATCCTGAACTCTCCGAACTATCTTTCCAAATATGCCATGTCATACAGTGTATATTGTATTAAAGGGGTTGTCCCGCGCCGAAACGGGTTTTGTTTTTTTTCAATAGCCCCCCCCGTTCGGCGCGAGACAAACCCGATGCAGGGGTTTAAAAAAAAAAAACGGATAGTACTTACCCGAATCCCCGCGCTCCGGTGACTTCTTACTTACCTTGCGAAGATGGCCGCCGGGATCTTCACCCACGGTGGACCGCAGGTCTTCTCCCATGGTGCACCGTGGGCTCTGTGCGTTCCATTGCCGATTCCAGCCTCCTGATTGGCTGGAATCGGCACACGTGATGGGGCGGAGCTACGAGGAGCAGCTCTCTGGCACGAGCGGCCCCATTCAGAAGGGAGAAGACCGGACTGCGCAAACGCGTCTAATCGGGCGATTAGACGCTGAAATTAGACGGCACCATGGAGACGGGGACGCTAGCAACGGAACAGGTAAGTGAATAACTTCTGTATGGCTCATAATTAATGCACGATGTATATTACAAAGTGCATTAATATGGCCATACAGAAGTGTATACCCCCACTTGCTTTCGCGGGACAACCCCTTTAAGTAATTATAACGGATTTGTAGACTTGAACCATGTAACCCCCAGGTTGTCACTGAGTAGTATCATTTGATATATATTCTGTTATTCTCAATAAAAAAATAAAAAAGCAGGTATTATTAAAAACCGCATGTAGTTTCTAAAAGATGCTAGCAGTTTTTAACAATACATGCGTTTTGTTTTTTGACTGCATACAAACTATCCGATCAAGTCCTAAGCTTAATTAGTGCTTTCATGTCCAATCACACGGCCAGGTGAGACGTTTTAGCGAAAAAATACGCTGGAGCCCAAAATCCCTCACTCGGCATAACATCCGAATGACATCCAATGCCTTAATAGAGGCACCTGTAAGCTTTTCCCTGCATTGGACGCTGCTAAACTCCCTCACCCTCCCCTTTTTTGCAGCTTACAGATGAGTCTATCGGAGCTTCCAGTGTATATCAGTCGAAAGATAGGGCAAGACAGCGTCGCGGTCGCGTATGTGCTATTTTGTCCACCGCGACATTTTTGCACGGCAAAAAATCGGTCATCTGAACAAATACATTGGAAGCCAATGCTTCAAATGGTCACGATTTTTGGCCAATGTAAAAACTCGGCTACATAGCCACGTAAACACACTTGTGTGAATAAAGCCTAAGACTGCTATCATATAGCAGTGGTTCGCCTCTGCTTTTGCTGGGTGAGAAACGCTGATTGCAGCTGGTACCAGGTCTCATCATAGACACTGAACCAAAAAGTCCAGCTGTCGGCTGCAATCAGAGTAGCTCCTCCATTTTGCCGGGGAGAAGCGCAATAGCAGCCAAAGTGTCAAAGAGAAAAGTGACTGGTGTCTCTCTCATGCTGTAAGTTTCCTTACTGCTGCTTACTACTTCTATTTGTTCACAGTCTCTTTAATCTTATATTTATTTTAATCTGAACATTAATCTTCTATGCCTGAACAGAAAGCAATTTCATTTATTAATGAGAGCAGTAACACCTTCTATTTTACAATTTATGCCCCCACTCCCTGTAAGCAGCAGAACACTACAAATTCAGATAGTGAACAAATGTTTTATTGTGATTATCTACTTCATCTAGTTAAATAAATAATGTAAAAATTATACCGCGTTCCCTTAGTGATCTCAGCATTTCAAATTTTGTTCTTCTTAAAAGTATAAAAGACATATCAGCAAATTACACAACAAAAAGGATCACTCTAGAACAAGAGTAAATCGCCAGTATCCTGCTATGCCGTTCTATCAGGAAACAGACCTGCTTATTTATGACTCAATGTTTCGGGAAGACACTGCTCTCAAATGATAGCCGCATACTTGGTCATTAGATGGCAGCTCCGTTCTCTTTTCCCTGCACAGATCATCAATATCAATTCAGGTCTTGGAGGATGCATGTCAGCGCCCTCTGTTGGTTGTTCACATGTATCTTCCAAGTCAGGAGAAGAGAAGCGGCATGCAGCTGTCACTATTGGGGTAATGAGTGGCTGTCACTAATGGGGGGGTACTGTGTGATAAGCACAATGATGGGCATCACTTTGTGCCGCTAGCACTGTTATGGCGTTGCTGTGGGGACTGTCTGACTTCTATAGACAACTTAACGGAGCAATCCAGGCAAAACTGATACTGGGTTTTGCCTATTGTAATTCTAGTGCCATATTCTTTCTTTTAGCTCATTGAATCATTGGGAATGCGCCTTATTCCAGGCATAATGCAGGCGATTTCCATGTACAGGTCCTTTCGCACAGGACAATTATTAGGCTCTGAAAGCGACTCTCCGATCCTGGAGAAACAAAGATGGCCAAATCGCTTCTTTGACAACCTGTGCTTTAAAATGCACTAGTATTCTAAGATACCGCTTACTGCTCCTACTGGCTAGCACTGCTCACATGGGTAGCACTGGCCAATCAAAGCAGGTGTAATGTCTTAGACTAATGCATGCTAATGTACAGTGTGCATCTGGTAGACAGAAGAGCAATACAGCCATCTTTGTTTGTCCAGGCCTGGAGGGTCGTTTTAAAGGGCCTGAAAATCGCCCAAGTGATATCGTTCCACAGCAGCAATAGTCGTTGAGTGAATGGAGATCACTTCCAGCCACCCGTCTCCATTCAGTTTACATGGATCAATCGTCATTAGATTTTTATACCTGCTTAAACTGAACGACGAATGATAAGAGTACAAATTAGTGTTCGTTGTCCCGTCGCTGGCAGCGCTTACACAGAACGATTGTCGTTCACATTCACACAAACCAGTGATAATCTGAACAATGACCATTCTCATTAAAAGGGCCGCAAGACATATGTGGTCTTTCCCTGATCCCTGATTTGCACTCCAGAGAGGAGGAGATGAAGTGGAGCGGTATCTCCTAAAAGGGGATACCGCTATAAAATATAATTCCTAATGAATATGCCTTATAATTACGGTAAACCTCTATCAGTTAATGCTTAACGTGCACCTCCAACTATCAGCAAACTATATGAATGTGTCTACTGTGATCTTCCATAATTTTCATTATGAACTCCAATTTCTCACAAATACAAATTCAATACATAATTGTGACATTTTACCAAAGCCTTGACAGTCTCAAATTCCCACCAGAAAGATTGGTTGGCCAGACAATGAAAAATATAGCTTATAAATCTTCTACAGAATATCACAAAATCATGTTTTCTTTCAAAAGTGATCATTACCGTGCAGGAAAAAAAATCTAAATTATGTCACTATGCAGGTGTAAGGGGGGAACCCTGTTTACTTTCCTCTTTACAGTCTACAGCTGCTTTGAGCCATTCATATGAGCTAACCCCACCCCCAAGACACATCCTGTAGGGTTACTAAAGCCCGGCAGATACTAGGTAAAGAATTGTAGCTGCGTCAGAGGGTCAGATGCTACTGAGACTGTGCAGAAGGTTGTGCAGCAGGTGTTGCAACATACCAGGCAAGCAGCACAGTAGCCACTGTGTAGTGAAGGACCAGAAAAGCAGCACAGGGACAGTTCTTCAGTGAGGTAAGAGAGACTAATGCCATATTACCTACAGCTAGAAAAACAGAGCGCAGCAGCCAAAAGACAGTAACACAGAGGCCATTACTTGAGAAGGAGCTGCTGCAACACAGATATGCTCCAGAACCCCACCATTTACAAGAGACTAGGCTAGAGGTGCCTCTACTGAGCTGGCTACAGAGAGCAACATGCAGAGAGAGCAAGTCAGAGCAGTTTTGTAGTTCTTTGTACTAGGGACCGCCAGCAAATATAGAAAAGCTTTTCAACCATACTACTGCACAGCGACTATTGAGAGTATATAAGTGAGGGCGGACCTTGGTAAAAAAAAACAAAAAAAAACGCATGTGTGCACTTGAACGGAAATACTGATTGGGATTACACAGGCCTGTTACTTATACTACATTATTCCATCGGACACCAATAAAATTGTTGGCTTGAGTACGTACCAAAAGGACAGAGGTGTTACTGGAGTTGAACCAAAGTCTTACACGAACTTTGCTATGGATAATTCTATTTTTATAGTAGGACTGCGTGCAGCAAGCTGCAGTTAACAGGTTATTATTCACTTCAACAAGAGAATAAACAATATTTCTTCAGTAAATGACTGACTTTGTGATAGATAACTGTTACACCACTTCACATATATTAAAGCTGTTACTACTTCTACTTAAAGACAGTCAAGTTTAGAAATGGATCCGCGAGCATCATAATGTAACCTTTCCAACTGTTGACTAAAACTTGCATAGCTATTTCTCTGTGCAGTTCATTAGTTTAATGAACTTTCTTTATCTCCGTTGTCTGCCTCGCATCCTGGAACCTGCATCGCATACTACCACCCATGGCACAGGCATAATGCACACACCAGAGTAATGCAAAAAGTGGTTAAATGGGGAGATGGATAAATGCAAACAGTAGGTGCTCAATAAATTACCACTTTTATCATCCACAGTCTTCAATAACACGTCTCTGTACAAAGACGGCCAACTTAGTTCTTAGGCATTATAGAAGTTGCTGTGCCTGCTCCCATGGTATTACTATCCATGATTCAGTCAATCATACTTGCCCCAGGGTAGGGAATGGTGCAAAATAAAAATCATTACTGACCCTTCCACTGTGCCTCTGGTTCAATGGTGCTAACTGGACCACTCTTCTCCGGTCCCTGTTGAAACAGAAAGTTAAAGCGCTGCGGAAAAAGTTGGCGCTATACAAATAAAGATTATTATTATTATTATTGATGACTTCACATTCATGACCAAGGCAGCCAATTGCTGGTCTCAGTGGTCACATGTTGACCCTGGTGGTCAAGTGTGCATTAAGAACAATGGGCGCTGAATTGGAGGCACGGTGGGAGGATGAGTTTTGGGTATTTTTATGCCATTCTGTACCCTGGGGCAAGTTTGTTTAACGGTTAGAAAACCCCCTTTTAACTAAATCACAGACTACAATTTGAGAGTAAAATGTGTAAAATATGGATCCACCTGCTTCTCAAATTTGTCAGTTTGCAGTGAGGATACGGTGTCATGAGCATTTGTATGCAATGTGCATAATGCAAACTCTACAATACAAAGTGAATGGACAGCTACAGAAATTGGGTAAGTGCAAAATGAACATTTGCCTAAATAGAAAATAATTTTCTAAATAATTCAGCTTTAAATAAATGTTGATTAAAGCCCAATACCTCTGATTAAAGCTCAGCACATACCGTATATTATTCAACTGTCAGACTCACCTTAAGAAATCTGCATGCATTTTTGTGTAATTTCTATGGGTTGTACCTGAATGTCACTGGATTTTCTTTATAGTCGGTAGTACAATAGCTAAAGTACAAAAATCCACAGCTACATATATTCAGTACTTTGAAGGCAGGAACATTGAGATCTTTGCCAGTGAGATCTGCTGTGGTAGGAAGAAAGGAGAGCCTCATCATTGTATTTTTAGACATCCTTTTGTTTCAGACTTTTGAGTCTTCATTTGCTTTTAGTATTCATGTACTGACTATAAAAAAAATCCAGAATACTGGAAGCAAATGTAAACTAAAAACTCTGAAAAAAAACATGTCTAAAAACACACAACTTATGAAGTTCTCCTTCCTATCATCCTGGACCAGAGCAAATCTCACTGGCAAAGGTCTCAGTGTTCCTGCCTTGAAAGTGCTGAATATATGTAGCTGTGGAAATTTGTACTTAGCCTGGAGGGGTGTGATGTGGTATAGCAGTTATAGTTCATTCTTGTCATTTTCCTGTTTCTCTGCCAGAGCCTCACAACATGCGGAAAGTGTGACACAACTTGCTGACTCCCCAATAGCTTTTGGCAACAGACAGTAGGAATATGATCTGCCAACAACCCCATTTAGTAACTTCATTACATCGCTTCAGCAGATAACATTTAAAACTTAGGGAAGATTTTTTTTTTATTTCAGCCACAATTGTTGTCTCTTCCAAGCATCAGAAGATTCAATAATAGAGATCTTCTACAGTGGAAATTACAGGCTCCAACTGACCCAGACCTTTTGGTGTGTTGCTTACAGTCAGCATTTATTTAGAGAGGTATTCCAGGCTTTTTCAATTGAGGACCTATGCTCTGGATAGGTCATCAGTAGTTGAATGAGAGGGATCCACCACTTGGGATCCTCATCTATGAGCTGATCGCTTTCCATTAGTGCAAAGGGTAGGTCATCAGTTGAAAAACCTGGAATACCCCTTTAACATGTCTTTTTATAGATTTATGGCTACAATTGGGTAACAGCATCCAGCAGAGGTTAATGATTAAGGATTTTGATCTTCATTAAAATTCTGGGTTAGAGTAAGTGAAATGAGAAAGCCACCAGCTTGCCAGGAAATTATGGACATTTGAGGTCACTATTGTGGTCACTACTGCCATTAACAACATTAAGAGATGGTATTACAAATGGTCATAATAGGGATATTTCCAAGACCAGTTAATAATTTCATCTCCTGAAATTGCTGTGGTACATTAATACTGTAGACAACTCCAGTTCTGGTATACAGTAGTTTCAGCTAACAGGTTCTATATACTGTCTGCAACGGTCCAGTTCAGAGCCTCGTGTGGCAACCAGTGCTGGCACGAGGCGTGGTAAGGGTAAACCAGAGTTCAGTCCTCAAGAACAGCTATTGTAGTATAGAGGAGAAGGCAGGTAGCGTGGTCAGGTAAAGTTCAGTACACAAGAATAGCTATTGTAGTATAGAGGAGCAGGCAGGTAGCGTGGTCATGGGAAGCCAGAGTTTGGTACACAGGAACAGCTATTGTAGTATAGAGGAGCAGGCAGGTAGCGTGGTCAGGGAAAGCCAGAGTTCGGTCCACAAGAACAGCTATGGTAGTATAGAGGAGCAGGCAGGTAGCATGGTCAAGGGAAGCCAGAGTTCAGTACACAGAAACAGCTATCATAGTATAGAGGAGCAGGCAGGTAGCGTGGTCAGGGAAAGTTCAGTACACAAGAATAGCTACTATAGTATAGAGGAGCAGGCAGGTAGCATGGTCAAGGGAAGCCAGAGTTCAGTACACAGAAACAGCTATCATAGTATAGAGGAGCAGGCAGGTAGCGTGCTCAGGAAAAGTTCAGTACACAAAAATAGCTATTGTAGTATAGAGGAGAAGGCAAGTAGCGTGGTCAGGGAAAACCAGAGTTCAGTACACAGAAATAGCAATCATACTATATAGAGGAGCAGGCAGGTAGCGTGGTCATGTAAAGTTCAGTACACATGAATAGCTATTGTAGTATAGAGGAACAGGCAGTTAGCATGGTCAGGGGAAGCCAGAGTTCAGTACACAGGAAAAGCTATTGTAGTATAGAGGAGCAGGCAGATAGTGTGGTCAGGGGAAGCCAGAGTTTGGTACACAGGAACAGCTATTGAAGTATAGAGCAGGCAGATAGTGTGGTCAGAGGAAGCCAAAGGTCAGTAAACAGGAACAGCTTTCGTAGTATGGAGGAACAGGCAGGTCGCGTGGTCAGGGGAAGCCAAAGGTCAGTACACAGGAACAGTTATTGTGTTATAGAGGAGCAGGCAGGTAGCACAGCTTGACTACATCTGAGAGAACAATAATCTTACAAAGGAAGAAGGGATAAGGCCAGGTTTTTATAGTGAGTCCAATCAAGGAACAGGGTGGAGCTAATAAAGCAAACAGGAATAGGAGCAGGGAACAAGGATATGATTCATCAGAGGAACTATACAGAGAGCCTTAAAGGGGTTGTCCCGCGGCAGCAAGTGGGTCTATACACTTCTGTATGGCCATAATAATGCACTTTGTAATGTACATTGTGCATTAATTATGAGCCATACAGAAGTTATAAAAAGTTTTATACTTACCTGCTCCGTTGCTAGCGTCCTCGTTCCCATGGAGCCGACTAATTTTCGCCCTCCGATGGCCAAATTAGCCGCGCTTGCGCAGTCCGGGTCTTCTTATCTTCTCAATGGGGCTCCGTGTAGCTCCGCCCCGTCACGTGCCGATTCCAGCCAATCAGGAGGCTGGAATCGGCAATGGACTGCACAGAAGCCCTGCGGTCCACGGAGACAGAGGATCCTGGCGGCCATCTTCAGCAGGTAAGTATGAAGACGCCGGACCGCCGGGATTCAGGTAAGCGCTGTGCGGGTTGTTTTTTTAACCCCTGCATCGGGGTTGTCTCGCGCCGAACGGGGGGGGGGGTTAAAAAAAAAAAAAAACCCGTTTCGGCGCGGGACAACCCCTTTAATAGCTCAGTAGCTGCAACCTAGAACACAGGAGCTCCTGGGTTTGAGTCCTGACAAAGTCTTTCTGTACATGGTAATCATTTCTTTCTGGAGAAGACTCCTTTTAGGTGCTCTCCCTAAGGAGATACTTTACCCCTCTCAACCCACGTCATAGACCTCTCATTCAGCCAGCTAGCAACCTACTGTACACTGATGGGCGAAAACCCAGAAACAGTCTGACTGAATGCAGTTATCTTTTCCTTCTAGAGAAGACTCTGGTTTTGGCTGATATTCCCCAGTCATGTTACAAGGCCTGTAGGTCAGACATTAACTTGCAGGAAAGCTAGCTTCTAATAGGTGACGCTGTAAAGGTATTGTAACATCTTTCCATTTGCATACATTTCAAACAGGACCATGCATGGCCTTAAGGCTCCTCCCACCTAGAAGAAACTTTACCCTCCCAACCCCTGTTGTTGCTATGTAATTTCTATTATTTTGCTAACAATCTGCAAGTTCTTTATAGCAGTTACAGCAGGTGAGATGTGATATTACATGGAGCCCGTTCAAATAAATCATGGACCATGTACTACATAGTCGGAGTAAGTCCTCCAGAGCAAGAGAGGCTCATAGTGGCTCTCCTTTCTGACTAATAAAATAGGATGTCATGAAGGGGATCATTCTCTATGATGTCTATATGCTGCGGCGCTATTTACGAATACTATTTAAGGGTTCAAAATGCACAGCATAGGTAGGCTTGAAAAAAGGGTCAGTCCCCCGAAACGCGTTGCCCAACCTACCAACTTTTTGTTTGCAGACTATATACTATGATACTGGCTTTTTTGTTTTTTTGGTTGTTTTAGTTTTTTTATATTTTATCTCTAAGTAGACAAATATTTATATGTCACCACCCCCGGATTATCCATGGATCACATGCCAAGGTGGAATTGCATTAAAGGCTTTATTCACTGAATTGGGGGCCTTCATAGAGAAGGCTCCCTCAAACGTAAGTGATCTTCACATGTTCACTTTACATCATTCTACTGCATAAGGAGCGCGGATCTGTTTTTTACTTCATTGCATTATTTATTCTGGGAACCTCCTGGAACCTGGTGCCGGGTCCTGCAGCTCTGTTGTTGACACTTGGGGATTCAGGCTTCAGGGTGCCTTCGGGGTGTAACGGTCATCCCCTTCCTTCTGGATTGGGGTCTGACCACGTGCACCGGGTGATTGCCTGCACACTATATAAGTCTACAAGTCCAACGCCGTTCTCACAACTTTCATTGAACTGAATGAGAGTTACAGAATATGTCATATACTCCCCATTATATGTTTACCTAACTTCCATTTATTCCAAAGATGAAGCACTGTAGGAGGAGGCACAGCCCTGGTTGTTTTCATCACCTTTGCTACCATGTGGCAAGAACCTGTACAGGGCTCCCCTCTCCAAAAAAAACTGCATCAAAGGTGGAGAATTTGTGCAAGTGTGATAGAAAGGGTGTGGAGGGGAAAAAGGCTCTTCTGTCATTTGTAAAATTATAATGCGGGAGAGGACATCATTTTTATATTTTCGACAGTGTCCCCTTTCTATTGCATACACCACTGATTGACATGTCAGAACATTAATATGGGAAAACCTCTTTCAAGTGTCAATATCTGAATATCAGATCTTGCAGAGAACCTCATCCTTCGTCAAAAAAGATAAAATAATTGCTGTATTTAAAGTTATGCAGTGCCTTTTAGTGATTCTATTCATTTGTTCTGGGTGATGAACTGTGTATTTAGCTATTGTATTATCTTAGAATTTACTTTACAGAAGGTTTAAAGTTAATGATGATAATGATACTTAGCTTATGTCCCTGTGATGCCTAGATCACAATCAATGATAAGAAATGTATAGTGATTTAAAAACACTTGATTCGGTGGCTACATGTGTTCATCTACAGAGCACTGCTGCCTCCTGCTGACCAAATCAAATACAACAAGCCCATCATAAGTGAAGTCTTTCACACACAACTGATACATTTTATTATAGATGTACACAAGCTTTGGGTGTGCTTTCTGTGTTATCTATTTCCTTTTTTCTGCTTGCTGTTGTCTGTGCTTATTATGTTTCTCTTATAATGGCTATGCATGGGCAAATTATATATGTGCAAAATACAGTACTGTCTACTGACTTGGGCTATAATGCAAAATCACTCCATAATACAATTCATGCATGTGTCTAAAGGGGTTTTATGGGACTCCGATATTTATGACGTAACCTTAATAGGTCATCAATATCAGATTGGGGGGGGGGGGGGGGGGGCGCCTACCAGCACCCCTAGCGGGTCTACAGTTTTACAGGGACCATGAAAATTGGTGAGCAATGCAACTTCTTCTATACAATGTCACATTCATCTGTCATGTAACCTTTCCACTGTTGACCCCCTCATTTAAATCAAAGGGATTGAGCTGCAAAACCAGACACCACCACCATGCGATGTATGGTGCTGTGCTTTGTACACAATGAAGAGGCTGCAGTGCTGTAACCCCTTCAAATAGTTGATCGATAGGAGAGCTAGAAGTCTAACCCCCACTGATTTGATATTGATCACATGTCCTAAGTATAGGTCAATAATTAATTAAGTCCCTGCAAACCCCTTTAACCTTAGGAGGCAATCACATGACTATATTTTTGGTCCATACTTCATCTTTGTATGCCTTACCAAAAATATGAGAACTGATTCCAGCTGAGGAAGGTAAGAAAATATGAGAATGTGTGTATGTAATCATATATATGTGCATGTACTAAAAGTATGATGGTATACGTATATGATTCACGTAACAGCCTATATGTTTGTACATGTGTATTTATCAGCTCTCGCCCTATTTACATATACCTGTCAATCAAGTCATACTGGGCAGGGAGATGCTGGAGGGAAACCACTCAGCAGACACTTCTATCGTGCCGGACTCTTTAAAACTATGTTCTCTCTGTACATAGCTCTTTGTAAGGCCGCATGCACACAGCAGAGACGAATTCCAGATGGTCCGTATGGTTTAATTTCAATTGCGGGCAGGCCGCAGATTGGCCGGGTTCCATTGACTTCAATGGAAGTTGTATGTGCGAACACCGCAGGAAAATGGAGCATGCTGGGATTTTTCATCCGAGAGCAGAAACTGCAATTGGTTTCCACTTGTGTGCCTGAAGAATCACTTTTGCATAGCATGCTATGGGTGGTATTTGCTGCGGGATTCGGAGGCGGACTCTGGTTTCCGCAATTCAAATCCGCCCGTGTGCATTCGGCCTAAAAAGGAACCTGTTGCTGTTTCATACCTGCTATTAGGGCAGCATAAGACCAGGCACACACTTGCCATGTATGTGAGTTGCGCCCAAGACATTTGGGCGCAACTTGCATCAGATACCGGTTGGTGTGCTGTCCAGTACATGTACGGCCTGCACATCGGCATGCATTTGTATGTCTTAATTCTTGTCCGTGATACAGACAAGAATAGGACAGGCAATTAGTTTTTTCATACAGACCACTGGTGGTCTGCATTGCCCCATAGGTTATAATGGGTCCATGCGCTGTCCATGAATTAACACGTACACAGATACGCTAGTGCGTCAGACGCCTTAGACTGATGATAGATTCCTTCTAATCCAGACACTTTCTGTCCCGATTTCTAATTTTCTTCCTGATTACTTGACATGACCCTTCCTTCTACAGGTATTGAGGGCAAACATCAGGCAATATGGGATTGTCATCTATATCTTTGTTCTTTTCTGTGTGTCAACAATGAATTACAACAGCAGTGGCTCGGACCGCGGATAGATAAACTGAACAGCAGATGGTGTGTTTACTACCTCTTTATTTCTGAACATAATCGCATACCATGCCTGATTTAATCCAGTAATAGCTGAAAAGTGGGACACACATATATGTCATGGATACGTCTAGAGAGGGCTATTATCTACAGCAACAGAGGTTTGGGGACGGCTAGACCACCTTTCAGATGTGTATGCATGAACTTGAAAATACATCCCGACTAAGAAGACAAGAAGAGAAATGAAAACAAATTAAGACACAGATAAAACTGAAAATCCTAAATAAATGAATAAAACATATAAAAGACTGAAAACACAGAAGAATGGAACTCCACAGAGACAGATTAAGAAATAAAAAGTGTCAGCACTCAGCCTGCATCTTAGCTTTAATGAATGTATTTTCTCTTAATTTTTTATGAATGTTGAGTAAAGTTTACCAGAATAAGTTATTCTGCATAAAACATATTCCATGCATATTTCACATTACCATAATGAGAATGAGCTGCGGTGCTGATGAAAAATTATTGATAACGCTTCCCGCCGAGCTGGGAATTTACCAAAGTGGCCGAATACTAAAGTGTCACTGGTTAGGGAAGCTTCTTCGGACAGCAATAACATAACGGCCATCAGTATGTAGACAAGGTGGAAAATAGTCATGTAAGCATCATATCATTCAAATGACTTGAAACTTCAAAGGTTTCTCAAAGAATTTTAGATCCTAAAATGTATGTGATCCTTCGGTTGTGATTAGAGATAAGTAAGCATACTCGCTAAGGACAATTACTCGATCGAGCATTGTCCTTAGCGAGTACCTGCCCGCTCGGAAGAAAAGGTTCTGCTGCCGGCGGCGGGCGGGGAGCGGCGGGGGAGAGCGGGGAGGAACGGAGGGGAGATCTCTCTCTCCCTCTCTCCCCCCCCCCGCTCCTCCTGCTCACTGCCGCAACTCACCTGTCACCCGCACCGGCAGCCGAACCTTTTCTTCCGAGCGGGCAGGTACTCGCTAAGGACAATGCTCGATCGAGTAATTGTCCTTTGCGAGTATGCTCACTCATCTCTAGTTGTGATACTTACCCCTGAACTAAGCCCATCACTATGCTACTCCCCGCACCCCCACCCCCTGACAAATACAACCTGTTTATCTGAATTTCCTTATTAAAGGGGTACTCTGGCAAAGACACATTTTTCTACACCTAACCCCCTCACTGATTGACTGTTACATTCTGAAGATCTTCTCTATGTATTATAGCCACTTCCATGCCTGTCTGATGCTTATCAGCCACCATCTTGATAGTGAAAGTAAATCAGTCAATCCCATGATGCAACAGCCCAGGCCATTTACATATAACGATTGTCGACCGAAATTCGCTCAAACGAACAAAAGTGTGTGACAATTGTTATGTCTAAATGCGAGCCATCGTACAATTTTCGTTTGTTTCGGCATACTGAAGGTTCCCTTACTTCGCTTTACGCCTAAACACTGCCTATCTAAACAATCTGCATAAGCGCAAACAACTAGCGGTGACATCACCTTGGTATCCCACAGCAGGCAGCACCATAAGTTATTAGCCACACTTCTGTGGGGAAATAGCTCCTCTGTGGAAATGCAGATAAATGACTGTATGGCAATGACCATATGCCATCTTCAAGAGGAATGGAGTATGGAGAATGTTTTCCCCACCACATCCTTTCTATGTCTCTGACCAATTCCTTACCCCTTGTGTGTCAGCAATGCAGTTCCCCTGAGGAGCAAAAACATGACATATGAACCAGGGCATCTCTTCAAAGTCTGCACAGCAGTTCCATAGTCTGCCTCTATGGTACAGGGGGCAGTAAGCAATCCAAATGAACAGTCTTTGTTGATTGGAAGTATCAGAAGGTCCCAATACTAAAACTTATCTGGCACGTGTAGTTGTATTAGCTCAGTTGACAGGAGCTCCGTACAGAATCTTCTCAAGAACCTGCACATGTGACTAGTGCATGAAGGGTAGGCCAGGGTTTAGGACTGGTGACACGGCCATAGTGCTCAGTTCACTTTCATTAAAAATAGAAAATAATCCGCTAACAGGATTATAGTAAGTGACATGCCCCTGAGAACGATAGAGGAACTTTGTATATCAGTGGTGTGCAGTCACTTCTTCTGGTATCAGACACAAAACCGATGACAAAGTTCACTTTGTGCGCCTGTCCAGAGTCCATAGTCAGGGAGTAGCCAGGTTCCTCTATTCAGCTCAGGGACATTATATGTGAGCAAGCTAAAATGGTCCCTTGACACGAGACAACTGTGAGGCGCACTAGCTAGTGCTTTTACACAGGGGTGATAGTCATTGTGGGAATAGAGGCTGAGTGGGCTGGAGATCGCTCCAACTGCCCGCCTCCATTCACAGTAGACTACTGGCTCAAACATTGAGGGACTCCTCTTTATACGGGCTGACAGTTGCTTGGTTTTTAGCTCAGCTAGTCCTGAACTGGCACACCCCAACAGGTTTGCAAAGTTGGCAAATGAGGGGAATGCCATTAGAAGATTTCCACTGCTGCAGCACAACATGGCCTCTAACCACCAGGGGGTTGTCTTCTCTAGTAAGACAGGGAATAGGAGGCTAGGGGGATAGAAAGGGCAATCTGCCACAAAGACCTGCATCATTGAGCGGTGTGTTGTCTTCCTTACACTTGAGTTTGACACATCGTGGAGAGGGTTAAAAGATTACTGGGAGGGGCTGGTGAGGATCCAGCGGTCATGGTACATGTTGGCACTAATGACAAAGTTAGAGGTAGGTGGAAGGTCCTTAACAATGATTTCAGGAAACTAGGATGTAACCTTAGGGCAAGGAAATCCAAAGTAGTATTTTCTGAAATGCTACCTGTACCACGTGCCACACCAGAAATGCTGCGGGAGATAAGGGAGGTAAACAAGTGGTTCCAGAGTTGGTGCAGGAAGGATGGGTTTGGGTTCCTGGAGAACTGGGCTGACTTTGCTGTCAGCTACAGGTTCTACCGTAGGGACGGGCTGCATCTCAATGGGGAGGGTGCAGTTGTGCTGGGGGAGAAGATGGCTAGAAGGTTGGTGGAGTGTTTAAACTAGGAACTGGGGGAAGGGCAACCAGAGAGATAGAGGGGAAGATAGTGTAAACAGAGATCTGGGACTGGGGGCGGAGCGGTGGAAGGGGTTAGTACAGTTAGAACTGGCAGAACAGTTAATAGGGATACGCGTAATATAAAAAATAATCCAAAACCTCTAAACTGTATGGTGACTAATGCTAGAAGTCTGACCAATAGGATTGATGAACTGGAAATAATAATGTCTGAGGAAAACTATAACATAGTGGGAATAACAGAGACCTAAAGCTATGGTTGGGCGGTGAACTTACAGGGTTACAGGGGAGGGGGTTGTCTTTATGTAAAATCCTGTTTAAAACTCGCACTACAGGAAGATATATGTGAGGGTGATGAACTTGTGGAGTCTCTATAGGAAAAGATACATGGAGGGAAAAACAATAATAAAATCCTCATTGGGCTTTTCTATAGGCCACCAAATGTAATAGAAGCTACTGAAAATCTAATATTGAGGCAAACAGATGAAGCAGCAAAACACAATGAGGAAATGATTATGGAGACTTTTAACTATACAGACATAAACTGGGAAGATGAATCTGGCCGTGTGCAGGCATCCTAAGAGGGGTGCAAGTTGGGGGGAACCTGGACAATAGTGACCATAATAAAATTAAATTCCACTTATCTTTCAACAGGGAGTTTTTACCTGATCAGCTTCTACAAGGAGGTAAGTTCTAGACTGGACTGCGGAGAGTCATTGGATCTTGTATATCTTGACTTTCCCAAAGAGTTTGATACTATGCCGCATGAAAGGTTAGTATATAAAATGAGAATGCTTGGCCTTGATGAGAATGTGAAAGTAACTATCAGTGATAGAAAGCAGAGGGTCGTTATTAAAGGTACATACTCTGATAGTACTACCATTACTAGTGGGGTAGCACAGGGGGCGGTGTGGGTACTATTTTTTTTAGTATATTTATTAGTGACCTAGTAGAAGAATTGTACAGTACAATAGCAATATTTGCAATTGATACAAAATTACACAAAGTAATTAACACAAGGGAGGACAGAATGCAGTTGCAAATGGATCTGGATAAGTTGTGGGATAGGGCAGAAAAGTGACAAACGTGGCTGTGACTGTAACAAGGGGGCGCCCTCTACGTAAAGAGGAAAGAAGATTTCTACACCGACATAGAGGGGGGTTCTTTACTGTAAAAGCAGTGAGACTATGGAACTCTCTGCTTGAGGACGTGGTGATGGAGAACTCACTAAAAGAGTTTAAAAGGGGCCTGGACGCATTTCTTGAGTATAATAATATTACATGTTATAGTCACTAATTACTTCAGAAGGGTCGGTGATCCGGGGATTATTCTGATTGTCATAATGGAGTCAGGAAGGATTTTTTTTCCTTAAATGAGGAAAATTGGCTACCTCATTGTTTTTTTTTTTGCCTTCCTCTGGATCAACATTGGGGGTAATAGGCTGAACTAGATGGGCATATACCCTTTTTCAGCCTTACATGCCATGTTGTGTTATTTGTCAGAACAGAGAAACATATTTTAGGCATCGCTATAACAATAATTGGACACAGAAATACCATCTTCTAATACTGCTCAAACCTCAGTTTATGTTGTGTTGATAGACTTGTTCTCTTCCGTATGAAATAAATGATTCAGGCAATGGTTCATTTAGATCTGATGTATGAAAATCACTGCAAATGAACTACATGAGTTCAATATATTTATTTTAGCTTTAATGCTTTATAACCAAATCAGGTCAGGAAACTATTATCACCATTATCGTTACCATGTGGTGCTTGAGAGTGTTCTCTGACAATGCAAATAAGCTTTCTGCCTTAAATAGATAGAATTATTTATTTATTCAACTATGGTAATTATTAATTGATTTACTTCTGAGAGAAGAATCTGCATAGTTCCAGAATTATCATATGACACTTGAGAATAAATATATGAAGTTCAGAAAGTACAGCAAACAATAACAGCGTGTTTTTGCCAATAATGCCGGGTTGTTCATACAATGTGACTGGTCAATCATAATCAGGCGCAAACTGTGCAGAAAAGGAGGTCGTGCAGCTAGCACTTTATAATGGAGATGGATGTCAACTACAAGACAAAACACAGGCCTCTTTTGTGGTAGAGAACTGATTAAATTGAAATAACGGTAGCGCATTACACGTGTAACAGAAAAACATATTTTGTACCTACGTGTTATCTGAAGTTCTAGCCATAGTATGCTGTAGAGGAACTATGAGGCCTCATGTCTGCACATATTATATGAGGCATAATACAATATGCAATGGAAAATGTTGCTATATGTTGAAATAGGAAGCACCGAGAGGTACAGTATGGGCCCATACATTTCTACGAGTGCTTTTTGACGAATCCATTCAGAAGAGACATAAGAAATAATACTGCTGGCTACGAGGCTGGAACAATGGTTAAGTGAAGTAGGCATGCGCCTAAGGCGCTATTCAACATGTGAGGGGGCACAATTTTAAGAAACACATGTTATTCCAGCCACTTTGTGGTACAGCTGAGCCATCTTGGTTTGTCAGGGACTAGACAGTTGCTTTAAATGTTGCAGGACTTTTACAATATCTACCTTCTGTCCAGTAGTACAGCGGGTGTCACCAGAATGTTTGGGTTATTGTCAGCTATTACAATGAAGGTGGGGGGGGGGCATTTGAGGCAACTGCCCTGGGTGCCAAAAGACCTTGAGCTAGTCCTGCTTGGCTGTAAAGAGAATAAGAACTAAGACCATACTACTTATTTAATTCAACCTGTCATCCCTTTTTCTAAGCGCACCATACTGAAGATACTCGCCACTCTTGGAAGAAAAAAAAGCAAAACTTTAGACTAAGTGATTCCAAGTATTTTGAAGAGTCTAAGTAATAATATGGCTGCAGGTATTTAATATGTATTGTGGCAACCTGGGGGTAACTCGCTTACAGAGACCGCCATCCTCTCCCTAAAGATGGTTGGCACCACTTTCATGGAGACGCTGGACAACTGGATTCTTCAACACTCTGGCGTCTGCCAGCTTTATTGCACATACAGGAAAGATTTCAGCTTCAACATGTTGGAACATAATGCAATTTCTTGTTTTCCAACCAATTGTGCTCTTGTCACAATCCCCTACCAGGGTGTCTAGGGGGTGTCTTTTCCCATCAGACTCACAATCTGGGCACAGTCTGGTCCACGCCGGACCTCAGGCTTGCAGCTCCTATGGCTGCGGAGCCAGCGTCTTCCTCTGGCTTTCAGCAGGGAACTCAATGTGTCTGGAGGTCTTACCTCCAGACACACCAGTACAGCTGCCCCTGCTGATTAGCACACAGAATGCCTTTTTTATGCCCTCTGCAGGCCATTCTGTGAACTACCTTGCCACAGCATATATACACGTGCAGCTTCTTATGAAAACAACTTTGTCCTCATGTGCATGCACTATGTACCACTACCCACTATGCCTCATCCTCATAAACAGTGTGGAGCTACCCCTCTCAATCAAACGCATAACCCTACACAGTAAACTATACACTTTTTCATCAATCATCTACTGAGGTTTCACGACAACGGTTTCATGTAGTGATAAAATCTTGATTTAACAAATTCCAAACTTAAGTCCTATGATAATATGGTAGGTCTTCAAATATACAATAGCGAAGAGGATTGCCAAGCTGCGCAAGCAGAGAGAATGAGACAATGAAGGGACCTACACATTGGTTTGTCCTGAGTATTTTCTGCATGTATTTTGTTATTGATTGAGAAAAGGAAATAGTGTGCAAAAATGGGTGGTTTTATTTTTATTTTTTTACGTAGATATTTTTTGACTATGTTTATTTTTTTACCTACTTGTAGGGGACTTGAACCTGTGACCCTACAATTGCTCTGATAATGCAGCGCAATTAATTCTGTGCTGTAGTGTATTCTCTGTATTTTAGCTCTGGAAAGCCATGGGAATCGCATGTTTGGCATCTAGCTGCATGGCAACCCATCGGCCCTACGTGATTGGATAACAAAGGGCTGATGATGACACAGAGGGTTCTCATTTTTCCTGATGACTACTGACATGCCGTGATCAACGTTGATCAAGGCATGTAAGGGGTTTATGGCAGGAATCAAACGTCTCTGTGATCCCTCCCGTTGTAGCAGGATCAGGCTGTCAGTTACAGCCGGCTCACGTTGCAGATAGCATAGGCTCAGATCCTGAGCCCACATTATCTACATGCCGTACATGTACATCATGGGGCGGAAGAGATCGTAAATAGTAATATTAGTTTTTAGAAGTAACAGACACCTTTAAAATTAAAAATGGTGCTCAAAATTGTTGCATCTTCCCAAACTTTATCTGGAAGGCCATACCAACCTATTAATGATATCTACTTACATTTGCAGGATGGTAGAAGGCAGGACCCAGTGTATTGTCCATTGCAGGTGGACTTTGTCTGACAAGGGAACCATCAAGAGTTTCTTCATAACCAAAAGCTTGACCTGGTGTAGGGATGGATGGGGCTCCAGCATTTTGCTGCTTTGTCAGATTGCTTTTTGCTCTCTGTGTGGAACATAACAAGTATTTTGCTTTAATTAATAATTCAAAGAAAATGGTTTTGCTTACCTCCATAAAACAATGGCTATTCTTTCAAGGCAAGTTGTGCAATTGCTCTTTGGTATGTCATATGTTATCATGACCTCTGTTAGGAAAGGAGAGCTAAAAACAATGTACATAGAAGAAAGGGGGGCTCATAGCAGACTAGTGTTTGTTTGCTCTCCATGTCCTTTAGATGACTCTGTGGCCAATTTCCCAGCGCTTTCTTATGAATTAAACATTTTTTTCTGAAGGTGGAAGCTCTGCATAAATGTTTATACCCCAATAGCAAAGAGCATAGGACCAACTAGGGTAGGGACTCCTCTCTCCAAGAGCCCCGTAGCATTGCATCGTCTGCAGTGGACCACAAGTAAGCCCAGCCTAAGGGCTCAGTCACACGGGCGCATCGGCACCCGTACAGCGGCGCCGATGCGCCCGTGTGACTGACAGTTAGAAGACGCCGTACCTGAAGACGGCCGTCTCTCTCCAGCGCTGATGAAAGAACACATGACCGGCAATGAAGCCGGTCACATGTTCATCCTCCTGGCGCTGCAGAGAGACGTCCGTCTTCAGGTACGGCCGTCTGCTGGCTGCAGTAACACGGGCGCCGATGCGCCCGTGTGACTGAGCCCTAAGATATAAAGACATTTCAGTTGCGTAGCTGCTTCAGCACTGTTCCTATAGTTTAAAACCACAGATTAACATCTGACTTGTAAATTGATTAATGTTAGCCAAAATTAAATAAACTGATTAATGTTAGACAAAATTAAATTACACAAGCTCTTGCCAAGAATGTACAATATTATAATTAGTTAACAAGAGTCCAATAGTTGTGACCAACATTTATTTTATTAATAGAGGAGTTCCGATACGCCCCGGCGTCTCTATAACATGATTTAGCGCTAAAGTACTGTAGTGTAAAAGGTTGGCTTCCTATGGTGTCTATAAGCATCTATAGCTAATGAGTTTAAAGATAATTGGCAAACAAATGTTGCAGCAATGCATTTTTATTATTTCCTTAATGCAAGCATGCAGAAAAGGAAGTAGAATAAATGTTCTGACATACATGGGAGTTACATACATGACTTTTCTAACATGCTCTTATTACTGTAATCATTCTTTTCGCAGCAGAAAAACGAAGAGAAGAAGCTTTATATTTTTGGGAAGCAGAATCTCTCTGATGCAGCTCAGACATTCTGTCAGCAGGAGGAGAAGAAGGAAAAGGATAGTGTGGCGGTTTGTCGTAAGCACTGCTGCCTTCGTTAGCACTGGAGTTCTATGTTCAGATGTGACCAATGGCAACATCTGTATGGAGTTTGTATGTTTAATTTGTGTTTATTCTTTTCCTCATCTGGAGAAGAAAGAATAAATGTGCTGGTTCAGTTGTATGTTCATATCTGACAACGGACAACCTATGTATGGGTTTTTCAAAGACCATGCAGATGTTGTCCTTGGTGAGATTTGAATCTAGGACTGCAAGGCAACAGTCCTAAGCACTGAGCAACATTCATTGAAGAGGTTGTTCCACGACTGTTGCTCAGTGTGCATTATGGGAAAGCTGATATTCCAGCAATTTTCAGGAAAAAGTGTGTTGGGTTGACCTGATCTGATTTTGAGAAAATCAGCTTGATTTTACCCGCCAACTGATCACAACAAGCAACCCTACTGATGACTATACATGGTGAGAGGGACTGTGGAAAATAAATTGTGATTCCATCGTGTTTTATGCCTCATGGTTACTCCTGCTTCATCCCCGTAGCATTACTTTTGAATTGATCCTATACTCTGACATCATTGCATTATTCCTGTATTGAAGCATCATGTTAGCTACATGTGACATCATTATATCTTTTTTTCCTATGCTGAGATGTCCCCATTTAGATGGTGAATTTTTGTGTTATGCATGTTATAATACCATACTGTGCATTATCTCTGCACAGTGAATTACTTGTTGGTATAACCCTATAGAAAGTGCTGTAGATTATACCTATACTGTGACTTCACTGTGCACATTATAACTGTGAGGTAACTGCACTGTGTGCATTATAGCACTATATACTAAAACATCATAATCTACATATTCCTGTACCATCACATCACTGTGTGCTTTATCCCTGTATAAGAGTGTATTTATTTTATAAGAGTAGAGATGAGCGAGCACGCTCGTTTAAGGCTGATGCTCGATCGAGCATCGTTCTTGTCGAGTAACTGATTACTTGATCGAGCACCATGGTCAAGTAATCAGTTACTCAACCAGACCGATCTGCGGTTGAGCATCAGCCTTAAACGAGTGTGCTCGCTCATCTCTACTCATGAGCCTGCAAATTCCCTGTGATTGCAATGTGTTTTGCAAGAATAAAGCATTGCTGCAACCTGTGATTTTCAAGCTCATTTCTCATGCATGTGAAAACTGCATGTTGTTTGAATAATAAAAATAAATAAATCGCAAAAATGCGATTTTTTTTTTTTTTGCAGATTCATTGAAAATAATGGGCGATGTCACCTAAATTTGGACATGCTGCACTTTGTATTTCTCACTGCAGCACTGCAAAAGAAAAGTCGCTCATGTAAATAAACCCATGGAAAATAATAGGTTCTATTTCCGTGCACGGTTTGTGTCTCTTGTAACACACAAAACTTGTATAGAAAAATTGCCCATGTAAATGCCCCACAAAGACTTAAACAGACGTATGTGTTTGCGCACATTTTTGTGTGCGTTAGACTCACGCCCGCAAAACGTGTCAAAGCAAACCTATTGATTTAAGTCGGTTCATTCTCATGAGCATGTTTCTCACGAGCAAATCCTGCACACAAGAAAAGATAGGACATGCCCTATATTTCTGCATGTTACACAGAAAGCTACAATAGAAGTCTATGGCAGAATAAAAAAATCAAGGAGAAGGGTGTGACACTGTGGACAACCCTCGTTCACACACAAATATACTTTGTTGCGGTGAGCGTATTTGCGCATATGTTCGGCTGTTAAAGCCCTAAAGAAAACTAAAATGATCACACACTTTGTTCTGAAGTTGCTGCTGAAAATGTTCATGCTAGAGTGGAGCCCCATTACAAGATTTTCTCTGGGGCACCATGGTTTCTCGTTACAGCCTTGTGTCAGCAGACTGCGAATTAATTGTAGCTAATGAAAAACAGTTGCTGTTTTGATAATATATATCTAATAAGGAATTGGTGTGTATGTATTCCCAATTATGTAAGTGTAAAGGCCCATTTACACACACCGATAATCTTTCAGAAGATTGAAAGATCAGCGATCGTTTTGCATCAGGTACTAATAGGCACTAATTGCTATTAGTACTGTATCAGCTTCATTTGCATGCAAATGAGCTTCTGGGAACTGTTGCAGAACTCAGCAGGAGGTCTGAGCTTTGTAATTAGCTCCATTGTTCAGCCATGGGCTGCTAAGAGAAAACAATGACATCCTTAGCTCCATGTGGAGAATTCAGCACCATGAACAGCATACACAGTGTGCGGTCCTGCTTATCAGCTGTTATGCTGAATGATGGTTTTCAAGCTGAACTGAAAACCATCATTCTGCAGAAAACTGAAAGATGGACACATTTAGACACAACGTTTATTGCTCAAAAGATGGCTTCAGATAGTTGTGTCTAAATTGGCCTTAAGTTTACCAAAGGTGAACCTATACTTGGTTGTAGTCAGTGTGCTGTCATGCAGTAGTCTGGCTGTGTAGTCTGAACTGCCCCCTAAATGATTTGTACCAGGTGCAAAAGGGGAACCCAAACCACACAGCCAGACAGCTACACAGCAACTAAATGATTTCTAAAATGTAATGTAACTCTGTGCTGATCAAACAGTGCTAAAAATCTACTTAAAGTATATTCCAAGTTTATTTTCCGATATTCAAACTACTTTAAAAAAAAGTCCTTTTCAAAGTGAGATGAACTTCAGGCAGGAATGCTGTTGTCTGTATTCTGATACCATATTTCAGCTGTCAGCTTCTGCCAGCTATTTATGAGTCTCCTCTCAGCATACCCCAGTGTTTATCATTTTAATATTGTATACTGCAAATTTTCCAAGTTGAACTGTTACTGCTTTCATGTGTCTTTATTATTCTTTCAGAAAAAAATGCATTTTTAATATCGTCATCTTTTCTCCTGCCAGAGTCCGTTACAAAAGCTCATCTTCTTTTGACGAATGTTTAGCCATGAAAAACAGTACACAGTTTTAGGCTCTGTTCACACTGGCATCGAGATTTCCATTCATAATGGAGCCATGACAGCTTTGATGGATCTGTGTTCAAAAAGATCACAACAGATCCTGATACCTTTGATTTTACTTGGCCAACTTGGGGTGCCGAAATTCTTGATGACAAAACACTGGAATCCTGATAGACAAAAAAAGCTACAACAACCGATCAATGTCTTTTACAATTAGTTCCCTCATCGCTCAATAGTAATTAAATGAAGTACGTACGTTGTGAAGTTTTGGAGAGGTCTTCTTTGTCCCATCTATCTCCATTTGAAGTTGCGGGTCATACGCACCGGGTCCAGGCACAGAGGAGGCAGATTCTCGGAAACGCTTTTCTTTGTTCTGGATAGTTTGTCCTCCTTTCACCTTTTCCTAAAAAATATTACCCATGGTTGTTGTAGTGTAACGCAGGAATAACAAAACACCACATGCCAGCTGGAACAGCTGTACAGAGGCATCCGAATGAAACAGGATAGTTAATAGCAAGCAGCAACCAAGCTTGTAATTGTTAAAATAAATATGCTATTCAGTATAATATATTCAGAATAATGCTACAGAGCACTTTTAAAGAACTTGCTAGCAGCCTAATTGTCTCATTTGTAAATGTGACGAGGTTGCACAACACTATAAATGTAAATATTTTTCCTTCTTAAAAAGTGTCTGTAATAAAATGTTATAATTGGGCCATATATACTAGTGCAGAAAACTAAAATGTTGCATTAGTATGGAAAATGTGCACATTCTAAGCAGCAAATTACAAAAATCACAAGTCCCTATTTTATTCCTGCAATCTGTACAAATATTAAATCATTTTATGCCATCACTGAATTACCTACACAGTGTATAAGGCCGGCATGTCGCACCCTAACGAGCCCCTAACATCCGGCACTCACAACTCTGAACCCAAAACCCAGGAACAGCGTTCTCCTTATAGATGGTAGTTCAAATTTTGCACCCTATGAACCATAAATGTCTAACAAATGGGGACTCCAATACTGATGTTCGTACTTAGGGCTCAGTCAGATGGGCGTTTCTATGTGCACATGTTACTTGCATTTGCGATCCGCATCTATTAAGAACCAATGCTTTTCAATGGCAGCGGTCACATGTCCGATATTTACCTGCGCTCAAAAATGCGCAGCGGTAAATATAGGGCAGCAGATTTAAAAACGCAAGTAACTGCGGCATCTGTCTTTTTTGGATGTGAAACCCCTGGATGTTGTCTCAATGGGGCCAATGGCAGCAGCGCCGACCACATTGAGAACATACAATAGGCTGCCGGCAAGCCTTGCAGTGATTTTCGTGGAAGGGCTTTAAATATAAGCCCTTTCCAGAAAATCATCCCTAAAATGTGTATAAAAATAAAAAATATATACTCACCTCTCTGCAGATGCCGGGGCTCAGCCGCGTCCAGCCAGGTCTTCTCCCTGCACTGCTCTGAAGTGCTTTCAGCAGACTTAAAATCCCCGCCTGCTGAAAGGGCTACCTGTGATTGGCTGAGCACTGTGGTCAATCAGAGGCAGCACTCAGCTATTGAATGACAGCTGTGGCAGGGGATCGCAATTTTCTCTGTATGTCAATGGGGCCGCCGCTGCCGCCGCCGGCCCCATTGACCAAAGGTGAAACCCCTGGATGTGACAGCATCCAGGGGTTACACATCCAAGAAATCCTCTGCTGCAGCTGTCACAACCACAACAGGGGATAGCAGGCAGCGCTCTTTATGTGCGCATAAACGCAGCCAAGTGCGTTTTTTTCAGCGTGACGCCCGCTTCGGTCAATGCGAATTTTTGTGCGTTTGCGTTCTCGCGCAAAAAATGCACACATAAAAACGCCCGTCTGACTGAGCCCTTATACTGTTCCATTCGACTCTGCCTTGCTACTCGTCCCCCTTTCAGCAGGTCTGTAATGATGGTGCATCCTGTTAAGGGTCCATTCACACAAGATGCACAAAACTTGTACGAACATACAATGGGTGTATTTACATTGGCAATTTTTCTCACCCAGCGATGCTGCGAAACAGAAACATTGCAGTATGTCATATTTTCGTTTGGGTCTCGCATGAGAATAGTACATGCAAATGTGTGATGTCCCGCACATCGCACAGAACTCGAACAAGGTGGTTGTGTTCTGTACATTGTGAGTCACGCCTGAGAATGTTGGGCCTGACTCACTCTCACCCATGTAAATGCATCCTGAGGGTTCCTTCTAATGAACGTGACTAAGTCCTGCTATGCATCCATGATAATCACGGGACGAAATGAAACCATTGATTTCAATCGTTTCGTTTCCATTAGTGATATTCTTGCCCAGTAAAAGTATGGGCGAGATAAGATAGGAATTGCCCTATCTTAATCACATGTAGTGAATATAACATGCAGGAAAGATAGCGCACAACCTATCTTCCCGCAGTTTTTTTCAAACTTGCGCAGAGTTTGAATGGCCTGGGAGAAAAAAGAAAAAACTGTTCACGCGTAGCTATGCTCCGCACATGCCCTAAGACAAGAAACTAAATATCTGCATCTTTCTCATCTGTATAAGGTTACAGTTAAATGAGTGTGCGCAAAATCGGACCAAGAAACCCAGACCGATATCGCACTTGTCAACGTGCGTTTAACTGCGAACACAAGACGTTTTTAATGTAAAAACACCTTGCATCAGTTCTCTGAAATTCCAATTCTCGGAGGAGCAGCAAGTGTTTCACTTTGATTTCAATGGGATACATCACATCGCACTCTGACTGGTGGTAGTTCCAAACCGATGTGGGGTATGTTCTCATGGCATCGGTGGTATCTACTGGTCCACCTAAACATGTCATTAACTGGTGCCTGCTACATTTCATTGCTTGGTGACCATTTACAACTCTTCATGTACCCCCACAATGATTATACATTCAAGCAGGATAATGCACTGTACTATTGAGCCCAAGTTGTCCAGATTTGGTTTGAGAAGTATTCCGGAGAGTTCCTAAGATCAGTGCAGCCTGCATGCCCAACACACGTCCAATCAAACATGTATGTGATGTGGTGGAGAGGTTCATACACACCTGAGACCCTGTATCTACAAATACTATCTCTATACATTGGGTCAGTGGGGCTCTATGAATGCATTCAGAACATACTGCACCATGGATGTAATATCCAAAAGTAATGTGCACATGCTGTTAGGGACCTTTCACATGGGATGGAATTACCATGCAGGACATAGCCAGCTGCGGAATTAGACCCCATAATCCAGCTGCAGATTTTGATGAGGAATTGCAGGCAGGTTAAACATAACATATTATGTTAGGCCGAAAAAAGACATCTATCCATTCATTTCAGCCTATTACCCCTTCAGTGTTGATCCAGAGGAAGGCAAAAAAAACAATATAGAAGTAAATATTTCCCATTTAGGGGGGGAAAAATCCTTCTGGACTCCAATCAAGCATTAAAGGGGTTGTCCCGCGCCTAAAGTGATTTTTTTTTGCCCATTCCCTCAGTACCTGTAAAAGAATACTGCTGCCAGGTGTTATTAAAAAAAAAAATTCCCTTACCTGAATCCCCGTTCAGCAACTTTAAAAAATCTTCTTTCCAAGATGGCTGCCGCTGGTCTTCTCCCACAATGC